>NC_016134.3:18712869-19021869 GCF_000005505.3 Brachypodium distachyon | reverse complement strand
CGACGCGTTTAGTCTCCAAGGAGCAGGCGCCGGAGTCGTCATCGAGTCACCGTTAGGGGACCAGTTGAGGTTCGCTGTCCAACTCGACTTCGCGAACTCCACAAACAACACGGCAGAATACGAGGGCCTGCTTGCCGGGTTGCGGGCAGCAGTCGCCCTCGATATCAAGCGCTTGGTTGTTCGCTGGGATTCCCAGCTCGTGATCAACCAGGTGAACAAGGCCTACGACTGCCCGCAAATGGCGCCGTACGTGGAGGAGGTCCGCAAGCTAGAACGTAAGTTCAAAGGTTTGCGTTTCGCGCACGTCAAGCGGAAGGATAACTTCGCTGCAGACGAGCTAGCCAAGATGGCAGCGGAGCGCCGGAAACCTCCGGCGGGGGTGTTCTGTCAGAAGCAAGCGGCTCCTTCAGTCGCCCCCCAGCCGGCTGCCGGGGACGCCCCTCCCGCAACCGAAGGAACCCCTGCAGAAGCAAGGGTCCATGCCGCTGACATAGCGGCATGTGCTGGCAGGGAGATCCCTCCCTGGGCGGAAGAGATCACCCGCTACCTGAAAGGGGAGGCTCTCCCAGAAGATGACGTCGCCGCGGAGCGAGTAGCGCGGCAAGCCAAGATGTACACTATGGTGGATGGGAGCCTCTATCGTAGGCGTGCGAACGGTGTCAAGCTCATATGCGTGCCGCAGGGTGAAGGGCGCGCGTTGTTGGAGGAGATACACTGAGGCACATGTTCACACCATGTGGCCTCCCGAGCTTTAGCCGGCAAGGCGTTTCGGCACGGCTTCTACTGGCCCACGGCCCTGGCTGACGCGGAGCGGCTGGTGAGGACGTGCGAAGCGTGCCAGTTCCATTTGAAGAAGAGCAACCAGCCGGCGCAGACCCTGTATGTCATCCCTTCCTCCTGGCCGTTCGCGGTCTGGGGGCTCGACATCGTCGACAAGCTGCCGAGGACGGTTGGCGGTTACAAATATCTGTTCGTGGCCATCGACAAGTTCTCCAAGTGGGTGGAGGTGGAACCAGTGTGGAAGGTGACCGCCCAGGCGGCCATCAAGTTCTTCAGAGGCATTGTGTTCCGGTTTGGTGTGCCTAACAGCATCATCACCGACAACGGCACACAGTTCACGAGCGTGGCGTTTCAGGCCTACTGTGAAGACATGGGCAGCAAGCTGCGTTTCGCGTCTGTTGCTCACCCGAGGAGTAACGGACAGGCGGAGCGAGCCAACGCAGAGGTGCTGCGGGGGATCAAGACAAGAACCTTTGACAAGCTCAAAGGCCACGGGAAACACTGGGTCGAAGAGCTCCAGCCCGTGCTGTGGTCAATCAGGACCACACCTAGTCGGGCAACGGGCGAAACTCCTTTCATCCTTGTCTACGGGGCAGAAGCGGTGCTGCCCCTCGTGCTCAAGCACGGATCTCCCCGAGTACGTGCGTACGGCGACACCAGCCAACACGAGCAAAGGGTTGACGATCTAAGCTTCATCGAAGAGCTTCGATGCCGGGCTGCTGTGCGAGCCGCGCGCTACCAGCAGGGACTCCGTCGTTATCACGACAGGCGAGTCCGTCCCCGGGGGCTCGAGAACGGAGACCTTGTCCTGCGCCGGATACAAGGAACGAAAGCCGGGAACAAGTTGACTCCGAAATGGGAGGGCCCCTTCTGGGCAGTGCAGGTGACCAGGCCGGGGGCTGTCCGGCTGAAACCGAAGCGGCTTGCCGGTGCCCAATAGTTCGAATATTGAGCACTTGCGCAAGTTCTACCCGTGAAGCGGCGGAGCCCGACCCTCAGGTGATGCCGTCGATGCATACCTCTCGAACTAGTGTAGCCAGGCAGCCCCTGTGTGTAAACCACTAGTTAATGTGAATAAAGATAAGTACTTCGCCGCTGAGCTTTGAATTCACCTTGTTTATTCGTGTGTTCCTCCTTCTTCTATCTCCTGCTTTAAGTGCACAAAAGTGTCTTTCCGTACTTGGTTGTGAGCAGGGGGCGGTTGGAGCCTCGAAAACATAAACCCGTTGCCGGATCGTTCCGGCACGGGACATGCAGTTGCCGGGCTTCCCGTAACGTGCATCATTGGACATGCAGTTGACGGGCTTCCAGCAACGTGCATCACTAGACGTGCAGTTGCCGGGCTCCCCGCAACGTGCACCGCGTAGCCGCTGTGCCTGGGAAATGAAATGCTCACATCCAAGTTTGGCATCGACCCCTTTGTGCCCGGGGGCTGGGAGGCAGGAGGAGTTTGTCTGTGTTGCTTTGTGTATCTTTGTGAATTTCGAAAAAAAATTGCAGCACCTCAGGCCTGGTAAGAATCTAACCTGCAGGAAAGGGGTGGAATCTTGTGCACTGTGATGCCCGTGGGCTGCCCACGGGTCGCGGCATGCACCGGTGCCTTGTGGTGCGGGACGACCGCAACACAAGAGACTCACCGCACTCCGAGGCTTCTGACCCAGGAGGGCGCCGCCACGTGTACCACAGTTGCCTGGCATGCATGGTGGCGGAGACTGTACCGCGTTTCAAGGAAGGGGTGCCACGGGTGCTGTGCGGAGGCAAACCCCCCTCCCGCGCCTATAAAAGGCGCGCCCCAGCCACGGAACGGCTCAGAGCGAAGCCGAGTAAGGGGCCATTAAGGCGGGCGGTGCCATGGAGGCGCGATGGTGGTACATGCGCTGACGGGTGCACTGCCATCGCGCCCTTGCCGCATCACCCCATCAAGCCCGCTCCGAGGGGCGTCACAGAGGCATGGTGGTAGTGCATGCCATCAGCGTTCTGCGCCGACGGGTGCACTGCCTCCGTACTCCTGCCGCGCCTCCTCAAGCGGGTGGCTCCTAGGCGAGGGTCACCGCGGAGGCACTGTGGTGGTGCATCCCATCAGCGTCCGGCGCTGACGGGGTGCATTGCCGCAGTGCCCTTGCTGCGTCCCTCCATAAGACACCTCCGCAAGGAGCAGTGGCTGCCACGGAGACTCTATGGTAGTGCATGCCATTCGTGCCTTGTGCCGACGGGTGCACTATCATAGTGTCCCGGCCACATTCCCCTTGAGAGAGCCTTATTTCGGGCGCGGGTCGTTGCGAGGACGTTGTGATGGCGCCGGTGTCAGCGCCCGCCGCCCGTTCCGGCCCATCACCGCGTCCCTGCCACGGCCCTCGAGCAGTTTTGCTCCCGGGCAGCGGGGGCTGTTACACCCCTTGGGACGAGCTCCCCAGAAAAACCAGGTCTCCTCAGTTGCAGGGGCTGTCGCTGGGAGGCTATAACTTCCTCGCCACCCGTGCCCGCCGCTCGAGGTGGGGCGTAGCTGGCAGCGAGGACGTTATAGCCATCTTGCGGCTGCTCCCGGGGTGGAGTCCTCCTAGGCCAGGTTTCCTCCCTTAAGGCGAGGGTTGCTGCATGAGCGGGGTGGTAGCATCGTCGTCGGCGGTTGCCGCTGGCGGTGATCTTGCCCCCGTGCTCCTGCCGCATCCCTCAGAAACAGTTTTCCTTGAACAGGTACCCGAGGTGGGTCCCTACCAAGGCAGTGCTCCAGGTGCACTCTTCCGCCAAGCGTCACGAGGCATTGGACTGAACGGAAAAGCTAAGTGCCTGAACATGAACGCCGAATTCACTAAGAACTGAACGAAATTGAGCACTGTCTCGTTGGGTGTGGTCCCAGATCTTGTGCGCAGCTAGAGTGTTCAAAAAACGCTTGCGGGGGTAGTGCGCTCCCCGTGTGGCTTCGCGGGTCCGTCCCGGAAGGGCACAGCTCGGAGTAGTTACCCCGCAAGTGGAGTGGCTCGCCGCTACCGCTTGGCCCTAGGTCGGCACCGCGGGTCCGTCCCAGGTCCCTGGTCTGGTCAAGGCTGAGGCGTGCGAGTCCCCTGCAACACAAGGCAAAATGCGCAAAGGCTAAAAGGGCCGCCCCGCTAGACAGCACTGGGAACAATGAACATGTCGAAAAACTTAATTGACTAAGAGTCGAACGATTACATGGCCTAATCCGAAGTATAATTGTTCAAATGGCGCTAAGCGCCACACTTGCAGGGAAAGCAAAAAAAGAAGATAAATCGGGAAGCAACAAGCACGGCTGGGGGCTGCGGCAACTAGTCGCCGCCGTCTTCGGCCGGGGGGTCGGTGGGGAGATCGAGCTCCAGCTTCATCTGCATCCGCTCGACCACCTCGTCGACGAACTCACGCACTGCTTGGGTGTGCGTGGCCTCGTCCTCGCTGTCGGACCAAGCGTCCAGCAGGGACTCGAAGGGAAACTCCGGGTCCCGGAGATGAATCCGCGGGAGGATTGTCCCCGCAACCTCCCGAGCACAGTTGGCGACTTCGTTGGTGCCGTACTGGGCGATCCAGACATCGAGCGCCCCAAGTTTCCCCACCAGGTCGGAGAAGAAGGGGATGAGTGTCGCGACATCTGTCCCGTCCACTTCCGCCGCCTGCAACTCGAACTTGGGCAGCAGGTCGCGCAGCGACTGGGCGATCTTCAGCAGCTTATCGGTCTCGATTTTCCGCTGACCGATCAGCGTGTCGTGATGAAGCCGGGCGTTGATGGCAGCCTCCTTGGCCTTGCTGAGGTGGCCCGCCAGCTTCTCGAGCTCTGTGGCCTTGGCCACATTGTCCTCGCCGGCCTTGACAAGCTCCTCCCGGACGGCAGCCAGCTCGGTCTCAAGCCTAGCCACTCTGTCCTTGGCGGACCCGAGCTCGGTCTCGTGCCGAGCCGCCGCTCCTACCGCGTCTTCTGTGGCCTTGACTTGTACCTCCAGCATGACGCGAAGGCCTTAGATTTCGCCGCGGTAGTTGGCGATCAGGACACTTCTCGTCCAGCCGAGTCTAGGCCGCCGCAACCACCTCGGCATGTTCCTTCCTGGTCACCTTGAGGGTGGCCGCCATTGAGTCGAGCTTCCCCTGGAGCTCCATGCGCTGGGCCTCCAGCTGCCATGGTCCCGGACGTCCTCCGGAGCTTGCCGGGCCCGCCACGCCTCCTCCTCGGCGAGGCGCGTCTCCTCGCGCAGCCGGGACAATTCTCGCCGCTCTCTCTCCACGGCCTCCCGCACCTCGCCAAGTTGGTTCTTGGCGGTAGCGTGATGCTCCCTCACCTCGTTGAAGGAGGTGACGAAGGCCTGTTGCTGGTCCCTAACGACGTCCAGGAACCGGTGCCCCCGCTCGAAGATGCTCGGATCCCAGGTGAGGGGGTTCCAAGCGACCCCGGCGAGGGTGCCGAGGTCGGTACCGGGGAGAGCCGCCAAGGACGATGAAGCCCCCGCTGCCGATGTGGGGCCGTGGAGAGAGAGCGGCAACTTGCTGTCCTTCCTCGGCAACTTCCCCTGCGCCTGCGCACAGGGACCCCGGGGCTGGGGAAGCCTCCCTGCTCCCGGCGGGGGGTGTCCCCTGCTGGGCGGCAGGTGAGCCCGCGCCAGTCGCGTCCGCAGCTGCGGGCGCGTCGCCGGGCGCTGTCACAGCGGTGGCGGTGTCCACCACTGCCCCTGCCTCTGCCTCGGCGGGGCTTGACGTGAGAGCCGGCTCCGGCTCCACCTCCGCCCCGCGACTTCGACGACCGGGTCAGGATCGACCACGGTCGAGTCCGTTCCAGGTGTGGGCGCACTTGTGCCTGCGATGATGAGAAGCATGAGGATCGGCGAGTAATGGGGCTATCGAAAACGAACAAAGGAGACCAGGATGGTTACCTTGCGTGGTTGTCGAGCTTGCGGGTGGAGCCTCTCCTGCCTCGCCTGCGCCGGCGGGAGTGTCCAAGAGGCTTGCCGCGGGCGAGCTGCCGCTCACTGCGAAAAAAGGTACGTTCATGAGTTTGGCTACCAAAAAATTGCAGCTACGGAGAAGTAACGAAGACATACCGGTTGCCGGCCCTGCCTCCGTGGGGGCTAGGCCGTCAAGGGGTGCGATCACGTCGCTGCCAACCCCTACGGTGCTGGGGTCAGCGGCGCCGCTCGCATCGGCGCGCCCCTCTTGCTTGGTGTGCCGGGCGGGGAATCGCTCCTCGCCCTCTTGGTGGCACCCGACGGCGAGTTGGACTTCGGGGGGTTACGCCGGAGCGCGAAGCCCGGGAAGACTCCCCGAGCGGGCGGCGCCGTGGGCGCCCACTGAGTCGTCGTGACATGAAGGGTCCCGGGTGTCGACGGTGCCGCCGCCGCATTGCCGGGAGCCGACCTTGGGGAGGCTCCCGCTACTGGGGCGAAGGCTGTTGCCGAGACTCCGGCGACGCCTGCGGACGCGCGCGCTGCCGGAGGACCAGCGGGCGCACCGGGAGCGGCTGCACGGGAGCGGCTGCCGCCACGGTGCTGGTGGCTGCCGCTGAGGCGGAGGCCGCCGCCGAGGCACCCGCGGCCCCGGTGGCCCCGGATGCCGCCGAGGTGGCGACGGGCGTCCCTGAAGCGGCCGCCACCGCAAGGTTGGTGGCGGTGGCGGCCGCTGCCGGGGCGGACGTCGCCATCGAGGAGATGGCTGCGGCTGCTGCAAACGCCCTCGATCTCCTCACGATCAGGGGCGCGCTGTCGCTGCTTTTGTCGTCGTCGTCCACGGCGATAACCTCCGGGGATGCAGCAGCCTGGCCCGCCTCGTCGTCCAGCGACTGGAGGGAGGGCCAGCTGGGCTCAGATCCGCCCCCGCTCTCCTCGAGCACCTGCTTCTCGCGGGGTGCTTGCGGGGGAGCGTGCGGGACCCGGGTGGGGGTGTCGTCCATCAGCCCCCACTCATTGCAGGGCGGGAAGGCGCCGACAATGTCGCTAAGCGCCTTGACGCCAGCGTGAAGAGAGGAAACCCCCGGCGGGAACTCCGTTGATTGGAAGATCTCGCCGGAGATCCCCCTCACCCACCTTCTGAGGGTCTCCAACTCCACGCCGTCCTGCTGGAGGCCTGTCCTGTCCCAGGGACCCGTGTACATCCACGCGGGCCGGGAGCGTAGCTGCAGCGGGGCTATGCGTCGGTGGACGAAGGTGCGTGCCACGTCCACGTCGGTGAGCCCCGCTAGCCGCAGCGCCTTGATCTTCTCCACGATGGGGAGGAGGTCGGCGTCGCGGTGGTACCTGTGCTGCCTTCGTGTTGTCAATGCGGGGGTAGAAGTAGTGGCGGAAGAGCCCCACCGACGGCATCACCCCCAGGAACGCCTCGCAGAGGAACTGGAAGGTGGCGAGGAGGAACAACGACGTGGGGTGGAGCTGCGCCACCCGCAGCTGGTAAGACTCCATCAGTGCGTGGAGGAATAGTGAGAAGGGCGGCACCAGGCCGCAGAGGAGGAAGCGCGCGAACACCCGGAAGTCGTTGTCTTGGTGCTCGACGCCCACCGGGAAGATCAGCGTCTCCCCGTGCTCATTGAAGTTGGAGGCGACGGCGTGCCGAAGCTTCCCCAGCGCCTCGCCGTTGTAGCCGGGGCAGAAGAAGGCGACCGTGGCCCGCATCTCCCGCCTCTTCTGGTCCTTGGCGGCGGCCGCCTTGGTTGCCGCCTCACTCTTGCTGGCCGCAGCTTTCTTTGAGACCCGGACCTCCTTCCCCTTTCTGGTGGTGGGGGGCGCCATGGAAAGCGAGGGCGAAAGCTAGCAGGAGCGCAGGGATGCGAGATGCGGAAGGGGATGAAGACGAAGGCTATGGGGGCAGAGTGTTTTTCCCCTTTTGGCTACAGTAATAGCTTTATAACGCCCGGCCGTTTGGTAATGGCCGGTTCCGTACCCTACGGGTGCGCGGGGATAAGTCCTAATCATTACGAGTAATACGTGGAGTGGCCTTAACTTTCCTATTTAGGGGGGGGAGTTAGGGCGGAAATCACGCGCCCACTACCCCGTCTGTAACGGCGCCGTACACGGGACAGCGAAGGGACGCGGGCCCGCGGCAGATCGGGGCCCACACGTCGGTTAAGGGCGTAGCCCGGCAACCGACCTAGGGGAGACTCATCCGGGAACAGGTGATGCCAGCCCACGCCCGGGGGCTACTGTCGCACCAATGGCACCCGGGGTACCACCGCTGCGCGACGCGTGGGCCCCGTCCCCGAGTTCCCGGGAAGGTTTCGTCCCGGGCAGCGTCTACGAGCAGCCCGGCAAGCTACCTACCCGGAAGGGCTAGCGGGGCTTCGGGGAATATTCCCGCCTGGGCACCTCCCAGGAATCCGCTTCCCAGGGGGAGGTTCCCAGGTGCGTTGGGCCCGGGCGCTTCCCGGGGAGCGACTCGTCGGGACAGGGAGTTCCCGGGCGCATGCCCCCGCCTCAAGCGTGGGGTCCAGTAGGCAGATCAACAACGCCACGCGGGCACGTGGCGGGCGTGGGGTGCGTGGCCCCACCGGGGCAAGGAGTAAGGCGCACGGCTCATTAAATGAGCCGACCAACGGGGCATTACCCGTCCGATCAAGTGAACAGTGGCTGTCCAATCCTACTCTAGGGTTTTAGACCCCTAGCAGCGGAGGTGGTGTCCATGCGCGCCACCAGCTCACCGGGGGGGAGTTGTATGCCTCCCCGCTCGACACTTGTAGCTCATGCACCATGGCACCTGTGGCATCCCCTTGAGTATAAAAGGAGGACCCCTGCCAACGGTCAAAGGGTGGAGTCTTTGGTTCAGTCTTTGGTTGGTTCGGTTGGAATCTCAATTGGTTCCAGTAGACGGTAGGGTCCGGTTGAGTTCGATCAGCCCACAGTTAGTCTCTAGTATTAGAAGAGATAGTAAGGAGTACCTAGCCAAAGGGAGAGGGTACCCGGGAACTTACCCGGCAACCTATAAACACTTGATTCACTACCAATACCAGCTCAGACAAGCAGGACGTAGGGTTTTACACCTCCGGGTGGCCCGAACCTGGGTAAAAAACATGCGTGTATCTGTTCCTTGATTAGCGCGCACTTTTAGTACATCATTTCGCCGGCCCTGCAGGGCCTCACCGGCCGAGCCAGCGATCGCCGGGACGAACCCTCACGCCCCTACCGAACCTAAAAGGGGGCCGTGGCCGCACGCCCCCGGCGTCGGAGCACCGTGCGACGACACAAACTGCCTTGGTTCAAGCAGTGCCAGAGTCTTTTGACGATCACCTGATGACGGGGAACCGCTTTTGGCAGAATCATTGTTATGAACCTATGATCTTCATGCCTGACATCGCATCCCCATCTGATGCGAAACATGGCGATGGTGGTGAAGGTGTAGTCAATCTCCAAGATCTCTTCGACCACGCCGTAGTACGCTTCAGTCTGGCCTTCGCTGTCGGTCCCTGTCTCAGCTACGAGCACTATACCGCTATTTTGGTACGTACTCTTACGGTCTTGATAGGTGGATGTACTTCCTCTTCATGACAAGCCACGGGGGGAGGTTGTATATGAACAGGATCACCGGCCATGTGCTGTGTTTGCTGCTCAAGTTTCCCAACAGATTGATCCCGTCCGTACTCATCCCGAACCTGATGTTCCTAGGCTCTGTGCTGAACTCGGGGAATTCATCGTCCAGAGTCCTCCATTGAGCCGCATCTGCGGGGTGTCTGAGGACTCCATCATCGTTTCGGTACACGCCCTCAGGATCGATATCCGCCTGAGTCGCGTTGTGGTAGATGAACCACCTGGCCTCCTTCTCGTTCTGGAACCAACGCTCCAACCTGGTGCCACACGGGAGATACCAAACCGTCTTTGCCGCCGCACCACGCTTCAATTCTTCCTCCTCGCCGCCGTCAGGATTGGGGTCTTTCTTCCTGTATCGGGATGTTTTGCATACTGGACAGTTGTGCATGTCTTTGTAGTCGCCCTTATATATGATGCAGTCCAGTGGACAAGCATGATATATGATGACCTCTAACCCGAGGGGGCATGTAACTTTCTTCGCCTCGTACGTGCTCTTAGGCAACTTGTTGCCCGGAGGAAGTACTGTACGTAGGTAACTCAGAATCTCCGTGAATCCTGAGTCCATGATGTTGTATTTTGCCTTTATATGCGAAAGCTCGAGCGTTACTTCTAGCACACTGTTATCCACGCCGGCATTTTCATATAACGGTGTCTCGGCATCCTCCCTCAGCTTTTTCGAACTTACGGGACACCCTCTCATCCTCGGGGTCATCCAACTGATTCTGCAGATGCTGATCGTCCAGCATTTCAACCATCCTACCGGTTGGAACATCCTGTAATGGATCCTCGCCACGGTATGCTTCTTCACCAGGCTGGTCGTCAGACTCCATGTTTTCCATCTCAATGCCGTCATCGACTTCAATGCCATCCTCCCCGTGAGAAGTCCACCTTGAATAACCAGACACAAATCCCCGCATGAGCAAGTGCATCTCGACATCCTCTGGCTCGTACAGCTTGCTGTTCCGACATCTCACACAGGGATAACGCATCTTATCACCCCATTTCCTATGCATATCTTCCACGCCGACATCGACAAAAGTCTTCAGCCGCTCTATCCACTCAACACGTAACCTGTCCTTGTACATCCAAGCACGGCCCATCAAGCTACAACACAATTTTTTTTTTAAATAAACAAATCAGCTTGTTCGACAAAAATGGAAATTTTCGGCATGACCTTTGCTAAAAAAATAGCATTTTGCACTATGAAATTTGATGCCTGCATCAAAAACAAATTACCCCCAACCACATCGGCACAACAGCCGATATCACATCACATAAGAAATACACGGCACGAAGGCCGGTGTCAACACACATTTAATATGTTTGAACATGCACGTACACCGGTCCCGAGGTTCAACTTAACCCTAGGGCTAACCCCTAGGGGCAGAGCTCCCCCATAAGCAGCTAGAGAGAGAGCTGCAGAGAGAGAGAGAGCGTGCTAGAGAGAGAGCTGTAGAGAGAGAGAGAGCTAGAGAGAGAGGGAGCTCATCGGAGCAAAATTAAAGCCATAGAGAGGGCAATCCGGGGGGGAGGGCAGAGCTATGCTGCGGGGGAGCCACGGATAGAGCGGGGGCAGACCGAGGGAACCGCTACAGAGAGATCGGGGCCGAATTTCCCGCCAGCGGCCAAGGCGCCATTAATGGTGATTTTGCCAAATTGGAAAAGAATAGGAGGAGGAAGAAGGGAGAGGAAGAGGGAGGAGAAGGGGGAAGAGCTACATTCCGGCCGCCGCCATCAATTTTGGCAGGGCTTCGCCGCCGATGAGGAGCAGAGCCGCAGCTGCTCCAAGATAGACGCGCGAGCTCAAACAGTTTCGGGCTCGCACAGTACTTATATATAGGAAGGTCACCAGTGGCGGGTATACGGATAAACCGCCACTGGCGACTTCCAGTGGCAGGCGGAAAAATAAACCGCCACTGGAGGTCTCAGCAGTGGCGGGTAACCTAAGGCCCGCCACTGGTGCTCTCCCACCAGTTTTCCCTCTTTAGTCTCACCTCGCTAGTTTACATGAGTTCCGACCAGCATAAAAGGGATTCCGCGGCCCCACTTACCGGTGGTTACTACTCAGTGCTCAGTATGTCCCCCGTTTCGATTGAGTTCTAAACGAATGATCGGGTGGCCTACCAGTGATAGGTCTTTTTTACGGCCGCCACTGGTGGTTGTTAGGGTTTCCATGGCCATTTCCAGTGGCGGTGACAAACACCGCCACCGGTGATGGATTACCAGTGGCGGTGACTTGTTTCGGGACAATATTCACCGCCACTAGTGGTGGGGCAGCAGTGGTGGTGATTGGTGGCGCACGTGGATGCCTTGAGAGGCCTCCAGTGACGGTGTGTTTTTTGGTCCGTTTTAACCGGCACTTGAGGGGGGTCACGGATGGGGTTTTCTGTAGCAGTGGTTGTGTGTGTATGTGCTATTTACAGCATTGTAAACATGTTTGCTCGAAGCGAGATGAAAATAGAGAGAAGAATAGAATATGGGCTGTGTGAGGCAGCACAAAAGTCCTTGTATTCTTGGTGTGTTGAGAGAAGATAGAGGAGGAGCTGAGTGACTCAGATCCAACAATTCGTACTTTCCATTTGTACCCTAACGGCCCAACGCTTTGAAAGAAGAACGGTACGTTGTTGTGTTTGCCTGTCATGGCCTGTCATGTTGCCTTTGAAGTCCGGAAATCGCCCACATTTTAGGTGGATATATCTCTCTGAGCTGATATACTCTCACATTATCCCAAAATTTATCCATTCCAGCTGTAGGTGTAAATGCAATATCCTTATCTATGATCCACAAAGATTAGCGCATAGCACGATTCTAAATTCTTGACTCAAATTTGTCCAAATATGGATGTATTTATTTTTAAAAGGCATTTAGATACATGTATCCAAATTTTCCCTTTATCAGGAGCAACGAATATTTCTTCTGGTGCATTTGTCTATAAAGACTAGCCCCGGTCCTCCCCAAACCAAGAGCACTTGAGCAGCGCACACATACATACCTGAATTAGACACCACTATACCGAGTATCATGGAAGCGAAGCTAGCACCGATCCTTGTGGCTTGCTTGCTCTGTTGCATCATCAACCTCGGTATATATATACATATGAAAACCAATCCTAGTTTAAAATATTTCGATTTAGTTAACATGCGATTTGATTTTGCAAAATATGATCGACATGCAGGTGCGGCGGCCCACTGCTCGTTGTCGGACATCGTGGTGACGCAGGCCGGCACCGGCGGGTGGGCCCACAGGCAGCCGGAGTACGCGGTGACAGGTGAAAAACACGTGCGGGTGCCCGCAGTCGAGCGTCACGGTGGCCTGCGACGGGTTCAACACCACGCTGGAGGTCGACCCGGCCAAGCTCCGCTATGATGGCAGCGGCAAGCCCTGCCTCCTCAACAACGGCGCAGCCGTGGTGCAGGGCGCCGACCTCATCTTCAGTTACGCCTGGAGCACGCAGTTCACGTTCCAGCCGCTCTCGTCCACAGTGGTGTGCATAGATCAGTAGGAACTGAGTGACCGGGGAATAAAAGCGATGAGTTTTAGAAGAATAATGTTAATTGGAGCGAATATCTTCAATCTGTCCGCAATCGATACTCGTCCTGTTTAGAAATATAATTAGCGTTTTGGTATTATTATTTTGGGCTCATCAGTTGAGATGCGCAACCGTCGGATCTTAATCAACGATCCGGCCCGGCCCTGGGGGGTGCAGGCGGTGCCCCCGCCCAGGGCCACGAATTTTAGAGGCCCCCCTAGCCTGTTAGAGGCCCCCCTAGCCTGTTATACCTGCATAGGCCTGATATACAACTATACGTACTGGGCTGGCCCAAACTTCGTGTGCAAGACTACAATTTCAATCCTGATCTATCGTGACTCCCGTCCCGACCGGCGGACTGCCCAACTCCTCCCGATCCTTTCCTAATCGGCCAATACAGATTGCCAGCGCCTGGGTCCTGATCACCGGGAGCGCGAGGATACCACCCGTGACGCCCGTCCGTCTTCAGGCCTGGCGCCCTGACCTGCCTGCTGCCGCCTGCGCTCTCTTTCCTTCAGTCCTAGTTCACCTCTGCAAGTTTACCTGCCCGCCCGAGCCGTGCTGCTGGCTACTGCGGCTCGTTTGATTGATGAAAATGCATCGGCAGACCAGAGACAACCGTCAACGTAGTTACACCTGCCGAAGGGTGAGCATCTTATCAATCCAGCCATCTTTAATTCTGTATGCTGCAATTTTCAATTTGTGAATTTATCTAGTACCCAAGAGCTGAAAGAAGTTTCTCAAAGTTGAAATTGTTGAAACTATCCGGTCTCGTTAAATTTGTGGATTATTTATATTTATATTGCTTATCAGATCTTATTCACTCTGCTTCTGAAAGAAGTTTTTGAAAGTTGAAATTGTTGAAGAACTATTTAAGGTCTGCAATGTCTCGAGGCATGTTAAATGGTTTGGCAATTTTATACATGGAGAAGAAATTGGTGGATGAGATTGATACTCATAGCATCATCAACGACATTGCATCAAATAATGTTAGAAGAAAAATTTTAAGGTAATATGTATAAACGGTTTGATATAAATGCATCTTATGATTCATTGTTAGTTTTCGCTAATGAAATTTATATATACACATATTAATTATTACTATTATATTCTATTAAGGGCCCCGGCAGGGTTCCGAGTCCTAGTTTCGCACCGGACCCCCGAAATCTTAGGACCGGGCCTGCCAACGATATATATCATGTGGGATTGAAGAGAGCGAGGATGGCCTGGGATTTTAATTCAACGGATCTAATTCTTCAAGTTAGATTTAAAATATTTTGCTTAAAAATCAGACAGTTGAGAAATAGCAACACCCATCAAAAATTATTTTTTGGTATTATTATTTTTGGTTCTGACATACTGGGTGTTTTGATTGTCCGTATTCAAATCTCTATCTCTATCTGTTCTACTTATAAATGCATCAACTTGACAGGAATATCGAATTTACACTGTACATTTCTATTCATCTAATGGTTCAAGTTCCTTTGTTCTCCCTTTCTCTCAGTCCCGAACAAAAAAAAAAGCCGCCTATTACAATGCCCTGTGCACGACTAATGGACGACCCAAAAATCATGCCTCCATCTCGCACCGTTCGCTCTCCCTTCCTGCTGCCCCGTAGTGGTTGCCGCCCCAATCGCATTGCTCTCTCCTCTAGCTCTGCCGCATTGAGGTTAGTTCCTATGTCATATATGATAGTATGAACAAACATCGCCTCAATTGAATTTACACATTTTCTTGAATCGGATTCGACTTGAATTCGTGATATCTTCCTCTAGCAAGCTCCAAATCATGTACCGTTTGATTTATTGGAAAGTACACTTCAAATCCTTCCCTCTTAGCTGTATGGATTCTTGATTCTTGTAGCACCTCCCGCTGGCCTCTATCATATCTCATCTTCTTGGACTTGAAAGACTCGACAAGATGTCTACGTAATAAGATCACACAAGATAGTAGCTCCGTTTCTTTCCAAGTAATGTTTTGAACACATTTAATAATTGAATTCACCTGATTATAAATGTTCTCCAATACTCTACAATTGAGGGTACCGAAGGTCGTATACATGATTAGCATGTCGATATCACGTATAGTCCTTTACCAAAGCGAATAATCAATCCCCATAATATCTTCCTGCGGTCAACCCCTCTCTCTCTCTCTAATGTCCTTGTTGAATTCTCTTTTCACTCAGGCGCCCATGCAGCGTACAATCTGTCAGAACTGGCCATCACCCAAACCAGGCATGGTGGACAGTACCTGTGACGGTGGAGAACAAGTGTATCTGCACGCAGGAAAACGTCAAGCTGGCGTGCAAGGGCTTCGACTCCTCTATCCCCGTCCAACCGGCTGGCACCGTCGTAGTGGACGGCGACAATGCATATTGCACCTTCATCGGCCGAAGCACGGTCCGGCCGGGCACGCCGTCCAATTTTCGTACGCTTCAAACACCAAGTTCAGCTTCGTTCCCGTCTCCTCGACCGTCGTGTGCTCATGATCTGAATAAATCAGATCATCAATTTGTATTTTGTGCCGTCAAAAGGAAATATTATTTCTAATTTGTACATGCTCCAAAGCATTCAGTTTCAGACAGTGATGGGATGCCATGTTGAGGTAGTACCAAAGTTTGGTCGTTATTGTTACAAAACTCTATATATTACCGGAAACAACAAAGGTGCAATTCATGTTTATATATTATCTTTTCTCTTTGGAAACTGAAATACTTGCCGAAAAATCATACCTTCATATGCCATGCAATTAGGGAAAAATAAATGTCATAAAAGTAGTCATGATTTTGTTTTCTGAATATATGTTTGATGTAAACAACATGAATATATTGTGTTTGGCAACGAAAAAAGAACATGATATTGTTCCATGGCACCCTTTTTCTGTACTGGCTTGAATTACCTACCATCTTTGGTGAACATAATGAACATAATATTGCACGGTTACTATTATTGGGAAACGATCGAGTTCTCCACGCGTTGGACCGCGCGAGCGCCCAGGTATATATGTACTCCTACAAAGACCAATACCCGAGGAAAAAGAGAACGCGTGAACAACTGTACTACGTACGAAAAAAACTGAGTACGGAGCGATTTTAAAAAGGCGGAATCTAATTTTTGCCCGCGCCTCCTTGTCTTACGGCGTGCGCGCTGTTCTCTCCCGCGTCCTACTCCCCTCTCTCTCCCTCTTGAATTTCTTTGTCAATGCGATGTCGGTCAGCGTACAGCTTCATACGATCCTGAGCTTTCAGAAGGTGACTTCGGAGAAGTTCAATGTGAGTGGACCTGGTCTCAAGATCCACTTTTGCAGGAGAACCCTCGGCCGACCTAATGTTAGGCATGGCACCAAAATTTGGTTCAGTCCCATATAATGCTTTGAATCGGAGTGCAACCAAGAGCAGTGTGGAACGAAGAATTATAGCAAAATTCTGCTAAAGGAAGGCATTCTTTCCATTTCCTGGGTATATCATGCACCACACAGCGCAAATATTGCTCAAGGCACTGATTCACACGCTCGCTCTGTCCATCAGTTTGCGGGTGGTAGGCTGTGCTGTAAGCCAACTTTGTGCCCAAGGCAGAGATGATCTGACGCCAGAAGGCACTTGTGAAAATCCGATCGCGATCAGAAATAATGGTAAGAGGAACTCCATGCAAATGAACCACTGTGTCAATGAACAATTTGGCAACTGATTTTGCCGTGAAAGGATGGCGCAGAGGGATGAAATGCGCGTACTTGGTGAGACGATCCACAACAACCATAATCACAGCACAACCATCTGACAGGGGTAAGCCCTCTATGAAATCCATCGTGAGGTCATGCCATGCCTCAGCTGGAATAGGAAGTGGCTGAAGACGTCCTGCTGGTTTGGTGTGGTTGTGCTTAGCATGTTGGCAAATCTCACATTGCCGAACATAGTTCTCCACTTCCAACTTGATGCCAGGCCAATAGAAGAGTTTCTCACACGCTGGTAGGTGGCTTGGATGCCTTTAGCGGAATCATGAAGATGACCAATAAGTTGTGTCTGTAATGATAAGTTGGAGCCAATAAAGAGGCGGCCTTTGTACTTGATCAGACCATGATCCAGAGCATATCCACGGGCATCTGGAGATGAAATAACTAGTTGTTGAAGCAAGTCCTGAGCCACCGAGTCCAAAGCATAAGAGTTAAGCACTAGCTGTAGCCAGTCAGGTTGATTGGAGGATATTGCTTGAGTGTGCAGCAGATGACCAACACGAGAAAGGGAAGCAGCGCCAGTGTTATCTTGCCCTCTTTTGTACTTGAATTCAAACTGCAAACCCACGAGTTTTGACATGGCTTTACGTTGCAGATCTGTTCCCAGCTGTTGTTCAGCCAAAGTACATAAGCTCTTGTGGTCAATTAAGATTTGAAAGGGCCCTCGTTGCAAGTACTGTCTCCAGCGATCCACTGCCATCATGACTGCGAGGAACCCCTTTTCATATATTGAAAGACGCCGATTGGCCACACCTAACGCCTTACTTAAATATGCAATGGGGTGGCCATTTTGGAGCAACACAGCGCCTATGCCTGTGTCACATGCGTCTGTTTCAATCGCAAAGGGGCGGTTGAAATCCGGTCGGGCCAAAACAGGAGTGTTCCTCATGGCCTTCTTGAGAGTATCGAAAGCAGTGGTGGCTTCGGCTGTCCAAGTGAAACCCTTTTTGGATAATAAAGCAGTTAATGGTTTTGTGATTAAACGGTTTTGTGATTAAACCATAATGCTTAACGAACTTTCGGTAGTAACCTGTTAAACCATGGAAACCACGCAATTCAGTAGCATTTTGTGGTCAAGGCCAATTGTGCATCACCACTTTTTTCTCTGGATCCCTTGCAACTCTAGTGTCAGAAATAATGTGGCCGAGGTAGTGAATACTTGTCTGGCCAAAAGAACACTTATCAATTTTGCAAACAATTGAGAAGTGCGCAAAGTGTCAAGGACTTGCTGCAAATGAGATAGATGTTCAGCCACTGAAGAGTTGTAGATGAGGATGTCATCTAGGAACACAATGACAAATTTGTGCAGAAACTTACTGAAAATAGAGTTCATAACGCACTGAAAGATGGCTGGGGCGTTGGTCAAGCCAAATGGCATCACTCGAAACTGGAAATGACCGTGATGTGTCTTCAATGCCGTTTTCGGCTCATCCTCTTCCCTCATCCGTATCTGATGGTAACCAGCCCGTAAGTCCAGTTTTGAGAAAAATTTAGTGCCAGCCAATTCATCTAAAAGTTCATCAACTACGGGAAGTGGAAACTTGTTCTTGATGGTGATATTGTTCAATCCCCGGAAATCCACACAAAACCACCAGCTGCCATCCTTTTTCTTTACCAAGAGCACTGGAGATGCGAATGGACTCATACTAGGCACTATGAGACCGGAGTCCAGCATTTCCATCATTTGGCGTTCAATTTCGTCTTTATGCATAGGCTAGTAGCGATACGGCCTGGCGTTAACTGGTCGAGCATCTGGCTCTAAGGATATGGCATGATCAAGAGCACGTCTGGGTGGAAGCGACTTAGGATCCTGAAAGATATCCTTGTATTGCTCTAGAAGCTGTGTCAAATCAAGAGCAAGAGGTGATACTACTGGAGCGGCATCCGGACTGGCATCGGTGATGGGTTCTAACACTGCCATAGCCCATACTTCATTACCACTGATCCACTTTTGCAATTGCACCACTGATATTTCTTACAAAGTGGCCACCGATTCTGTAGTGACACCATGCAGAACAACGGTCTTATTTTGATGCTAGAAGGAAATCATCCGTTCAGCACAGAGACAATGCATCAGACCACAACTGCCAAGCCAATCTAGGCGAAGTACTGCATCATAGCCACCGAGGTCCAGAACCCGCATATCGGTTGTCGTACCAGTGGCCCACGGGACCACACTGATACGGAACGTGTGGGTCGCCAGTAACAAAACCCCATCAGGAAGGACTCCCGGGAAGCGACGAGTCCAGGAAGCCTGCCTCGAGGAGACGGACTTTGGTGAAGGTGAAGCCAAAGGCCGAGTACAAGAAGCCCCCGGGAACCCCGGTTCCGGGAAGCTGAAGGAATGCCTCCCCGCAACCAGCCGAGTGCGCTAGCCGGGAAGATGCACCCCAGCAACCCGCGCACGGGTATACAGGTGAGACCCACAGAACAGTGAAGATAGGACAAGACGGCGGGCGCAGTGCATTTAATGCACCGACAGGAGTCTTATCGGCAGGCCTAGTCTTTCTGAGCAAGGCTAGGGCGACTACCCTACGAACCGTTTTTTCTACCGTGTACAGTAGACAGGGCGCTCCGTGGCGTCCAGCGCGGATCAACCAAACTGTATCTCGTGTGGCCGGGACACGCGTCTGGGAAACGTGTCACACTGCATGCTTAGGCACCTGTGGTATCCCCTTGTCTATAAAAGGACCAATGCCACCGATCAAAGGGTTCCAACTCCAGTTATTAGAACATAGCGGGTGATCTGTACGCACTCAAACTTGTGAATACAACTCAAAGCAGGACGTAGGGTATTACACCTCCGGGTGGCACAAAGCTGGGTAAACTCTCGTGTCTACACTTCGTGTCTTTCGCCACGCCGGCGATCGCCGGGGCGATCACCTCGCCCTCCACCAAACCAAAAAGGGGGTGCTCGGCATCCCCGGTGCCGGAGACCGTGCTCCGACATCTGGCGCGGAGAGAGCTTCGGGTGACCGCCGGCGTCATCGGCATCAACATCCTTCGTCTACGACGTCTTCGACAACTAACTCGTCATGCCGCCCAAGAGGGCATACGAGCCTCGGGTCGACTTGCGCGACACTCTCGCAATGCGCACTCGGTCCCATGACATTGCGCGCACGTCACAAGCACAAGGGGACCAGGGGTCCCCTCCACGGCAGTAGCAGCAGTCGCAGCTGCCACCTCCCCCTCCTCGGCCGTCGGCGGACAACCGGCCGAAGGGGCCTGCGGCTTCCAGCGCCGGAGCCAGTCGCGCGAGCAGCCACAACGCCGCGCGCGCCGGCCAGCAAGTCCACTCACGGGCCGAAGACGCGTAGCAACAGCTGCGCCACGAGCACAGCGCATCACGAGCGACACCGACGGAGTCTCGCACCACACATCTGAGGGCACCGGGTGATGATACGGCGGAGGGCAGCCGGTTGGAGAAGCGGCAGCCTCCCGCCCAGAACCGGCGGAAGCCATTATAGCCACGCGTGTCATGGTGCGCTATGAGCCACCGCAAGGCACGCCGGCGCATGAAGCAT
Organism: Brachypodium distachyon; assembly: GCF_000005505.3. Classification (NCBI taxonomy): domain Eukaryota; kingdom Viridiplantae; phylum Streptophyta; class Magnoliopsida; order Poales; family Poaceae; genus Brachypodium; species Brachypodium distachyon. The sequence continues at coordinate 19,001,803 of NC_016134.3, read as the reverse complement.
GGAGTGCAGAGCTAGACGCGCTCCTCGCACTCGCCGCCCAGCAGCCGCAAGGCGAGAGCGCCCCGGCTTGTTCAGGCCGGGGGTAGAAATTGGGACGCGGAGACGCGCCCCGCATCTCAGGGCATGGAGAACACCCTCCCCCGCCGGGAGGGCAAAGAGGCGAGGATCCCGTGGGGTCCTCGGTCTCGTCACCAACCGTTACACGGGGTGACGCGCGAGGCGTCCCGAACGCCCGCCAGCGGGAAGACCTCCGCCCGCGCTTGGAGCGCCGGCGCCGGCGTGAAGTAGAATGCCAGTGCCCAGAGGAGCAGGAAGATGCTCCCATGGGCGCCGAGGACGGCTGCGCCGAGTGACATGGCCCCGCAAGTTCCGAGCACCGGCGCTCGGGACGTACGACGGGACCGTGAACCCCAAGGACTTTCTCCTGACCTACACGTTGGGCCTGCACGCCATTGGCGCCGACGAGAAGGTCAGGGCCAACTGATTCCCGATGGTCCTCAAAGAATCGGCGAGGACTTGGTTGCTCAACCTGCCTGCCGGGTCCATAGCCACCTGGGCTGACCTGTGCGAGCAGTTCGTGGACGCATTCCAGGGTGGCTGCAAGCACCCAGGAACCATGGGGGAACTGCACACGGTCGTGCAGAAACCGGGGGAGACGTTGCGGGACTTCACGAACAGGTTCTCCAACCTCTCCTACTCCATCCCTGAGGCGGAAGCGGCCGCCATCATCAACACGTACGCCATCAACGTCCAAGACCCGAAGATGTGTGACAAGCTCAACACGCACCGGATCCGGACCACAAGGGATCTCTACGCTCTCGCGCACAAGTGCGCGATGGCCGAGGAAGGGCGCTTGGTGCCCGAGCTTGCCGCCAAAGCAGCGGCAAACCCACTAGAGGGCTCAGGGAAGAAGAGCGCTCGGAAACGCGGCGGGAAGCAAGTGCTTGCCGCGGAGCCGGGGGCTCCCCAGAGGCCCACCAAGAAGGCGGCGTCGGCGGGAGCATCGGGTAGCAAGCCGGAGCGTCCGCATGCTGCCCCATCCACACCGACGCCACCCACGACGCGCAGGACTGCCGCACTCTCCAGACCATCGAGAAGTGCGAGCAGTGCCACGAGGAGCGCCGCGCTGCCGGGGCTTGCTTCAACTGTGGGGACATCGGGCACCTCTCCCGGGACTGCTCGAACAACCCCCGTGGCGGAGCAGGCCGGGGCGCAGCTGGCGGCGACAAAGGAGAACCCACGGGCACTCGCGGTCAAGCCCGCGGCGGCAAGGACCGACCTCCCCGGGCCCGCTTCCAGGAGCCCTCGACGTCGCCTGCATCCACGGGGGAGCGTATGCTCTCACGTCTCATGGTGCCGTGAAGCGGCTCACGCGTGAGGTCTGCGCCCTCCTCCCTAGCGTGGAGGCGCAGCAGCCGTTGAGGTGGTCGCATGTGCCGATCACCTTCAACTCGGACGATCACCAGATCCGTCCCTTGGGTTCAGGGGTGCTCCCCCTCGTGGTGTCGCCGATCATAAACAATGTGACGGTGACCAAGGTTCTGGAGGACAGCGGGGCAAGCCTCAACCTGTTGTCCGCCAAGCTGGTGGAAAAGCTTCAGCTGCCCCTGGAGCAGATGAAGCCCACCGACCCGTTCTGAGGGATCAACCCCGGAGTGGTGCCGCCCATGGGGCGAATCACGCTCCCGGTGACCTTCAGTTCCCGGGAAGCGTTTCGGACTGAGCAAATCATTTTGATGTGGCTCACACCCTGTTGCCGTACAACGGGATCATTGGTCGGCCAGCGCTGATCAAGTTCATGGTGACATCACATTGCGCCTACGGCGTGATGAAGATGCCATCAACATACGGCGTTCTCTCCATCAAGTGCGACCTGAAGGACGCTGCTTGGTGCATGGGCGAGGTCGTGAAGACCTCCGCAGTGGCGGATCCCGGCGACTACAACGTTGCCGGGAACGAGGATCCACTTGCGGATGAACAACCCGCACAGAAGAAGGCGCGAGCCGCTCCCGGACAGGATGCCGAGGGCAGCTCCAGCTCCAGCCCGCGCGTAAGCAAGGGCACGAAGCTGAAGGAGGAGGGCACCAAGGTCAAGAAGGTGCCCTTGCATGCCGGCAACGAGGCACGCACCGTCTCCATCGGTGTGAGCCTCGGTGACAAATTGGAAAGCGCCCTCATCGCCTTCCTCCGGGAGGAATCCGACGTGTTCGCTTGGGAGCCGTCAGATCTTCCTGGAGTCCCTAGGGAGGTGATCGAGCATCGGCTGGCAGTGCGGCCGGACGCGCGGCCCGTCAAGCAGAAGGTTCGCCGGCAAGCACAGGAGCGCAAAGACTTCATCCAGCAGGAAGTGGAGAAGCTCAAGAACGCCGGGGCGATCAGGGAAGTGTTGTACCCTACTTGGTTAGCAAACCCTGTTGTAGTCCCTAAAGTTGGAAATAAATTGTGCATGTGTGTAGATTTTACTGATCTTAACCGTGCATGTCCTAAGGACCCCTTCCCTGTACCCCGTATCGATCAAATAGTAGATTCTACAGTAGGTTGTGAGTCTTTGTGCTTTCTAGATGCCTTCTCCGGCTACCATCAGATCAAGATGGCAGTTGAAGACGAGGAGAAAACAACGTTTATTACCCCGGTTGGCTGCTACTGTTACACGTGCATGCCTTTCGGGTTGAAGAACGCGGGCTCGACATTTCAGCCTGCCCTGCGCGAGTGTCTAGGACGCCAGCTAGGCCAGAACATCGAGGCCTACATGGACGATATCATCATCAAGTCGCAGCGTAGGGACTCGCTCGTTGGCGACCTGCCGGAGACGTTCAACAACCTCCGCAGGATCAAGCTCAAACTTGCTAGGCTTCTTGGTGTCTCACAGGGGAATCGAAGCCAATCCACATAAGATCGAAGCGATCGAGAAAATGGAGGCCCCCTGCAAGGTTAGAGACGTCCAGCGCCTCAATGGGTGCGTTGTGGCGCTTGGGTGTTTCATCTCAAGGCTGGACGAGCAAGCCCTGCCTTTCTTCAAGGTGATGAAGAAGAAGGGTCCAATCAATTGGACTCCCGAGGCGGAAGCGGCGTTCCAGGACTTGAAGAGGTACCTGAAGTCGCCGCCGGTCCTCGTCGCCCCCAAGCCGGGCGAGCCGTTGCTGCTGTACCTGGCAGCGACGGATCAGGCAGTGAGCTCCGTGCTCGTTGCCGAAAGAGAAGAGCAAGTCCCGGGGGCTGAGACGGAAGGGCCGGGGCCTCCCGGCGAGCCGAGGGAACCCCCGGCTACCGCCTTTGCCCCTGGATCCGAGGGACAGCCCCCGCAGGCTGCCCCCCGCAAGCGGCTAGTGCAGCATCCCGTGTACTTCGTTAGCACGGTGCTGCCCGATGCCCGGGTACGGTACCCGCAGGTCCAGAAGCTTCTGCTTGGGATCCTGCTCGCTTCAAGGAAGTTGGGCCATTACTTTCAGGCGAACAACATCACGGTGGTGTCGGGGTTCTGCCTAGAGAGAGCCCTCACTAACCGTGAAGCCACCGGAAGGGTGGCCGAGTGGAGGATGGAGCTAGCAGAGTTCGGGCTGCGCTTCGCAAACACCAAGAGCATCAAGAGTACCGCTCTCGCCGACTTCGTCGCGGAGTGGACATCGACAAGCATAGAGGAAGAAGAGCTGAAAGCGAGCCTTCCCGGCAGATTGGATGAAGGGTACTGGGTCATGTACTTCGACGGCGCCTTCTGCTTGCAGGGCGCCAGTGCCGGAGTGGTAATCGAGTCGCCCACTGGAGACCAGCTCAAGTTTGTGATACAGCTCGACTTCGCCAACTCTACCAACAACACGGCAGATTACGAGGGATTACTTGCTGGGCTGCGCGCGGCAATCGCCCTCGACATCAAGTGCTTGGTTGTTCGCGGAGACTCCCAACTCATGATCAACCAGGTAAACAAGGACTACGACTGCCCTCAGATGGCAGGGTACGTGGAGGAAGTGCGAAAATTGGAGTCCAAGCTCAAAGGACTTCGATTTGAGCACGTAAAGTGTAAGGCCAACTTTGTTGCAGATGAACTGTCCAAGTGGGCAGCAGAATGTAGCAAGGTGCCTCCTGGGGTGTTCGTGCAGAGGCAGTCGAAGCCCTCTGTCGACTCCAAGACAGTTGCCGGGGAAGCCCCCCCGGCAACTCGAGGTGACCCTGCAGCTACGGGGGACCATGCCGCCAAGTTGGTGGCATACACTAGCCGGGAGCCAGCACCCTGGGAGACGGATATTATTCGCTATCTCAGGGACGGGACCGTCCAGGGGGAAGACGTTGCCGTGGAGCGAGTAGCCCGGCAAGCTAAGATGTACGCCCTGGTGGACGGACAACTCTACCGAAGGCGTCCTAATGGAATCATGCTCCTCTGCGTGCCCGAGGAGGAAGGGCGCGCATTGCTGGAAGATATACATTGAGGCACATGCTCACACCATGTGGCCTCCAGGGCGCTAGCTAGGAAAGCGTTCCGGCATGGCTTCTACTGGCCGACAGCACTAGCCGATGCTGAACTATCAGTCAAGACCTGTGAAGCATGCCAATTTCATGTCAAGAAGAGCAACTAACCAGCGCAAGCCCTGCAAATCATCCCATCCTCATGGCCGTTCGCGGTCTGGGGGTTGGACATTGTCGGCAAGTTGCCGAGAGCAGTTGGCGGCTACGAGTACCTGCTCGTTGCCATCGACAAGTTCTCGAAGTGGATCGAGGTGGAACCTGTCCGAGCCATCACGGCGCAGGCAGCCATCAAGTTTTTCATGGGCATTGCGTGCCGGTTTGGTGTGCCTAACGGCATCATCACCGACAACAGCACGCAATTCACTAGTGCGGTGTTCTAAGCTTACTGCGAGGACATGGGCACTAAGATTCACTTTGCCTCTGTTGCTCATCCTAGGAGCAATGGGCAAGTTGAGCGAGCCAACGCGGAAGTGCTGCGGGGGCTCAAGACGAGAACCTTTGACAAGCTCAAGGGCCCTGGGAAACACTGGGTTGAAGAACTCTAGCCCGTGTTGTGGTCGCCGCGGACCACACCAAGTCGGGCGATGGGTCAAACTCCATTTGCCCTCGTCTACGGGGCAAAAGCTGTGCTGCCCCTCGAGCTCAAATATGGGTCACCTCGGGTACGCACGTACGGCGACAAGAGCCAACACACGCGGAGGATCGATGACCTTACCTTCATCGACGAGATTCGATGCCGAGCTGCTGTGCGAGCTGCAGGCTACCAGCAGGGACTCCGTCGTTATCACGACAGGAGAGTCCGTCCCCTGGTGCTCGAGGTTGGAGACCTCGTCCTGCACCGGATACAAGGAACGAAGGCGGGGAACAAGTTGACTCCAATCTAGGAAGGCCCTTTCCGGGTAGTGCAGGTGACCAGGCCGGGGGCTGTCCGGCTAGAAACCGAAGAAGGCTTGCCGGTGCCCAATAGTTGGAACATTGCGCACCTGCGCAAGTTCTACCCGTGAAACGGTGGCGCCTTACCCACGGGTGACGCTGCGGCAGCGTGCCTCTTTAAGCTAGTGTAGCCGGGCAAGGCCCGATTGTAATCCGCTAGCACAAAGTGAAGTGTTACCTCTGTGAATATTGTGCTTTGAAATTTAATAAGTGCTTCTGTCTCCTGCTCTAGGTGCACAGAATTGTCTCCTCATCCTTGGCTGTGAGCAGGGGGCTGCCGGAACCCCGAAAACCAAGCTCGTCACCTGGACATCCCGGAACGAGGCCTAGCAGTTGCCGGACCCGTCCGCAACGTGCTACGTGCCATCGAGGCACCATGGGAATAGAAAGATGCTCACACCCAAGCCTGAGGTCGACTCTTCTGTGCCCGGGGGCTGGGAGGCAGGATGTTATCCAGTTTGAACTATGTTTTGTGCATTTTGAAATTTTTGCTATGCACCTTGGGCACTATAGAAATCTGACATGCAGGGTAAAGATGAGGCGAAGGCACACTGTGACGCTCGTGGGGTGGTCACGGGTGTTGTCGTCTTGTGAGTAAGTTGTACATATATGGCAATTACTTCGAGGCTTGATGCAGGAAACTGAGACAGAGCCAGTGCCTCCATGCGGAGACTGGTGGTCCCGGGCGTGTGGAGGCAAGAGCAGCGCTTCGGCTATTTAAAGAGACTGGGGCAAGTGCAGCACCAGCAACAGGCAAGAAGGCAAGAGATGTCGCAGAGAGGCGATGGTAGTGCATCCCTCTGCGCTTGTCGCTGAGGGTTTTCCCACCATCGCGGCCCTGCCACATCTCTTAGGAAACGACACCAGAAATGGCGATGAGACAACCGAGAGGTGTCGTAAAGACGCGGTGGTGGTGCATGCCTCCGCGGCTCCAAGGGTGCTGCTGGAGGGTGCACTGCGACCACGTCCTTGTCACGGCTCTCAACAAGGTGCAACAAGTCCAAAAAGAACGGGAAGCTAAGTATCTCATTTTGGGTCCTTGGTTTTTCCCTTTAGTAACACTGGTTTGCTGGGGTAAGCTCGGTCCCTGTGTTGCCGGAGCGTAGGAAGGACGCTTGCGGGGTGAGGACGCCCTTCACACGTGGCTCGCGGGTCGGACCCGGAGGCACGCGCGCTGGGGTAGTTAACCCGCAGGCGGAGTGACTAGCCACTGCTGTTTAGTCCTAGGTTAGCACTGCTGGTCCGTCCCGGGTCCCTAGTCTGGCCAAGCACGTGGTTGGCGAGTCCTCGGGTACGCAAGGCTAAAACACGAGAAGGATAGAGCCCCTTCCCGGCAAGCTAGTTTTAGCCAAAGAGGCAAGTAAAAGTAGCATTGGATATATATTGAAGCTTGAGCAAAACGAGTTAACAAGTAACACTGGTGATGACAAGGGAAAGCTAACATAAAAAGTTCTAAGGCGCCATCCGCCACTTGCAGGGAAACCAAAAAACAAAAGGCAACTATGCGGGAGGTGCTCCCGGGGCGGTTGCATCGGTGTCAGGTGCGTCCTCGACACCGGGGGCTTCTTCGGTACTATGCGGGAGTGGTGCTGCTGTGCATCGTTGAAGAAGTCGACGAACATCCGATCCTGCTGCTGGATGTTGTTGATCACTTGGTGTCCCTGTTGGAACACGCTTGGGTCGAAGGTAATCTGACCCCAAGTCCGCCTGGCGAGTTCCCCCGTTCCCGGGCTGAAGGCGGCTCCGGTGGAGGAGGAGGACCCCGCCGCGACCGTCCGTGATCCCGAGGGCGCATCAGGATTTGGCGACGCGCCCCTGGCTTGGCCAAGCCCCGCTGCTCCTTGCCCGTCCGAAGGGGCGGGCTGAGGGCTCGGGGGCTTCTCCAGAGCGCTGCCGCCTGCCCCAGCTGGCGGAGGCTGCTTTGTGTCACCCGCCTCAGATGGCGCCCCCTGCGTGGCGTCACCTGCGGCAGCGATCACGGCCCCGGCAGGCGCCGTGGCCGATTGCTGAAGGGCTTCCGTCGGAGCATCGTCATCGACCTCATCGGTGAGGTCGATTACACGCACCTCTGCGGGTGCGGGCGTAGCCGGAGCCTCCCCAGCAACTGCACAAAGAACACCTGCGTCAAGTACGGGAGACGGCGCAGATGAATAAAGAAAATGTGGGAACTCGCACTTACCTGCCGCCGGGCCGGTGCCCTGCGAGCTCGAATCAGGGACCCTTGGGTCCCCAGCGGCCGCTGCCGCTGTCACAGCCGCCGCGTCAGCGGCGTTTCCGTCGCCACCGCCTGATGCCGGGCGGGCCTTCTTGGTCGGGGCTGCCGGCGATGTGCTGGTCAACGAACTGAAAATCACAAGAACAAGTTAGTCTGGCACACGAAAAATTTGTGAAACATTGAACTTACCCCGCCGGTTTGAGCCTAAGCACCCTGTCCGCCAGGATGCCCCTCGCCGGAAGGCCGCTTCGCGCGGGGAGAGCTGTCGGAGCCGCCGAGGTGGTTGTTGCAGTCGCATCGCCGCTGCCGGAGGCCCCAGCGCCACGTCGCCATGAGGCTCTTGAGGCTGCGGGCTGGCTTCGTGCCTGCTCGCCCGCTCCGCCGCGGACCGCCTCACCAGGGGGACGTCGTCTTCCTCGTCATGAGCGCGACCCCGCCGGTTGCCGAGGGAACACCGTCGTCGTCGTCGTCGCTGAGGTCTCCCCCGATGCCTAACGAGGAGTCGTCAGAGTCCGAGTCCTCTGCCCTGGCGGAGGACTAGCCTTGGCCCCCCTTCCCCGAGTCAGCAGCCGGCTCATTGCCCTTGCGGGCCTAGGCTGCGCGGGGGAGGGCTGCGCCGAGGGGTCCTCCATGATCCCCCCACTCGTCGCAGAGTGGGAGATCCTGGGCTCCCGGGTTCGGGATCCCGACGTGGAGCGGGTGCGCTCCAAGCGGGGGCAGCCGGTAAGGTTCGTCCTTGCCGGTGATGCCCTTCACCCAGAACTGCACCTCCCCCGGGAGGAGGTCCGTGCGCTGCAGCCGGGTCCGGTCGCCGGCCTCGGTGTACATCCACGCCGGATGTGAGCGCCGCTGCAGGGGAGCCACTCGCCTCCCGATGAAGTGGCGCGCCACATTCGTGTCCGTGAGCCCAGCCTCACGGAGCGCCTTGATCTTTGCACAGATTCGGGCCAGCTCCTCGTCCTTCTGGTCCCGGAGCGTCCAGTCGTCAGAGCCCTTCGGAGGCCCGAGGGGCTCCTCGTGGAACTCCTGGAGCTCGTCAGTGCACACCCAACACCAGTCGCGATGCCACTCATGCTCGATCTTCTTCTTCCCCAGCTCAATGAATTCCGACTTGATCCTGTCGTGAAATCGGAAGACTACTCCCGAGGACAGGGGAGCCTTCTTCTCCACCCTCGAGTAGTAGTGGTGGCGGAATAACGCCACCGACGGCATCACCCCCACGAACGCTTCACAGAGGTGTTGGAAGACAGCCAGTGTGAAGAATGACGTGGGGTGAAGCTGCGCCATGATGAACCCGTTGGTCTCCATGATGGCTGAAAGGAAGTAGGAGTGCGGCGGCACGAACCCGGCAAGGATGAACCTCCCGAAGATCCGGAAGTACTGCCCATCGCGCTCCGCATCGACGGGGAGAATCCGCGTTGGCCCGTACTCGTTTGCTTGGTGGGCAGCGCCAAGACCAGCTTGTCGACCCCCTCGCCGTTGTACCCGGGGGGGAGGAAGGTGAACTTAGCCCGCATTTCCTCATCCTTCCGGGCCCTGTCCGACAACTCCTTCTTGCCAGCCTTATCGCGTTTTTCCCTTTTGCTGGTGCTCCCCTTGGGACGGTTCTAGCCCTTGGAAGACATCGGCGGAGGTGGAGAGGTGATTTGGTTGGAGTTGGGGCGCGGGGAGCTTGGGAGGAGGCAATGGCAGGAGTGAGAGACAATGGGGAGTGCCCGCCGCCGGCCTTGGGTATTTATCAGGGCTGGCGGACTGCAACGGACACTCCCCCGATCGGCAATATAGAGCCCTAATATAGAGCCCTAAAGAACCGGAGATTAAGAAGCGGGTGCGCGACGTGCCCTTAACTCTCTGGTGATTAAGGGGGATAAGGCACGAAATCGTGCGCCCGACCGTTTCGCTCGAAGAAGTGGAACTATAAATGTGGTCTGCGAGGCCGGGTGTCAGGGGTTTTTCCCCTTGGGACCCACATGTCGAATGGGGCGTAGCCCGGCAACCGACCGAGGATCGCACTTACTGGAAGTTTCAAGACTGCCGGCCCACGCCCGGGGGCTACTGTCGTACCAGTGGCCCACGGGGTCCCACTGATACGGGACGCGTGGGTCGCCAGTAACGAAGCCCCATCAGGAGGACTCCCGGGAAGCGACAAGTCCGGGAAGCCTGCCTCCAGGAGACGGCCTTTGGTGAAGGTGAAGCCAAGGGCCGAGTACAAGAAGCCCCCGGAAACCCCGGTCTCGGAAAGCGGAAGGAATGCCTCCCAGCAACCAGCCGAGTGTGCTAGCCGGGAAGATGCACCCCAGCAACCCGCGCTCGGGTATGCAGGCGGAACCTGCAGAATAGTGAAGACAGGACAAGACGGCGGGTGCAGTGCATTTAATGCACCGACAAGAGACTTATTGACAGGCCTAGGCTTGCTGAGCAAGGCTAGGGCGACTACCCTGCGAACCGTTTTTTCTACCGTGTACAGTAGACAGGGCGCTGCATGGCGTCCAGCGCGGATCAACCAAAGTGTATCTCGTGTGGCCGGGACACGCGTCTGGAAAACGTGTCACGCTGCATGCTTAGGCACCTGTGGTATCCCCTTGTCTATAAAAAAGAGGACCAATGTCACTGGTCAAAGGGTTCCAACCCCAGTTATTAGAACATAGGACAGCGTTCACCTAAGTAGCCCACCCGGGAACCTCTCGGGTGATCTGTACGCACTCAAACTTGTGAATACAACTCAGAACAGGACGTGGGGTATTACACCTTCGGGTGGCCCGAACCTGGGTAAACTCTCGTGTCTACACTTCATGTCTTTCGCCAGGCCGGCGATCGCCGGGGCGATCACCTCGCCCTCCACCGAAACAAAAAGAGGGTGCTCGGCATCCCCGGTGCCGGAGACCGTGCTCCGACATCAGTGGGTGAAAGCAGTGCCCTGACACCACCAAGAAAGGCCAATAACAGTAGCTGTGGATTTCAGAAACTGTCCATTGGCCACTTTGACATTCAAGGTGGAGGCCTCCTGGACTTTGCACTGAGCTCGAGCCACAGAAGAAGAATCGACAAATGTGTGGGTACTGCCCAAGTCCACTAGTAAGACCATGACTTGGTTGCCAACCAACGCTCGCAGCCGAAAGGTGCCTAAGTCTTCAGTACTAGCCATGGCATCGACAGATAAATGACATAGAGTTGCTGCTGCTGTTGGAGGTTCGGCCAAAAGAGAAAGTGCCTGCACCGTGTCTTCAGACAAGACTTCACCATAATCCCCCACTTCAATCATGCACCGGTTTGCAGCTCGTCACGATGCCCTAGCACAAAATGAGGCACAAACCAGCGAGGATTCAGGGTGGAATCAACTGATAACAAGCGATACATGATGGACTCAAAAATTCGTTTGTAATCAGCTATCGTACCTGTCTGCTTCAGCTGAAGCAGAAAAGACATTTGGCCGTCGAATTCGTCAGAACCGAACTCCTCGACGACGGCCGTGATGAAGGCATCCAAACGAAGCTGACGATGTGTGCGCTTGTACGCCTGCAGCCACAAAGCCGCGTGTTCCTCGAAGTAGAGCGTCGCGGTGCTAACCCAGTTGTGCTCAAGGACGTTATACATGTCGAAGTAGGTGTAGCAGAGGTCAACCCACAGCAAGGGATTCTCGCCCTTGAAGGTGGGGAAATGGTGCTTCGGTGGTTTTGGGTAGACGTCGCCACCGTGGCGATCCTCCTCCTGGCCGAGGTCCCCGCGGTCTGCAGCGCCCGGAGCCGGCGGACGACGGTGGTCCTCCAGCCGGGGCGGGCCGTTTTTGGTGAGCCGCGCCGGGCGACCAGGTTGGGTCCGGTGGGACGGATGCGGCTGGTGCAGACGGTCCTCCGGCGTGGCCTGTGCTTGCTTGACGGTGTCGAGATCCTGGCCGAAATCATCCACTTGCTTGCGCAGACTGGTGACCTCCGTAGTCATCTTCTTCATCCCGGCAGAGTTTTTCCGTCAAGGCCTTCTCGAAGCATTCCTGAAGCGATTTCTGCATAGTCTCCATCCTCTCGAGCACGAAATGGGTTTGGGCACTTGGATTGCTAGGTTTCGGAGCCGTCGTAGCTTCCTCTAGAACACTCGAACGCCAATTTCGGATTTACAAGAGATAAGCCGAAGCGAATCCATAACCAATTGGTCGATGTTACCGAGAAGATCTCCAGAACGAAGTGCGGAGCGGATAGAAACCTCGCTCTGGATACCAATTTGTGATGTCCCGAAAAAACAACACAAGAGACAGGTGAGAATCGGAAGAACAAGGGGATGAGGAGCAGAGAAACAAGAGGGTGAGAGTTCAGATCGGTTCTACTTTTTCTGTTCCATAAAAATTGACACGGTTTTAAACTAATTCTAATCCAAAGCCATGTCAATTTTTATGAAACGAGGGAGTATTTATTTTCTTCGATGCCAAGAACAGAGTTGGGCTCCCCGCCAAACTCTTTTCTACCGGGAAGGCTACCTACCGGTGTCTCTCCTCCAATCACGCTTTGCCACGTCATAGTGTTCATCTGCACCCCATTTTATCTCTCCACTGTATTCAATAGCTAGGTCCCACCCACGTGCTCTTTTATCTCACCAACACCGGTACCTATTTCAAATAGCATTGCAATTGTTTCACTAGAGTATATACTATATCATTGATACACCACTGGCATTTTGCAATATCATCACTAGAATACCGTCTGATTTCATTACCATATCTACTGAATATCAATTATTATTTTATTTGAAAAATGAGATAATTACTTTATCATTATTTTTACTGGCATATCATTGAAATGGTTTTTATGCCAACGAAATTTTCTGTGATATACACATAAATCAAACTGATTTCAATGATTTTTCAATGATGTACACATAAATTTCAACGATATTTCAATGAGTTCAATGAAATGCAACAAAATTCAAGGATATTGCCAACGGAATTTTCTATGATATACACATAAATCTCACTGATTTCAATGATTTTTGAATGATGTGTACATAAATTTCAACGATATTTCAATGAGTTCAATGATATGCAACAAAATTCAATGATATTCAAATGGTATGGGACAAAGTCAACGATACATTAATTAGATATCAACGAAATATGCTCAAAATTCAAATGGTAAGGGACAAAATCGATGATACATCAACGATATATCAATGGTACATCAACGAGATATCAATGAGAATACAAATTTGTGAGCAAATTTCCGCAACACAAATCGAACTGTACGGGCCGACGGCGGCCAGATCCGGCCCCATCCATGGAAAATTTCCCAAATCAAATTTCATTGAGATACCAATAAGATTTTTGCTTCATATTTGCTTCATATGGAACAAAATAAACGACACACCAATGAGATATATTTGAAACTCGATTGGAACTAAACAAAAACTGGATACGTCAATGAGATATACGTTTTTTAGATGCACCAATGATTTCCACCAATAATTACAAAATCTAAATCTAAATCAACTAGCCAAGAAGGTAGCTAATTAATAATGGTCGCGACCTGGACCGCGTCCTGGTCGGAGGAGACGAAGAAGGAGGCGTTGCAGGATCCGCGGGGTCAGACGTAGCGACGACGGGCTGCCGACGGGATTGGAGGAGGGACGCCGGCCGGGCCACGAGGGAGGGAGGAGGCCGTGGCGGAGGAGGGTAGGCCTCCGCCGGCTTGGCCTTTAGGGAGGGAGGGGCGGCTGCGGTGGCCGGGCAGGATCTCGCCGGATCCGGCCAGTGGGAGGCGGCGGCGGGGGCTTGGCGCGCAGAGGAGGGAGGCCACGCGGATGGTAGCACGCAGCTCGTGCGGAGGAGGGAGGCGGGGCAGCGAGCTTCCCGGCGGCCGGCGAGCGGGCGGGAGGAGGAGCCTGGCGCCGTCGCGTGGATAGGGGGCAGCGGCAGTGGGGGAAGAGACTAGGGAGGGAGGAGATCGGTAGAAGAGAGAGGGATCGGGAGAAGAGAGAGGAAATATCTCTCGTGTGGAACCAGATATATTTGCACGAATCTTGATGGGGAAATGGATGGCTAGAAGGACGCCGGTAGGTAGCTGGCCTGCTAGAATCGCCGGACTCCTGGGCTCCCCCTTATAACAACAGCAGTTCACTCCCTCACTTACAGATTGGGTCCACTCAACTACTCCTATAGCACACACAACTCTCACGACATGGCAACTTCTTCCCAGGTGGACTGCAGGTGGCGCTGGCTACACCTCTGCTGTGTGCGCTGACAACTCCATGGTGATGGAGGCAGGAGGCGTGACACAACCTCCCCTCGAGCGGGGCTGCGGCAGCCTGGACCAAGCCCCCACTCCTCTGCCTCTCTCCCTTCCCGCCGCAGCAGCGGGTCTGAGCGGCCTGGACAGCGGCCCAGCCCCCCTCCCTCTCTCTCCCTCCCCGCCGCAGCAGCGAGTCGCAACAGTGGTCTCCTCCTGGATCGGTGACGACGCCATCCCTTGCTCGACTCTGGCGATTGGCGTGGGAAGAATCTAGCGACCGGATTGGGAGGGCTCGAGCGAGAAGAACGGGCAGCTCGGCGAATGTACACCACCACCGGCCGGCGCCAAATGACTCCAGAGACCACGAGCGCGGCAACTCCGGCGATCAGGTATTCAGGTTACCCAATTGAGCAGTATGTTTCTTTTCCCCTCCCGAATTACCCTGAATTTAACTCGCTCGGCGAAGGCTGGGCTCTTCCTGTACCAGTAAACTGTCCCTAAGCTTGACCATGGAGGCTTCAAGGTGTTCTGGTGATTGGGCCGAGCCGGGAAGGTTGTAGTAAAATCTGGGCAATAATATGAACCTTAGGGTTCTTATGTGTAATTTTGGTTACGAGGTTCATTTGTTTTATTTTGATGCCGGTAATGGAGCTGTGTTTTAATTTCCATTCCTTTTTGTTTGTCAATGAAATTATGCTTGCTCATTTTGCTTTGCATTATGTGTCCCACTACTGTAGTTCATAGGTGTAAATATGATGCAATGAAGTTACTTCTGAACATTGGTGTCTTACTGTGGATGGAATGGCATGCATGTTGATCTTTGGGTCTGGATGGTATCCAAGTAAAGATTCTAGTCGTTTTGTGTAGTCTTGTACGATGTTCTTGATCTCAAGTTTTTCCTGTGGTGAATCGGTTGCCAGGAATCCTGAAATTCGATGGATTCTGAGCTTCAGAATGTGTGATGTTTTGTTGTTGCCATAAGCTCTTATTTGGATAATATTTTTGGTAAGGGAAAGGATTCCTAGATGTTACAATTATGTGTAAGTGTTCATTTATTCTTGCATTTTTGCTAAATGATGGATGTAAGTTACTGGGTTTTAGCGTTTATTACTCAGATCAGATTACTTATATTTTCTCAAATCCAAGTATCTAGAATGTAACATTTATTATATATTAAAAGTACATGACGGAGCTATCACAAAAAAGATAGAGAGACAAGAAAATCTAAAAAAAAAAGCAAAACATCTGGCCTTTCCATTAGGTGGACCTGCCGTGCTAAGTATAGAAATCAATGGACGTGATTTTATCCCACGGGTCTCTGTGTGCACCTCATGGCTGTCGTGTGATCTCCTACTAAACTTTGACGATCTCTTACCAAAAAAGATAGAGAAGTGTTGTCGTACTAAACTTATTTGTAGCGTTAGTCCGACTCATTGGTCCCATCGTCTCCTCTCCTTTGTGCTCTTCCCGGCCTCCGGCCTCCTGCTCTCCTCTGAGGTTTCGATTGGTGATAACGACAATGCGCCCGGCCACTAAGACTGCAGGCAGGGACGAATCAATTCCATCAGGATGTACGACAACACTTCTCCGGTGTTGCGGGCGGGCGGGGGGCGGCAGCAGGCGGTCTATCGATCAGTTATGGAGAGGAAACAACTTGCGTAAGATTAGATTACTCTGTATCTTTTCTTTCTAGGTTTCCGGAATTTCCTGTTCTTCTTGGTCGGTCTGGATCGACTGGCAGCGGACGGTCTCATCTATGCCTCTGTTCTTAGAGAAGTGGTTTTAATTCTTTTTTGTTCTGATGGAATATGGAAAGACTAACTTCATGTGTGTCAGACCTTATAGTAATCATTCACTTTTTATGGTTTTGTAACGAATAGGAGGCTATCAGCGACTTGTACAGGTGAAAAGCACTGTTAGGTTCAAATTGTCAGTAGGATCTGTGTGTTGCCGAGTTAATTTTGGTTTTAGATGAAATCTCCAGTTCATGGTCTTCACATTGGAGCACTGTTATATTTGATAAGAAATCTCAAGTCCATTTTCGTACAGAGCTACATAGATGAAACTTCATGCCTGTAAAGTTTCGTCAAAAGATAGATTGATTTGTTCTCTGTACAGAAATAACAAATTTAGCAATAAAACTTCCAGGCAAACTATTGTCACATTATTTAGACAGCCCATTATAGCATGATCGATGTCATGATGGAATAACTACAAAAGAAAAATACCATTGATGCTATTTTGTATTTTTCCAAAATTTTGATTTCACTTCCATATATCTTGCAATATTTAGAACTACTATTGCCCCTTGATTTATCCCTCATTAGCAGAATTTGTTATGAACTCACTTCATTTAGAATTATTTGACGATTTTGCAAATTTGATTGTTAAGTCATATAGCGGATTTCAAATGCGAGTTACTATCATCTTAAATGGATAATTAGCATCAAAAATAAATAAGATTGGCGGACGCTTGAGTATTTTTGAAGTTATCATAGGCACTTCCTTATCGATGGGATTGTCACCTACCACTGAATGAATAATCTTTTCTTAATTAGACAGAAAAAGCTTCGAAACTAAGGTTTGATACATGATGGACTAGGGAATACAACCACCCCCGTTGTCCATCCAAATGGTCTCCATAACAGTTGCGATTTGTTAATTGTATTATATTTCATCTTCCTATCAAATCGGTCTTTTAGTCTAGATGGTTGGCTTCTTTATCTTAACATGGTATCAGAGTAGAGGTTTTGAGTTCGAGTCTCAGACCCCCAAATTGAGCTTCTTTCTTTCCATGTCGGATATGAATGGGGGGGGTGTTAAGTGTATTATATCGCAACTTCCTATCAGATCGATTTTTTACGTCAGATGGTTGGTTGCTCTATCTTAACACTATTTATGTTTCCAATCAACTCAGGTAAACAACATGTTTCCAATCAACTATTTGTTGTTCTGCCTTTGTTTAATATATTTTGTTCTTTAACAATGAAATCTGCCAACTGAAATTGGTTCAGCATTAAGAAAAGCTACTGCCAACGATTGTTCAATTTTGGATACTGCCAAAGAATTCAGAATCTGTTTTTCCCTGTTACACGTTTTAGCATCTAGGTTACCACAACCATGTCAAACATCTCACTTGCTTTGGGCTGGAATGAACTTCTAATCACCATGCGAAGATCAATCTGCTTTTCATTCAAACTTGGTGTGGGCATCAACATATTATAGATGGATGCCAATTAAGAAATTGTGAGGTGCTTGACGATCCTACTCTATGAATTTGTTTTCTATAGGTCGTACCTTTCTGCTTTGTGATTTGATCAATAAGTTTACAGAACAATTAATCAAGCAGACCCTGGGTTGAAGTCAGGAAGACCTAAGATTACTCTCTCTCTCTCTCTCTGATGGATATTGCAATATATATGTAGACACACACACCTGATGGATCCTTGTGTTTATTCTAATATTGTTCATATAAACACCGTGAGCACAATAGGATGTGCAAGGTTTTATAATGGGGAAAGAACTGACTTCATATATGTTTCATCTCTTTATGTTCATTTCAAAAGATAATGCACAATAATAACATAAATGCATGTTATTCAATTACTCCGTATAGTTCATTTTCTTCTGCCATCCTTTCATTGCAATATTTGACTCTTATTTACATTTATATTGTCCTTCGTAGCTTGCAATTTTCATGATCGAAGATGGACAATTGAAAATACTAAAATGTCACTTTTATACCCTGAACAGTCACTTTGTAAGGCACTTTCAAATAACATAATATTATGACACTAACATCGTAACTTTTTGATACACATAAGGGTGTTGCCGGCGCAATTGTGCGGGTCACTTGGCTAGTTTTCTTAAAGTTACATGCACCACTTCTTTGGATGTAACATTTTCTAAAAGTTACATTCATCAATACTTTGGATGTAACATTTTTCTAGAAGTTACATTCACCACTTATTTGGATGTAACATTTTTTTAGAAGTTTCATTCACCACTTCTTTGGCTGTAACATTTCTTCTTTTCTTTGAATTTTAGATGTAACTTATCAGCACTTTTAGCGATAACTCGATATAACTTATCTTTTGTTGGTCCTTTTCTGGAGATGTTCACGGAGATACAGCAATGGCTGGAGGTGGAAGAAAGGGTCGGTGATTTTTTTGGTCGAAAGTTATCTCCAGTTCGATGTAATTTTTAGGGTTTTTTGTTTCCCTAGACATATATCTGCCTACTTTTGTGTTCTCATGGCGGTCTGGAGGTAGAAGAAAGGGATGGTAGCTTTTTAAGGGTGGGCTTCAAGCTAGGTTGATCACGTGATGGAAGCAGACCATAAACAAGGTTTTCTGCAGGTTTTTAACTGAATTTCAATGCCCCAATGAAGCGTTTTGATCTCTTGCATGGAAAAAAGAAGGGTTCTGTGCAATGCTACCATGAACTGTGATTTTGTGTTTTCTAGCTGTATATGGTCACAAAACAACCTGAAAACTACTTGTACATCCTCTTTTCCTATGTTACTAGCTAAATGCCCGTGCGTTGCTACGGATAAAACATATTAGACTGCTCGTGAATTAAAAAACTTTTATGTGTTAATGACACGTGCTATTAATTTTATGATTTATCTTAGCTTCGATGGAAAACACCATCCATATCTTAATTATTTAACAGATTTAATTGTTGTGTTAGGAGGTGGTAAGCTTTTTTTTTGCGATAGAGGAGGCAAAGAGGTGACGGACCGCCACCACCAATTGCCTCTTTTATAAGAGTAAAGATATGCATGTAGTTTATCTGAACTTTCTTTAATCCTACCTACATGTAAATAATAGTAGTACAACTACGTTTTGGGCTTTTTCTCTGTGAATTGGATCTTGTGTGTGTGCAGGAATTTTCATGGATTAGATCATACAGTATTGGACCAAAAGTTATGGCATCAAACCATGAGGTGTTTTAGATTTTTCTTTTTTACAGCCAAAATTGAGGTAGACAACAAGACAACAAGTACTTGGAGAAGTTTGTTTTCCTCGACTCTTGGTTGATCTGCCTGGATCTGATGTTTTTTTTGTTAGTTGCATTCTCTAGTTCCATGTAATTTTTAGGTGTTTTTTTTAGAGGTTGATCTGATTCCTTTTGTGTTTTCATGGCAGAGGCTGCTGGAGGAAGAAGAACTACGTCCGCAGAATAAGGAAGAAAGAGTTGTCAAGTTAGAGGGCCAGGTGATGAGGAAAAGGATTGCCAGGCACGTGATGGGAAAATAAGAGCACCAAGTATCGCATTTAATGCGAGACCATGGATTTCACTGTCTTCGTTGGGGGGGGGGGGGGGGTGGCACCGTGGCCTGTCGGGAAGCACGTTTTGGGACAAATAGTGCGCACCGCGTAACCAAACATTTTTAAGAAATACTGCTACAAATCATCAAAGTGATAACACAAGCATCAATTCTTTAACTTTATTGACAAAGAACAATGCCACGTATCATCACATATAAAGTGTATAACTTTGCCCCACGCGCAGTAGAACTTGATATACATAAACGACAGCATGCGGCATCTGGTGCATATACGCAGAACCATATCATGGCATGGAAAACAACAAAGATTTCCTTGTACATTCACATCTATTCAAGGAGGAGTATTACAATTTGAAGAGGAAGCAATCCAAACACCAAACTCATTCTGGTACATCAAAACAACAAGGATTTATCTGTAGATCCAAATTGATTCAGTGTACAATAAAACATCTGGCATGATGACATCTATTCTGTTAAACAACATAAAAACGCCATGTACATCGAAGTAACAATTCTAGCTTTCTTCAGCAAAATAGCTGAGGTTCAGCAGTCCGCGGCTTCCAACAAAATGCAGGTACATCAACTTTTCTCGGCAAAGGTACATCTCTGTCTCTACTGCTTATAAAAACACGAACACATTCATTTCTAAATCTTCCCCACGTTTCCCACCTGACAATTAACAAACAATTAGACCCTGCGACAACTGCCGTTTACCGTTTACCCTGCCGATCTTTTTCATGTCTGCGTTTAGCGAATATAATTAACATCCGACTATGGTCTGCTTCCCAGAACTCCTGATCCGCACGTACCTCTTCATCATCCATCTATTCTTTTCTACGCCCGTCTTCCCTTTTTTTTCCGCCTCAGCCGACCTCACGCCGCCCGCCCGCCCGCCCGTCCTGACGCCGCCCGTCCGCCTGCCGCCGCCGCCCTCTCGCCGCCTCGCCCGCCCGCCGACGCAGCGTCTGTCTGCAGCCCCTACCTCCCGCGGCTGCTGCCCTACTGCGCCGCATACCCTATCTCCCGCGGCCACCGCCCAGCACCCCCGCGCCGTCCGGCACCTCCAGCGTCGCCGCCCACCCCCTCCCGCGTCCGCTGCAGCTGCCGGGTCACACAGAGGGACCGCGATCGCTGCAGCCACCGACGTCTCCTCCCGCCCCGCGCCTCCTCCCGCCCCGACATCTCCTCCCGCCCCGCGCCGAGGGCTGCTGCCGCCGCCCAGTCCTACCTCCTCTTCCGATTTTTCATCGGCCGGCCGACTTTTTGCGTGGAATCAGGTGATTGACACTGCCACTCCTCTTTCTCTGTTTTTGCCCTTTTCGCAAATTCTGGTTCACATTCAGCAGCTGAGTTTCAGACGTTGAACAGTTAGCACATCGTGTGTTTGTTAAAATGCTTCTCACGGTGGAAAATTAGATTTGTTTACCATGTGTATAATTCTTAATTCTTAATCTACTTGCATGTTTTGCGTTGTTGAGTCGAGACTTGTTGGATGCCTATAACTAATCTTTTTCTGAATGAGACCATGCGTGTATTAATGTTAACAGTAAAGTTTCCATGTGCTCTCCCGCGGCGCCGTGCCGCTGCATGCGCCGGCCCGCGTCACGCCGCCCCTGGTCTCCTCCACGCCCACCTTCCACCACCGGGCCCGAGCACCGAGCCGCTCACGGACATCGTACTGGTAAGAGCCTGCTCCCTGTTTTTCGTCTCTGTCTATGTTGGATTGCATGGATGATGATTAAAACTATAAAATTTTGGTACACCTGATGATTAGATAGACATCATAATCGGAATTGATTTTATTGACAACATCTTCAAATTGTGAGCGACAGCTTATTGATATTTCTCTGTGGATGATTTAGGCTTTGCATAAGTGGCAGCGCATTTTTATGCAGCTCAATTCGTTCAAATGTTGTGTTCATAAGATCATCTGAAAACCAATTACAATATTCTTGTTGATGACTTGTTGATGGAATAACCCAAGGATTAGTGGCAACGCAACAAAACATTCCAACATATGCCTACTGCACTAATTCCATTCTGTTGGTAAGAAACATACTTGCAGTTCTAGCGAGGAATGCTATGTTATGTTTGCTACAACCTGAAATATATTTAGATGGGAACATAAAGTATTGTGTATGGGAACTCCTATGGTAAATGAAGATGCTTCAGTTTAAGATTCCGTTGATCTTCAAATGATACAAGTAGAATCTTTTTGACTCTTGCTCCTATTGAGAACATACCTAATAACTGATGCTTTACCTTCTTAATGGCCAATAATGGATTGTTGCAAAATTAAAATCGGATTGCATTCTTAATAGGAGCCAACTATATAGCAAAACTTCCTTAATTGATGGCATTCATTCCGAGTGAACCTTTGTGGTGGCAGAATTCAGTTTCAGCCAAACATAAGGCTCTCTGCTACCCCATCTTGATGATCATCCAGTATATAAACTGCCATTTGTTACACATAATTGATGGAGCCAAATAAGGTTATTGGTCTTTATAAGTTGGATTTTTCTTGGTACGATAAACGTCTTGAACAGATCACTATCGAGGTATGCTTGCCAGGTAAGCAAATTAAGAGGTTGCAAAAGAAGGTATATAGTATCCATTTTAGTGAGATTAAGTTTTCAGTCATGACCTTCACTGAAGGTACTGGGATTTTCATTGAAACAACAGAAATTTCACTTGTACTGAATAAGGTTATTGGTCTCTTTTTTTTTGACGAACCAAGGTTATTGGTCTTTATAAGTTGAGTTTTTCAGTTCCAACATTTCTTGGGACGATAAACGTCTTGAACAGATCACTATCGAGGTATTTGTATCCTACATTCGGAGCTCATTTGACATATAGGACAGATCAACTTCAATTCCTCTGTAGAGATGCTGGTAGGTGCTCACACTTCTTTTACTGTTGCTCTTTGTAGTATGGCAGTTAATAAAATTTATAAACTTTAGAACATTGCCAAGTTCGTAATCTGAATTGGAATGGTCAACCTCATTTTGCTCTATTTTAATTTAGTGTTACCAAATTCTTTTTCAACACCTCATCTGTGAAGATTATGGTTTAATAACTGACCTATTGTTTGCCATCTTTGTATTAGACCTAGATCACTTCTATATCAACCTTAGTACTAATTGGGATTTCATTATTCCTTGAAACTATGTGTAGTTCATACGAGTCTTGTCTATGCTTGCTTTGAATTCTACTCCATGCATGGGAATCAAGATAATTAATTTGATGATTTCAGGGAGCACCAAAAATAATTGTTTCTCCAAATCTATAGAAGTTGTAGGTGCAGGGATTACGTGGATGTGTTTGGTGGGCACAGATAGTCTGATTTGATACAGGACCATGTAAGATGTCATTCTATCAAGTGTGGTGTATATTTTATCTACATATCTGCGTAGATACATGAGTGTCTAATAGAGTGATTGTCCATTTAATAAACCCAATGTTGTTGTTACCTTAATTTTTGCATGGGACTAGGAATTTCTTGGCGATGTATATCTACCCTTGACTCAATTGGCTTGTTCTCTGTTGTTCTGTTCTTCAGATTCGAGCTAACTTTCAATATTTAGTGTGGTGCATGCAATTCCATGATAAGGAAAAGAGTAAGTTTATTGCTGAAAAGAAAACGTTGGAAATTACTACTACTATACGAAGGTTTGTGTCTGATTGGATCTTCTAGGCAATGATCTAATTTTGTTTCATGCTTACATGTTGGTTATGACTATTGCCAGCTTTGAATCCTGGGCACATGGAATTTTTAGATGCTATAAAATCTAGCAACTTCAGCAAAATCAGGCTTGAATTAGTTCATCTCAACATCAAACAAACAGGTATTGATTTGTTTCGTGTTACTTCTGAAGCAACAAGATTTTTTGATGCTTTCTACAAACTGATTCATATTTAACAGAACACTGAATGGAAGATTTATTTAGTAGTGTTATGTGCATATAATTTCTTGGGGCTTCACATATGGATTTGTTTGTTTGTTTTTCCTCCAACAATTTTCAGTGTACTGCAGCTTTGCCACTGAATCTAGACACGATGTTTTGTCCTATTTTGCCAGCACCATCTTTGAAGCCACTAGCTCTGAATCAATGATTTCAGAAAGAACTCAAATCTATCTATGGATTACTATATATTCCAGTGGAAGTAATATCCTTTTTTGCCAACCATTTAAACTTTTGGTAATACTGCATATGTGTGCCTGAGAATGTGAGCAGTCATGTCTCTGCGCGGGTTGAGTTTTTCATATTTTTTTTTGTGTCAAAGGAGATCATTTTATTTGTTTGTGGGGTTTCTTCGTACCATGTGTCATATATGAAATCATTTTTATTTGTAAAGTGAAATTGTTTTTATCTGTTGCGAAATATACCATGCACACACTTGTCAAGAAGACCGATTCAAAAATATGTGAACTATGTCACGCTATGACCCAAAAATTATACGCTCACGCTTGCACTGCTGAACCATTACACCTAATTACGTGGAATAAAAAAGATAATAGGAAGCAACTTACCTAAAGATAAATGAGATTCGGAAGAAATGATTTATATTTTAGGACGTAAGTGCACGTGCTCGCTTACTTTTTATGCAAATGCAGCTTCAGTAAAATTAAGGTCGCAGTCGCATGGAGGTTGGAAGCAACACCGGGTCACCATCGCCTGGGGGAGGTGTGCCACAACAGGGCAACCGAGCCGCCGACGCGAGGGGCCAGCGCCGCTGCAGGGCAAGCGTGCCACCAACGACGTCGCGTGGAGGCGCCGTCGCGACTGGGCTGTGGTGGTCGCCATCGTGGTTGTTAAGAATAATTAGTTATGATCAATTAGGATTAATTATTAGTTAATTAATAGTTAATTAGTTATGTATTGGTGTCCCTTCCCCTTGTATATATATGAACATCATTCAATGGAAAGAACACACAGATTTCATTCACAATACGTTCAGCCACGTTAGTTCTACAACCACAGAGAAGAGAAGAAGGTGAGAATCATGGCGTCCTATGATCTGCCCCTAGTTCTTCTCGCTCTGCTTGAGTTCTCGGGCCAAGGAGGTGGTCGCCGGGCACTTACCGTCGCCACTAGGCTCGCAGGTGGGCCCCACGCCGCCGATGGAACCGCATGGGTGGCCGCCGGTCTGCCGCCACGGAGAACCACGCCGGCCCAAGCCGCTCCGACCGTCGCGCCGCCGGCCTCGCCGGAGTACTCGCTGACCATGGAGTGGATCTTGTCCGGTCCGGCGCCGCCTATGCTTGGGGAAGAAGATGATTTCGAGGCCGCCCTCGCTCCGCCCCCACCGCCGTTGTACTGCCCCATTCACAGATTCGGGCCGTGCCCCGCGAGGGACGGCACGGCGCCGCCACTACCATCGCCTACACCGCCTGCTCCGGCCACCGAAGACCCCGCGCCTTCGGCCGCCGCCCTCGCACCACCGACCAACGACGACGATGGCGAAGTCCTTGACGACGTCCACCCGGAAGCCCGGCGCCTCCTCCGCAAGTTCGCGGCCGCCCTGGCTGTCCATTGCGCCGGTCCGGCCGCCGACAGTTGGGACCCGAAGGCCCTCAGCCTCTCCTCCTCAAACGAGGGGGGGCCACCCTCCGTCTAACCGCGCCGGCGACAGCGGCATAATGGGCGGCGACGTCGGGATTACGGAGGCGGCGGCGGGATGGGCGGGGGCAATCCTAACCCTAACTGTCGCCCCCCCCCCACCACCCCTTTATACCCCCCCGCCCCCCCCCCCCCCCCCCCCCCCCGCTCGACCTACGATAGTGGACATGATCCATGGTGGACATGAGAAGGCGGCCCCGTGCAGCTGTCCTCCTACTACTCCTGGCTCGACGGTGGCGGCGAGAAGGCTGGCGGGCAAAACTGCAAAAGACCACCGAATCCGGCGCCGTGCCACTGGTCACACCACCATAGACTTGGGGAAGACATCCTCACCATCTAGCGACTTTTTTGGCTGTTCCGAATCCCCTTTGCCGTGTGACGTGGGAGACCCACAGGGCCAACATGAAGCCCACTCGGAGGCCTACTACGACTCTAGGAGTCCGGATGTCTAATCTTGCAACTCAAGATAAGGAGGCTTATTGTAACCGACTGAAACTCTACCCGAGACCTGACCTCCTGCATATATAAAGGACCAGGAGGGGGAGCCAAGGAGGATAACTCACAACCCTCTCCACCAAGACAGATCTCATCTATCATACACGCCAGATCCGATATGCGCACCATAACCTCTACGGCAACCTTATAATCTTTCCATCAATTCAAGATCAGACAAGCAGGACGTAGGGGTATTACTTTTCAAGGACCCCGAACCTGAGTAAAACTGTGTCCCCTGTGTCCTTGTTAGCCGACGGAATCGTCAACACACACGCATGTCGCTCTCCCTAAACACAAAGTCTCTCAACATGTGCATCGCCGAAGTGAGATTTCGTCATTGACGCCGTGTGTGGGAATCGACGTGTGTTGGATTCACGAGTCCGACGGCCTCATCATCATCAGTCGGCAACTCGTCCACTCTGAAGCAACCGATCTACAAGGAACCGAGAACCAGGACGATCAACTGACCGATCTGGCCACGTCCGAGCGCGTCTGCATCGGCCTCCATGACGTGTTGCCTTGCCAATCCATCGAGCGCAGGTGGCGGCAACAGCTGAGTCCGTTCTACTCATGAGCGCAGCAACCTCCGGTTATCCGTCAATCAAGCTACCCCGTGGGATTCAATCTGCTTGAGGCCATGCACTAGGAGACAAGAAAAAAGGAAGATCGGTCTAATTTTCTCTAATTATGTTTATCTATCGTGCTAATTACTTGTAGACATGTCAATCTTGTTTTACTCAGAGCCGAAGATCGAGGCCGGCACAACCGCAAGGATTAACACAGTCGACCACTGGTTCGATTGGTCCAGACGGTCGCCACTACGTCAACTCGGTCTCCTCCTTGGTTCAAAAAATCTGACGCCAGTGTCGAGCCGGGCTCCTCGGGCTCTGTTTGTTTGGGCTTTTACTTCAGTTTTTGGTGCTTCTATCAATCTCAAAAGTATTCCTCCCGTTTATACATGAAACTGAGAAGCACATTCGGACGTGTTTCTCAACTAGAAGCACCAAACACGTCCGAAAATGCTTCTCAGATTCATGTATAAAAAAAAAATATTTTTGAGACTAAAATCACGAAAAGCTGAAACTGAAGTACAAACAAAAAAGTGCCTCGGTCCACTGCCCCGATGCCCGATGGCAACGATCCGGTTTCCTTTTCCGTTTTCCTAGTAACGGTTTTCGATGAATATTTGGCAGGTCACACGCGCAAGCAGATACTGTTTCTGTACAAATCATCACGCTTACCAAGATGCATCAATCACGAGGCCATCTTCAGACCTCGAGCTGACCGAATCAAAGCAGCAGTCGGCCGATCAATTTGGTCGTGCGCCGGCTTACACGAGGACACGAAGCCTAGGCCCAGCCATGGGATACGGCCACACGGCCCAAGTATCAGCCGCTAGATGCATGATCAGTACATTGATTGGAAAAATTTACAACGTGCATCACGGGCTGGAAGCAAACTTCAAACATGCAAAACGTGCATGTCCCAAACCGAAGCAAAGTTCGACATGGGCACACGTGTGTGCCTGTACGACGCGACTCTGTCCGCCGCTTCTACTTTGCCGCCGCACCGACATCCATGCCGCGCGTCGACTCCGTCCGTGCATCGTCGACTCCGTCAGCCGCTCGCCGCGCTCGGGGCTGCGCCGCAGAGGCCCAGTCGCCTTTGCACACCCGACACTTGGGAGATACGATAGCAGCCAACGAATCGGCGAGACGGCAACATCTGCTTCGCTGCCACCCGCACGCCGACTGCATCACCGGCCCATGGAAAACTTCATCACACTCAGTCTACATCGACCTTCTGACCACATCCGACGCAACACACGTGTTTGCCGGTCAGATCAATACGTACGGGGCAGACGCCTCCATCCACTACTCCTCCACGGGATCCCAGCTTCCCCACGGGCATACCCGAGCAGCAGAATCGGGACGCGCATGAGCAACCAGATCGAAGTCGTCGGGCTGCCCCAACCACTTGCTCCTCTGCACGAGCGGAAAGAAGCGGGCGCAAGGGCCAGCCGGCATGCATCATTCCGTACCTGCTGCCGCAACGCGACCCAACTGGCAACTACCACGGTTTTATTTTACCTTTTTCTCAAGATCAAACCAACGTCTTTTATGGCTTTGTTTTTTTTTATATTTGACAGATGAAGCCAAGCAGGCCCACGGCCTCCGTCGCATTCAAGCAGTGCCAAGCGCTCAAACAGACCAAGCGTTTGGCCGATCTGCCGTCTCATCGTCGCCATCCACCATATGTCTCATCGTCGCCATCCACCATATGACTCCGTCCGACCAGCGTCTGGCTTGACTTTGTACGTCATCCGCGGTATCAACTCCCTACGCCACGTCGAGTCCATCCGATAGAGCGTCCGACGCAACCTCTCCGCTGCATCGCCTCCATCCACGACACAACGTCTCCGTCTCCTGCTGCCGGAACGGGTCCGCTATACCCCCAACTACTGGACCGCACAACAACAAACGCCATCTACCGTGCGACCCGTCCCACGTGACAACAAACGCCATCTACCGTGCGACCCCGTCCCACGCGACTCTGCCAGTGCGTCGACTCTGGTCGCGCGCCGCGAGGACGTAGCAGATCACGTTGCAGGTGGGCATGCATGCTTGGACGCGACCACCCTGCTGCAGTCAGGATACCCAGGAGTTCAATGGAGAGCAGCACCCACGATCAACCGCGTCAACACGCGACATCACGATCTACGGCAACATAGCGACAGCCTCGACGAAGAACATATCGGCCGCGACCCGATCTTAACAAGCACGTCACCGACAACATATTCGGATCGGTCGAGGCCCCAGTCACGGAGGGAAAATAATCCTGACTCTGACAAAAACACTCGCCACACGCATCCGCAATAACTGGACGGAGGAATTTCAAGTCACAAGCACAACACCCGCAGGCCGTGCGCGTTCTTCGGCTCCCGATTCAGCTACCGCCGCCTGCGATTTCATGTGTTCTTCACGGCCGTCGTCAACTCCAACTCCCGAGCTGCGAACGACTCGTGTCCCGATCAGTACCCGGATCAATCTCGATCCCCGATCCGGCCTTAACGGTGGAACAGGCCGGCCTCAGTTTCCACCTCCCGTGGACCAGTTCGGCCCATAGGCCTTATCGGTGGAACAGCCGCATGCACATGTGCAGTCTCTTGGACCCAATTGGTCACGGCAAGAAAAAGAGGAAAGAAGGAACAGGAAGACATGCCGACGTGCTATTCAAGCTTGGTCACCTCCAAAAAACGCACGTGCGTCTGCTGTTTCTTGCCTACCACTACGCGAAGAACAGAACATCATCAATCCTCAAGAAACCTCGAGCTGCATAGTTGAGGAAAGCACAAACTGCAACTACCAGCTTGCATACTACTGTACAAAGTATCAGGTAGCTTTGAAGATTGAACCAAGCCAGATACGTACGTCTGCATGCCCGTCTCCAAGCAAAGGTGCATCGCCATACCACGACCGAGCAAAAGCATGCGTACGCGCGCCGGACGCCGAGGATCAACTCCGCGTCAGCGCCCAGACAAGCGCACCGTCCACCGCATCAAGATTGTCTGCCCGGACGACGCGTCGACTCTCTCCTTCCGACTACGCATCCGCCGTCGACATCGTCCGTCGCGTCGACTCCTGACGCAGCACCGACTCCCCACGCGACGTCGGCTCCGTCCGCCGCGGTCCCATCGGCTCCGTCAGTCACGCCTGACACTCGGGGCCCGCGCCACAGAGGCCAAACTGCGAACCCGACATTCGGGGACTGCGCCACACGGGCCAAACTGTGTCAGTTGAACCCGACACTCGGAGGCTGCGTCCTGCAGGCGAAACGAATTCCGCCGCACCCGACACTCGGGGGCTGCGCCGTGCAAATCTACACCGCCAGAACTACACTCTGCAGATAAGTATTGCTATGTATTTGCTAATTTCAAACATGACACATTCCGGTCAAACAGTTTCCATCGCCTGTGAATAGTCGAAACACATTCGACTTCACGTGCTAACAAACATGCCGCCTGAGTAGCTGACTCTGCATACGAAGTCGAAATCCATGAACTTCAACCCAGTTGTAGCCCAACTGACAGGTTGGCATGGGACAGATACGACGGGCGTCAGGCTAACGGAAGGGCCTGCATACTAGATAGCACATCGAGTTCAGGCAAATGAAAAAATCACCGCTAATAATAAGCTGATCAGATATTCTACGCGCACTCGGTACTTCGGGTGCATCGTTTTTCGGGTCGATTGACCTTGCTACCCTTCGGGTCCGCTGGTTTCACCGTGCTTCAGGTCCTCAACAGAGTCGACCACGATCATTTTGCGCCAACGTGCGCCTGGCCCAAGTTGAGTCCTCTCCTTGGTCGGCCATACCAGCCTACAGCATGGCTAAAACTGTACTCGATTACAAAAAGTTGATTATTTCCGGGTCGCATCTACTGCGGAAATATACCCGAAGCCACGTCCATGACGTGAAGGTCAACTGATGACAGTCGAATTTCGGGTCGCATCTGCTGCAGAAATATGCCCGAAGCCACGTACAATTACGTGAAGATAAGGCTCGTGGATCTTTCCATAGAGCCTAGAGTCGCACCAGCTGCGTTACTCTAGTTCATCCATGCTCATTGCACAAAGATAAGACTCGTGGATCTTTCCATAGAGCCTAGAGTCGCACCAGCTGCGTTACTCTAGTTCATCCATGCTCATTGCATGAAGATAAGACTCGTGGATCTTTCCATAGAGCCTAGAGTCGCACCACCTGTGTTACTCTAGTTCACCCATGCTCATTGCATGAAGATAAGATCCGTAGATCATCTATTGGGCCTGGAATCGCACCAGCTGCGTTATTGTAGTTGAAACACGTTCATTACGTGAAGATAAGACCTATTATTAGGCCTGGATATGCATCAACTGCATTCATCCAGTAAAACATCAACTGAAGGGTCGCTCCCTAATCCACGTTCATTATGTGAAGATAAGATCCGTAGGCTTCCTACTGGGCCTGGAGTCGCACCAGCTGCGCCATTCTAGTTCAAATTCATGCTCATAAGTATAAGCCCATACTCTTGATAAGCGAGTCGAGCACTTGAAAACTTGAGTTCGACTATGTTAGACCTCAGTAGGATAAGTCGAATTTCGCCAGTTGCCAGGTTCGAACCCGGGGACTCGAATACTGATGTAAGCTAATGTTGTTTTTGCCCTAGAGCAATTAACTGGACTCAGCCCATTGAGTATTCCAGGCGCGTTATGTGGTTATCCCTATGACTGTAATCTAGCTACATTTGGCGGGGCGTTGACTCGATGCACTTCCGAGTCAATGACATCCCTGTCGCGTGTTGTTAAAAACTGTAACTTGACTCGAGCGACTCTCGAGTCGATCCCTTCTTATTCGAAGTACGAGCCTCGACTCGATGCACTTCTGAGTCAATGATCTTTACATTCAGCATTATCAGCTGCGACCGGCTTAACACATGACGGACAAAGATTTCGGCTTTGAGTCTCTACCCGAGTCTACGACTCGGCTAGACACTCGGGGGCTACTGACGTGGGAGTGACCCATCGGGTCCTCATCTTTGGTATACCCACTACGGCCCAACACGAAGCCCACTCGGAGGCCTACTACGACTCCAGGAGTCCGGATGCCTAATCTTGCAACTCAAAATAAGGAAGCTTAATAATAGTACATCTCTCTATTGCAACCGACTTGGACTCCACCCGAGACCTGACCTCCTGCATATATAAAGGACTAGGAGGGGAGCCAAGGAGGACAACTCACAAGCCTCTCCACCAAGACAGATCTCGTCTCTCATACACGCTAGATCCGATATGCGCACCATAGCCTCTACGGCAACCTTGTAATCTCTCTATCAATACAAGATCAGACAAGCAGGACGTAGGGGTATTACCTTTCGAGGGCCCCGAACCTGGGTAAAACTGTGTCCCATGTGTCCTTGTTAGCCGACGAAATCGCCAACACACACGCATGTCGTTCTCCCTAAACACAAAGCCCCTCAACATGGGCATTGCCGAAGTGGAATTTTGTCACCCCGTCTCTGGCAATTTCTTCAGCGGCCCTAGAATTCTTCTTTCAGCGGTGCGCACGGACAGGATAGCTCCAATCAGACCAATTTCAATCCAAAATATGAGCACATCGGGAGGTTAAGTCTGCCGGCGCTGTGGTTGCCAGTCTCTTGTCCAAAGACCATGATAGCTCCAAAGCAGAAAAACTACCTCTGGCGTTTTTCTTCTTGTATCTCGATGCACCGCATATGTGGCAACTCTCATGGTTCTCGTACTCTTCAATGTATACAATGCAGTCATTTGGACATGAATGATGTTTCACGCAATCTAATCCAAGCAGTCATGTAATCTTCTTCGCCTCGTATGTGTTCTTAGGCAACTTGTTTGGCTACGGAAAAACCGAAGTAAGGTAACTGAACAAGTCCATGAAGCCCTTGTCTAATCAACATGATGTTGCCTTCAGCCTCAGAAGTTCGAGCGTTACTTCCAGCACGTTGTTTCCTTTGCCAGCTCCATCATACAAGGATATGTTTGCGTCCTCCACCAATTTTTTGAACTTCATAAACTCTGCCTCATCGTCGGGGTGGCCCCGTAGGTACGGGTCATCTAGCATTTCGGGAATCCTGCCATGCACGTGGAGCTCCTTCACCTTCCACATTTGCCTCCTCATCGACCATTACTTCCTCTTCGGAATCATCTGTCAGATCATACTGCATGCCACGATCATCTTCGCTGCCGCTACCGACATCCACCGCATCCTCCCCGTGAGAAGTCCAGCGTGAATAACCTTTCACAAAACTCAATGCTAGCACGTGCATCTGAACATCTTCGGGCTTCATCATGGATGTGTTTCCACATTTTCGACATGGACAACACACCTACAAAAGGTTTTTTCTTTCTATATCAGCTTTGTCGACTTCAAAAAAGACCGTCCATTCGGTTATCCAACTAGCATTGATTCTTTCTTTGGCGTACATCCAACAACGGTCCTTCGATCTACAAGAGATGAAAATATAAAGCAAACGATTAGGTTATGAGGTTAAGCCCGGAGTTAAGGCTGCGGTTAACCACGGGGTTTGAGTGGTAAACCCTAGCTTAATTAATTATGTGGTGGACATCAGGCCGGAAAGAGACCGGGAGGGAGGGAGAGAGAGAGAGAGAGAGCTCGCGAGGGAGAGGGAGCTCGAGTTCAAGCCAGAGGAGAGGGAATTGGCCAGCGGCCGGCTAGAGCTCGAAAAAAGGAAGCTTCAATGGTGGCCAGCAGGCGGCCGGATCTTTCTACATGCGGGCCGGCCGGGGGAGAGAGGAAGAAGGGAGAGGAGGAAGGAGCTGAAACCTACCAGCTGGAGGAGGAGGTAGTGGCCGCAGCAGGTCAGTGAAGACCCGCAGCGGTGACCAACTGCGGCTCTGGCTCTCCTATTTATATGGCGAGCACATCAGTGTCGGTCGCGACTTCGGCGACCGCTATTGGAACCGCAAACTCATCGGTGTCGGTCGATGCAGCGGTGCCCACCAGAGAAATGTTAACTATCATTGGCGGGTGGCATGGGTTGACCGCCACTGATATATCGTGTGACGTATAATACATCATCAGTGGCGGTCGATTTCCACGCCCGTTATTGATGTCTGGCGGGGCGGAGATGGGCAGGTCCCTGGCGTTCTATCAGTGGCGGGCTCTTTGCCGCCCGACAGTGATGTTCGACGTCAGTGGCAGGTCTTCTCTCACCGACGGTGACGTATCATCACTTATAATCCGTTTTGTAGTAGCGTCGATTACATTTGCAGAACATTGAACACTGCTACCTGGATATTCATATCCACACCGCACCCATCCATCTCTTTCGGAACTTGTTCCTACCGCCAATAAGCCACCACTGCTGCTAGTATTGACGTCAGGGAGGAGAGAAAGGGCGGGAGGCGACCAACGGACCAAGGAATGATGGAAGGGCGGTGCAGGGGCGGGGCTGCTGCTGGCTTAGGTACGGAGGCAGCGGTGGCCGGAGGATTTTGGAGACTGAGATGGTCCGTGACTACGGATCGGAGGTTCTCGTCTGAACAGGCAAGCCGCGTCCCTCCAACGGCTGGGGGGGGGGGGGGGGTGTTCTGTGGCATATGCGTGTGGCTATTTATCCCCTATTTAACGCATATATACTTGTCGGTTAGATCGATAAATGTCTTCATTGTTCCTTAATTAAGTGGGAAACCTACCAACTTTGCCGATCGGTTTCCTTTTTCACGAGCCACGAATATTTCCTTTGGTGCATTGGTCTTTAAAGACTTGCCCCGGCCCTCCCCTAACCAAGAGCACAGGAGCAGCACACACATACATATATACCTGAATTAGACATCACTGTAACGAGTATCATGGAAGCCAAGCTGGCAGCGATTCTTCTGGCTTGCTTGCTGTGTTGCATCATCAACTTCGGTATATATACATATCCAAACCAATCCTAGTTTAAAAGATTTCAATTGAGAAAACATGCGATTTAATTTTTCAAAATGTCAACGACATGCAGGTGTGGCGGCCCACTGCTCGCTGTCCGACATCTTGGTGACCCAGACCGGCACCGGCGGGTGGGCGCACGGGCAGCCGGAGTACGCGGTGACGGTGAAGAACACGTGCGGGTGCCCGCAGTCGAGCGTCACGGTGGCCTGCGACGGGTACAACACCACACTGGAGGTCGACCCGGCCAAGCTCCGCTACGACGGCAACGGGAAGCCCTGCCTCCTCAACAACGGCGCAGCAGTGGTGCAGGGCACCGACGTCACCTTCAGCTACGCCTGGAGCACGCAGTTCAAGTTCCAGCCGATCTCGTCCACTGTGGTGTGCGTAGATCAGTAGAGATACTGAGTGATGGATGAATAAGAACGAGTTTTTAGAGAAAATACCAAGAGTTTTTGGAAGAAAAATGGTAACCGGAGGCAATATAGTGTGTACGTTCAGTGCGCGCACGCAATTGCTACTCCTCCTGGTCAGAGGTATAATTAGCTAGCCTATGGGTATTATTACTTTTTATTTCGCGCAACACCTTGACATGGAAGAAATCACCTTCGCCGTCTCATTATTCTATCACCGAGACAAATCAGCCTAACCTATCCCGGCAGCCACCTGTCGGTAAAGTTTAGACTGCCAGCAAATACTTTTGCCGTCAGCAATATAGCAGGCAGCCTGAGCTGCCGGCAAAAATAATTTCCCGGCAGGCAGTCTGCCGGAATTCTGATCTGATTAAAAGTTTTGACATTTGACTGGCCAACAACCAATATATAAAACATGTTTTTTATTCAAACATGCGGATCGAATGCCCAAAAGTAGAAATCCAATCTGTCCAACCATCTCGAAAAAGATCCAATAGATTTTGACCATATAATTGCACTGATTACATACCTTGCTTACTACTTGCACAATTACTCTCTTAATATTTACAAAATACTCCCTCCATTTCACAAAGGTTGGCGTATTTTGTTTCATTAAGACAAGGCTTTGACCTATGAAAACTCTATTGATATGTTGTTTTTCATACATGAAATTTATATCAGTTGATTCGTCAAGTTCTTACTAATGATCATGATTCCGTAGCATATAACTTACATATTAATAGATTAATTCTTGGTCAAAAGTTTGTCTTAACGAAACAAAATACGCAGAGTAATAATAGTGGTTAGTAATTTTCAAAACAACTAGTTAGTTACCCGTGCGTTACTACGGTACAACAAAAGATTATAAAGACATAGTTTATTGCTTCCGACATAAAAATAACATAACAATAAAAGCATGCCTTATTTTTTTTAGAACATCAAACTCATGTTATCAAATCAACATGGTTACATTCATTCTAAATGCACACTGCCAAACAATCTAGGATGTGGTTAGACCAGATGCAATCTGAATCAGTTTGAGATGATAATTTTGCAGTTATACGAGCTGGTGTATTCGGGTCTCTGTTTACGTGAACAAAAGTAAAACCAGAAAAACCCCTAGTAAGATCATCCATCTGCTTAAGGGATCATACTTGATCTATCACTTGCTCTGGAGTTCCATAGATTCAGCAGCACTTGTGAGTCAGATTGCAGGTATACAAAGCGCAAGTTCAGATTTGAAGCAACCTGAAGAGCATCTCGGCATGCTACTGTTTCAGCTGTCAAGGCATCGAGAATGGAAGCATGCTACCCAGCTCTAGCAGCCAGGAATACAACCTTTCTTCTCTGAACACAACATCCGAGGCTGACTGACCATTCAGCAAGAATAAGGTCGCATCAGCATTGATCTTTGTCCAGCATGGGTCTGACGATTCCCATCGAGGAGGGGTGACACTGCATGGCACAAGTTTCTTAGCTCGTCAAAGTTCAATAAGGTCAAAAGATGTGCCCCAAGCACATCTACAAGCAGTCTTCAGATTGAGGGGCACCTCACCATGATGTTGACCATTACAAGTTGTCCATGTTGACCACATGCCGCATAAGATGGCTCTAGCCACATCGGTTTTGCAAAAGGATGGATCCGACAAGTCTGCCGTCCAGGTGAGCGTGCAGCACTGGCAATTTTATACCACAAAGATCTTTAAAATAAGACCAAAAAAGGTTAGCAAAGATACACTTAGTAAGAGAATGGAAAATAGCATCAACCTTGTCACCGCAGTCACTGCAAGTATTCATAGGCTCCATGTTTCTTTTATGCAGAACCTCTCTAACCTAAATAAAGTCATGAATCACACGCCACCACCAGAAGGTTCAAATTTTGGGTGGAATTTTCATCTTCCACAAACGTCTCCAAACTGGATTTTCATCCCCAAAAGAGGTGCAATGCTCGTATCCTGCTATGGAATACTGGGTTGTACTAATCATCCAGTCAATATTGGGTTGTAGGCTAGAAGCACAAAGCCATTTTTACAGAAGTTAAGATTCCTCATTAGGTGTTCTTTTATTGACAATTCAAAGTTCAAACCTTTTGTGCTCATGCTTTTGACTTCATTTTCCTATTAGAAAGAATGGAACTAATGGGTTCCAATTCTTAAACTGGTCGTTGAAACAGTCATTTTAACAATATCATACGTCTGCATATCCGGAAAAAAAAAGGTGCAGATGCAAACATTGTTACAATAGAAAATAACGGAAAAGTACTCACA
The DNA here is from genome assembly GCF_000005505.3 of Brachypodium distachyon. Lineage (NCBI taxonomy): Eukaryota > Viridiplantae > Streptophyta > Magnoliopsida > Poales > Poaceae > Brachypodium > Brachypodium distachyon. The sequence goes on along the minus strand of NC_016134.3, from coordinate 18,965,430 downwards.
TGAATACTAAGGATCTCAGCTCACTAAGTTCTTTTGGTATTGTCCCTGAGACTCACAAGCTCAGCCCTCTGCAACAATTTTTCAGGAAGATATTAGAGCATTAACATGAGTGCTAAGCCAGTTACATTATAACTCCACTAAAACCAAATGACACTGAATATGATCACAGCGCAACACATGTAGAGTCAATTACATCAGCTGAGTTCAATTCACAAGAGCTGCAAACAAACAACCCTTCTCTGTTTTCAGCGAGGAAGTTTTCCTGTGTCCTAGATAATTAACTTGTTGAGAAAATTGAGCAAGGAAGTTGAGGAAATCCTTCAACAGGCAACAACATAGTTTCAACATTTCACCATGGTAAAAAGTTACTTCTACCATTGTGCTTGACAGGCTGCATGATAACTGATTCTTCCTTCTTATCTTAAGATGTCAATCGGCAGGGGTGCAAAGTTAAATTTTGGGCCAATTCAATTTATGAACCAAATCCCTTCGGCCTTTCAGTTTGATTGTCTCTCATCAATCGAGCTTATATTCAGTTAAGATACAAAAAGCAAATGTACTAAAATACTTCCATGGAACATATAAAAAATAATCCAAACCAGCAAAAAGAACCATATTGAAGATTTTAAATTGCCCTATTGCAGACAGGATAAAACAGTTCTTGAAATAGCATATATATAGTACCTTCCTCTATGGTGCCAAATGGTGAAAATATGTTCTTTAGTTCTTCCTCTGTTGTGTAAAACGATAGCTTTGCAAAAACCAAAATAGAAGAATGAACAAATTGTATACCAGACAGAATGATGTATTTGTACGGTTTCAATGTGGCGACGAATATGGCAATGTTCTAAATGTAGGGGCAAGTTTTAAATACCTAAAACAATATTAATATTGTAGCAGTTTTTCAAATATAGCAAGTAATGTGCAGCATCTGTGAAGCACAATCATTTTCCAAGATGGAAAAGCACCTAGGTAAGAGAGCAACTCAAATTCTGGAGCTAACAGCACAAGCGGTGCAAAGTTCAATTTTGGGCCGATACAATTTATGATATGGTGATTTTCTTTTTCAAACCAATTCAGCAAAACTACCATTATGCCAATACAATTAGGCAGTCATATGCCAGACTACTTTTCTGCCCTCTTAGACGAAGTGCATCCAGGACTTCCAGGTTATGCATCCAACAATTCATAAGAAAAACTGAAATGCCTAGAGGTGCCCCTCTCCCACTTTACCTTGTCTCTGTTGTACATGAGTAACAACTAAAACAAATTACTAAAAGAGCCTTGATTGTTCTTAGAAGCATGTAAGGCATCTCTTTCCCAACGTATACGCATCACCAATAGTATAGGAACAAAACAAAGAAAGAAAGGAAAAAATAGCCCAACTGGACTAAACAAGTTCATTTATAAGAAACCAATTTCTGAAACTGAACACCACTGGTTTAGTCCAGTCTTGTGTCACATCTCGTTATTAGGTTCAAAATTCTTGAAATAATTGCAGGACTTGAAGTATGCCGATGACCAACACCAACCAATTACAGTCTTGAGTCACATTTCCTCCAAGTATATATTTTTGGGGAAATTGGCCATGGAACACCATTATTTTGTGGCCTTTGCCCAAAATGTAGATTTGCCCAGTACCATTACAATTCTTGGGCCATTTGCTGAAACACACTACCCATCCAAAAACGGAAAGTTGACCTTTTTGACTGCTCGTTATGTTTTTTTTTTGCTTGTGATGGCTGTTTTGAATAGTTTTTTTGTCCAAAAGTGGCACATAGGTACTGACTGAAAGGGCCAAAATTTTCATTAGACAAAAAAACATTATTCAAAACAGCCATCCCAATCAAGTCATGAGCAGTCAAAAAGGTTAACTTTCCGTTTTTGGAGGGGCGGTGTGTTTCAGCAAATGGCCCAAGAATTGTAATGGTACTGGGCAAATACACATTCAGGCGGTGTGTTTGGGCAAAGGTCATAAAATAACGGTGTCCCCTGGCCAATTTCCCCTATATTTTTCTATTATGAACTACAGCTACCAAACAAAAATTTCAGACTGCACACCACATAAGGAGTTGATCAATTAGGCAGTCATATGCCAGCCTACTTTTATGCCCTATTAGACCAAGTGCATCCAAGGCTTCCAGGTTATGCATCCAACAAATCCTAAAATAAGAAATTTCAATGAACCAGGACCCCGAAACTCAAATTAGGCAGAAGGAAACCGGTAATTTGTGTGGTCCTCCCGAATATTTCGAAACATGATAACTAAGCGAGTAGTTGTACAAATTAATCAAGGCACAAAACATAATGTCGGCAGGCTAGCAATATTAGCGCAGCCAAACAAAGGAACATACCTCCTGTCCGCGGTGGAGGAGATTTCACCGGCGTATGCGCCGGCGGCGAACTCAATTGCGCCGGTGTTTGTGGAGGCAAGCCGGCTCCGTGGCAGCGTCTTCCTCCGCGGATGAGAAATATAGGGGGCAAGGGGCAGGGGGAGGGAGCCCGAGCCTGCTCCGTCCGCACCCACCGCAAGGCAACTCGCCGGCCCCGGTGACCTTCTTTCTCCCCTCCCTGCTCGCTACTTCTTCGCTGTCAACTGCAACAAAGGGTGGCGGGCCAGCCGCGTGAGAGGAGGGGGCGGAGCGTGCTGGGTTGGCGGCTAGGGCGGATGGGAGGCGCGGTGTGGGGGACGCCGGCAACTACGCAGGGGAGGGGCGAGAACTCGATCGGTGCAGGAAGACACGGGGGAGACAGACGGTGTCAGGTCCCACATGTAAGACTGGTGTGGAGGAGTGCGACGTACCGCCAACACCACGAGACTTTTTTATAGGAGTTAAGAAAATTGTCATATGATGCCACATTAATATTTGAACCACGTGCGTGCCACATCTATTTGGGCTATGTGCTCACAAATGGTGAAGAGTTGTCGTTCTGTTGCAAACAAAAAATCAAGAAGTTGTATCTCAGAACCACATTCGTGAAGTTGTGTTTTCATGATTTATTTATTTTGGTTGGCAAAAGAGACGAGCTAGGGCTATGTTTGGTTGATGACATGACACATTACAACATTTATATATGCATTTACACGCTGAAGATACAAATAAAAGCATTGATGAGAAACCATATCTTCGGATGAATGTGTTGAAGTGTGGGCGACAAACGCCAAGTCGCCGTTCTTCGGTGACCATGTGACGACCTCACGTTTCCTTTGACCTAGCAAAATTAAGCTAGGAATACATATGCATATAGTTTGCGGTTGCAGCAGCTTCAAGCCATGCCTCCCCATGATTGTTCTAGTATGATCATTGATTATGTGTGACAAATACCAAAAACTAGACTCGGTTTCAATTTTCAATTAAACAACCTTGCCACGTCAATATGCTAGATAGGGATTAAATCTACAAAATTAGCAACATACTCCATCCATTACACAAACAACTCATATAGATTTGTTCACTTGGACCAAGATAACTCTCTTTTATCGTGTCTGGCCATTCATATTGGTTTAAGATTAAATGTCTCGCAAAAAAAAATTAAATGGGTGAGAGTAGTTATTAGGCCGCTCTCAATGCATTGTCCCTTATATGATATCTCTTAGCCCAAATTAAATGCTAAGAAAACATATTTCCAATGCATTGTCTCTTAAAGTGGTATCTAAAGTAGCAATTATTTAATAACTTTGTAGAGAGAGTTAATGACATTGTGTTGGTTTGTGCAAAGAGACTGTCGCTAGTATAAGAGATAATTTTATCATTAAAAGGATGTCATGTCAGCAAAATGCCTAGGATGACGTACTACGAGACTAGCTTTGGGAGTGGCCTTAGCCGAGTGCGGTAACAAAAAAACGAGTTGTATTATGAAACAAATGAGAAACAATTATATGAGATATTTTGTGAAACCGAGGGAGTAAAAGCCAAGAGAATATTAGACAACGTAAAGAACAGTGCATATGAACCATTGACTAGGATCTCCAGTTGTCCCACACAATGTCACATGTGTCACTAATCCTCCCTGGGTAATCAGCAGCCCACGCTACAGTAGAAGCAATTGATGGCCACCAAAAAATAAAAATGGTCATCCGAAGCACAAATTATGATACCCGATCAAACATACCTTCCAAACAATAGGAATAGATCCAAACTGTATTCCATCTAGAGGTGAAAATGGCGACCCTAGTGGTACACAACTCTCCTTAGTTTAACCAAATGAATTAGTTTTCTAAAAGGTGCTGTGATTTTAAATTTTAGTCCATTTGTTTGAATTAATAAGGAGTGAGCGTACCCTCCGAACAACCTTTTTTGCACCTCTGATTCCATCTCAATATTGATGAATGTCTTCTAGACACAACATATATTCATGAATCGAGACATAGCACTATACAATTTCTACATTTTTTCTGGCCTAACAAATTCAACACAACTAGAGTGAAAGACAAAAGTCAACATAAATCTCGTTCCGAAAGGGGAATGATTTCTCGCCCTCACCTCGCGCCACCTTAGAATGTGACCTTGTATTTTGCGTTTTTTCCTCAATAGTGTGTGTTTTTGGGGTGGCCCACCGTCAGCCACCTTAGCTCAGGTGGCCTCCCGGGGCGTTATTGCCCTTGCCAGGAGGGCTCTTTACCTGTTCCTTCGGGTTTTTTTGCCTTTGCACGTGTCCCGTGTGCGGGTGGCCGTGCGTGCTCAACGCTGCTTGCTCGCGTGTGCCGTTTCTCCTAAGTTATATACGTGAAGGAAAACTTGCAGCAGAGAATATTGATATAGTACTACCAGAAAACTTATTTCAACAAACAAGTTCCTTTGCGAAAAATAAATTGATTACCACAAATATCGATTGCGTGGCAATAGTTACTTCAATAATTTTCTGTGGCAATAGCTGCTCCTTTTGTTGCGATAAAAAATGACCATACTACAATGAAATTCAAAACATTGCATCAGATTTGGTGTTGCCATGATTTTCTCATCGTTACGATAATTACAAGCTTTTGCCATGGTAATTGCAATTACGCTAGACCCACCAAAATTAGCTGCTTCCCTTGGTAAACATTGTTCCCCTCCATTTCATTTTGCCGGTTATCTTGATTCCCACCATAACTCTTCTTAAATATTACGGCAGGAATTTGCTTGCCCGTACAAATTCAGGCACGCACTATTCCTATTAAGTTGTTTTTTTAGGAACATACAGTACGCAAAATGCCTACTGCAATCTATTAAATGAAAGGTAATACAAGGTGCTGATTACAAGAGGAGCAACAAAAAGCAGTCTGAAGCTATCAAAGCAATCTATTAAGTTCTTAACCGACAGGATCAAGGAAATTAAGTTCTCCCCACGTATTACAACAACAAATTTTGTCGCAATAGACCGGACCAGTATATATAATGACTGGCAATAAGAAAACAAAATTAAGTGAAGTACATGTTTTTTTTCCAGAAAAAAGCATGACAACGCTGGACGGCGCTGCTGCCAGAACCTGTTCAGGAGCTCCTGTCCCAGTGGTGTGGAGTAAATGGCTGGCGCTTCTGCAGCGGTCTTTGTGGTTGGGTTGTGTTTGTTTGAACTGGAACTCCACAACTGCAGGTCTGTGGCTGCCAGCTGCAGCTGGAAGATTGGAGTTGTCTGATACTTGTTTGTTTGGACGGCTGGTACGGCTGCAGCTGCAACTGAAATGTGTTGAAATGACCTTAATGACCATGTAGTTCTATAGATTTGATATTAGTGCTAACTGTACTGTTTTAGATGTAAATTAGTTGTTTTTTGCTGCAAATGATAATGTTATTACTCCATTTGACAATATGTACACATTACACTAATTTTTTAGAACACATTATACCATAGTATACTAATAATATATTGCCCACACATCGTTTGGTTGCAAAACATAAGGTCATCGTGACAGTAAATTAGTCTTAACACATTACAATCCTACTCTCTTGCGGCAATCAGAGCATCAGCAATTCTATGACGAGTTGTGCCATCACGACTTCCCGTATAGCTCCACCACTTGTGTTGACGACATGGCCGGGTGGCATGTAGTCCTCGTCAACATCGCATCTAGCAAAGTGGTAATCATACAAATTACTATCTCGTATGAAGTTGTGCAACTCCATACAAGCAATGATAATCCTTGCTTGCTTTCTAGGTGGGTAGCTAGGCACAGCTTTCAACTTGCACCATCCTTGTTTCAAGGCGGCAAAGCATCGTTCTATGACATTTCTGAGTGGTGAATGTAGATAGTTGAAGATTTCCTTCCTACCACTTGTAGCGGCGCCATGTTGATATTCAGGTAGATGGTACCTCCTGCCTCTAAACGGTGCTAGATAACCAGTCTGATTGGGGTAACCAGAATCAATAAGATAAAATTTACCTATACAAAGGCAAGTGTGAGTCAAAAGAACATACTATAAAATATGAACTCGAAAACTGCAAAACAATTTAAAAAATATACCTCTTGGAGGATGAGGAAATTTTTCTTTATACTTGTCCAAGATATCTTTGAATATCCTTGTGTCATATGCCGAACGTGTCCATCCAGCCACGACGGAGATGAATCTCATGTCAAAGTCACATACCCCCATAACATTCTGTGTTGCATAAGCATCTCGACCAACATGGTTAACCATGTCTTTAGCAGGCACGATAACAGGTATGTGCGTACCATTAATAGAACCAATGCAACTGTTGAAAAATCGTGAGCTCTGCAATCTCTCATGCACATTTTTGAATTTGGGATCAACTGGTCTAATGATGTATGCAGCTAATAAATCCAAACACTTCAACACATGATTGAATTTCCGATTGATAGTTTCAGTGGACCTTTGGAAATGATTCTGAACTTGACTCACTGACTGTGGGCTACCAATGGTCCACAAGAACATTCCAAGGGCCTCTTCAGAACACATGTTTCTTGTTTCTTGCAACCCATAGTCACGTACCAAAGTCTCATGCAATGCATCAAACACAGGTCAATTACAAGAGGTTAGCACCACATAAGAGCAATTAATCCATACGTAGCTCAAATAAATAGTTGACAACTGAATCAAACAAGCACATGGTTCAAATACATTTTAGCACACATGAATGCATACTTGCAATAAATTGTAGCACCCTAATCATCGAAGCGACCGCCCCCGTACACGGGTTCGATCTCTGTGCTTTAGTGCTAGTCCCTGGATCTACTCACTAGCACACACAGTTTCAAGATGTAATATCATAGAACAAAGGTCTCAATATTACAATGAATCATCCAGAATTTAAAAGGTACTTACAACTCGCATAACCTCAGGGGTTAGCTGGAAATAAAACAACTGTTTAGCAGCGGAAAGCGAAAGACACAAGGGCACATCAACACCACGGTGAGAGCGTGTTGGAATGTAGGCCCGTAACCCAAACAAACAGAACGTACATCTTACTCGTCGTCGGAGCTTCCTGCATCATTAAACAATGCAGCCACTAGGGTCAATACATTGAATGTATTGGCAAGATTCACCAAGGGTTATAACAGAACCTACCAAGTATATGCAGTATTTGGCAAGGTGGAGTTCAGGCTGTTTGCGTGGAAGTAGAACATAAATTACCCTACTACAAAGAAATGTTATAATAATGTTAACTATTGGACACGGGGTAGACACACCCATGCTCCTATTAACCTAGAGCACATTGAAGTGGATTCATCAAGTGCCCCTACCCTGTTCAACCATTCATTTTATTTAAGAAATTTGAATGAGTGAGACTTTCCTTACAGCTTCACATCTAGTTGCTCAAATTGTCCGTTGCCGGGGACACGGCTAAGTGCTTAGTTTTGACGCTCTTGAGAGTTTGTACACATTCCCCACAAGAAACCGACGTGTTAATCCCTTGCTGTCCTCAGGGTAGAGTAGCAACGGCATCGATTACGAGATTTTCAGAGGTAATTCCCTAAATCACGAGAGAGTCACGCTCCCCCTACACATTGTACCTTAGTACAATTCCTCGGGTCTAGGTTCATACAACTTACTCTTGTCTAGCCAGAGCCCATATAGCATTGTGGTTGTACTAGAAGCTTCTAAATAGGAAACTAGTCCAGTCTCGGTTACCCCAGGTGGCATTCCACATTTGCAACGTAGGCGCCCCCCGAATCCACGGGAGAGACGTCCATGGACGATCCATTCCTGAATCCACAGGAACTCGACTCAGAGAGACCCATAGAAATGGACCTGACGCCGCTAATCCTCAAAATCTTCAAAGCAGCCCACCCAGGACGGTTCATTGAATTAGTTGTTTTGCCTTACATCTAACAAAAACATTTCATATAGCCAATGGCATAACAATATCATAATGTAGTTATTACCCCCACGATACTACCATAGCTTAGCATTCAACTACAATCGATGGCAATTTGGTGGCAAGGTAATGGCGAGGGTAAACTATACTACCTGGGATTTATAGCTAGCATAGAGGTACGAGTAATAGCCCTATCATGCATCTCTACCAACAACACTAATGCATAAGAAAACAACAATAATAATGGGATATGATCAAAGTGAACTTGCCTTGTCCAAGGTTGTGATAGTTCTCGCACTCTTTGCAACAACAAGGAAAACACTCCACACAATCTAAAATAAAAGAAAACACACACACAATAAACACAACATTCAATGCAAAAATCATGCCATGATGCATATGCTATGTTAATGCACACTTGGTTACTTTTAATGTAACAAGTTTTGTTTCTGTTTTGAAAAGTTTTTCAAAAGGTTTGGGCAAATTACACATTAACAAAGAGGTAATTAATATGCATGAAACAAGGATAGCGTTTAAATTAAAAGATTGTGTGGTTTTTGCAACATAGAACAAGATTTAAACTTGTATCCCATTTTTATTCACAAAACAATTTCTTTTCTGGTCCTAATGGACAGAGAACAAGTTTAAATAATTTTATAGCAAGCTAACATGCTCAAAACTATTTTGAAACAATTCATTTGAAGTTTAAACCATAAACCACCATTCTGTAAATTTCTTCTGACTAAGTTGTTCAAAACTGAAATTAGACAGTGCCAAAATATTCTACAAGTTGTGGCGATTCCAGAAAGGTGCGGAACACAAATTTTGGACAAACGGTTTGAAAGATATGATGCTTTGAAGTTGTAGGGGCCTTTCTGTAAAAGTGCAATATTTAATTCGGCCGAAAAAAAAATGCTCTGCCACGTGGCAGCGCACGGTTGGCCGGGATCTAGGGTTCCGGCTGGAAGGGCGGACGGCGCGGGCGCGGTGGCGGCGGGCGGAGGGGCGAGCGGCGCGGCGACGCAGAGCGGCGCGCCACAGGCGGGCGCGGGCGGCGAGGCGGCGGACGGCGCAGGCGGGGCGGCGCAGGCGGCGCGGGGGGCGCGGGTGGGGGCGGCGGCGCGCGGCGGCGCGCGGGCGGGGGCAGCGGCGCGGGGGGAGCGGCGGTGCACGGGCTCGGGAGGCGGACGGCGCGCGGGCGGCGGGTGGGGTTGGGGAAGACGGCGGTGCGGCGGAGCTCCAAACCGGGGACGGCTCGCGTCACCACGTGCGCAACGAAGAGAGGAAGAGGATTAGAGGGTTGGCGCGGGGAGAACCTCACCGGAACGGCGGCGAATCGCGAAGAACGGCGACAGCAGCAACGAACTCCGGCGAGCAATTAATCCCTAACCGATGCGAAATTGGACGTGGGGTTTGGGGGAAGTGGTACAGGAATTCGGGGGCTTTGATATGACGCGCGGGGTTTCAGATTTGGAGTCGTGTGCGCGGAGAAATCGGAGTGGAGGTGTGGGCGGACTCAGACTGTGCGTGGCCGGTTTTCTCGGGAGGTAGTTGAGGAAGAAGATGACGCGCGGGTCCCACCGATCAGTGAGAGGAACCGGGCGGCTCGGGCTGGGCCGGTCCGGTCCGGTTCGAACGGTTCGGTCCGGTTTGACCGGTTTTCTTCGGTTTTTCCTTTTCTTTTATCTATTTTCTGTTTTTGAACCTCAAAATTGATTCGAAGCTCCAAATCACTCCAAATAAAATGCAACGAAATTTGTAAAATCATATTTTCATATGATCTAACTTTTCGAACAAGAATTTCCTCAAAATAAAATATTCAAAAATACATTTGCCTATAAAATGGATTTTAGGGCCCTTAGGCTATCAAAATAAATTATTTTTCAAAATAGTTTCAAAAGCCAACTTATGGGATAGCTTTATATATGCACTAAATCCCTTTTTATCACAATACCTTCATGGGTTAAAATGCAAATACTCAAAAGGAAGATGACAACCCAAAATCAAATAAAGGCATTTTTGCACAAGGGTTTTCTGGGCAAATTTTAGGGTTTTCAAATGTGGTTAAATGCAGAGTGACATGATGCTTATGATATGCAATGCATATGAAGAGTTTTGAAAATTGGGATGTTACAGTCTCGGTCTCTTCTTCGTCCACATCAACCACATCTTCTTGAACCTGAATGGCAGCTACGTCTTCTACTCCCGGCATAACGGATGTGGTACCATCAACATTAGCCTTATCAAACGCAATAAGCATCAACTCCAAGTTGTCCGGTGGTCCCTTGCGGAATGCTTTAATTGGCTTGTGAATCTGCAAATAAATATCACGGCATTACTACTTGTATATGCGACACATATCATGGCATTAAAGAAATTATCATTGCATATGAAAATTTTATACCTTGATCAATTCAGCGCTCTGCTCATCCTCAGCTATTATGGTTTGCGTATCTTCATTCCATCCAAGTCCAGTTGCCTTACTTTTGTAGAACACCCACGCCGAATAAATAGCCTTCAAATCGTCTCAACGATTTTTCAGCTGCCTTCTCTCATAGTTTCTCCCGGTCTGAGCATTGAAATCTGCCACTAAGTTCTGTATAGCACTCAAGAATTTGGTTGGCCTATTTCCAAGCTGAACTTGTTTGGTTTTTTTTTCTGAAAAGGGGAGAGAAATCCCCGGCCTCTGCATCAATAGATGCACACAACCATTTTTATTGCAAAGTTTTAAAAAAACAAGTCATCAAATTCACCGATCAGCGATCGTGGATACAAGGATAAAGCAAACATAGCGATTCTATGCCTCTAGACGACTAGTACACCACCAGCCAGCCCGGTTGAAGATATCCCGAGATACCTTCTCCAGCCGGTTGCATCCAGTATCCAAAGGAGCCCGCTAGTGCGCAGGGACCAGCAGAGCCCAAAGACGAATCCAGTGTGTGACTTTGAAGATAATTTGCAAAAAATGAGGAGTTCTTGATCGATTAAAAATAACATCATTTCTACAGTTCCAAATAGCCCAACAAAAAGCCGAAACTCCCATCCGAATTTGAGCTTTAATCTTTTTTTCCACACCATTAAGCCAATTGCCAAACATATTGGAAATTGATGTCGGTGGAGGAAAATTAAAAGCACAAAAAATGATGCGCCAAATAATACGTGCAAGGGGACAAGAGACAAAAAGATGTTGTACAGTGTCATCAGACTCGCAAAAACAACACTTTAAACTCCCCTCCCAATTTCGTTTCGCAAGATTATCTTTTGTTAATAAAACTTGGTGATCGAGGAACCACATAAAAATCTTGATTTTCGATGGAATTTTTAGCTTCCATATGAATTTATGATGAAAGACCATTTGCCCATCCATATAGTCCACGTATAAAGACTTCACAGAAAAGACGCCCGAGGGAGTAAGACTCCACACAAAGCTATCAGGTTCGTTCGAGAGGTTAACCATCATCAAACGCTGAACCAAATGTAACCATCTTGTCCAATTGGCAACGATCAAGTTCCGCCTAAAATGTATATTTAGAGGAATCGTCGCAAAGACCGTGGCAACCGAAACATTTTTATGTTGCACAATACGAAACAAAAATGGATATTGATAGGAAAGCGGGGTATTGCCAAGCCAGGTATCTTTCCAGAAACGAATTCCGGACCCATTCCCGAGGATGAAAGCACCACGGCTAAAAAAATCATCTTTAACTCGCATAAGTCCTTTCCAAAACTGAGAATCAGTTGGTTTGGCGATCGTCTGGGACAGAGTGCCATTCTAAAGGTATTTATTTCGTAGCATCTCTTGCCACATTCCTTCTTTGTTAAGCAGTTTAAACAACCGTTTGCTAAGTAAACATCTATTTTTAATCTCCAAAAGCTCCACACTGAGTCCGCCTCGATCTTTGGGATGACAGATAATATTCCATTTGGTCAGTCTGTACTTGCGCTTATGCTCGTCAGATTGCCAAAAGAAACGGGATCTGTAGAAATCCAATCTTTTATGAACCCCTACTGGAATTTCAAGAAAGGATAACATAAACATGGGCATGCTAGTCAGGACCAAATTGATTAGGGTAAGCCGATCACCGTTTTATGAAATGGGAGTGTTCCAGATTCACAACCAAAGAGGCTCCTGTAGCTATGTTCATCATCTTTAGCTTTACCAAAACAAAAATCTCAGTTTTATGAAAATTTATTTTTAGGCCCGACAATTGTTCAAAAATACAAAGGATTAGTTTCATGTTGACGGCTTTCGCTAAGTCATGCTACATGAAAATAATCGTGTCATCCGCATATTGGAGGATAGAGACACCTCCCTCAACTAAATGAGGAACCAAGCCCCCAATTTGGCCATCCTCTTTGGCCCGAGCAATTAAAATGGCCAACATATCCGCGACAATATTAAAGAGCACAGGTGACAGCGGATCGCCCTGTCTCAAACCTTTGTGAGTTTGAAAAAAATGGCCAATGTCATCGTTCACTTTAACCCCCACACTCCCACCTTGAACAAATTGGGAGATCCAATTGCACCATATCGGATCAAAACTTTTCATACGGAGTGCTTGTTGCAGAAAGGGCCATTTAACTTTATCATACGCCTTCTCAAAATCAATTTTACATAAAACCCCATCCATTTTCTTCCGATGAAGCTCACGGATAGTCTCATGAAGAACCACCACACCTTCTAAGATGTGACGTCCAGGCATGAAGGCCATTTGAGAGGGACTAATCACCTGGTGAGCGATCCCAGAAATGCGATTAGTGGCAACTTTCATGAAGATTTTGAAATTCACATTAAGTAAACAAATAGGGCTGTATTGTTGGATTTGGACCGCGTCCTCTCTTTTAGGAAGCAACATGATGACCCCAAAAATAAGCTTAAAAAGGGGCAGTTGTCCTACTTGAAGCTGACCAAAAAGAGCCATCAAGTCGGGTTTAATGATATTCCAACAGGTCTGAAAAAACTCAGCGGGAAAGCCATCAGGACCGGGTGCTTTGTTACGCTCCATCTGAAAAATAGCATCACGCACCTCTTCTTCCGTAAACCCAGCCACAAGAATGGCATTCTCCGCGGGAGAGAGTTGAGGTATATCGGCCACTTGATTTTCTACAAGAGAGAAAGAATTTGGCACCGATGCCCCAAATAATTTCTTATAATATTCCGAAATGAAGCGTTGAAGGTTAGCTTGGCCAGTAATAGTCCCCTCGTCCTGCTCTAACTGAAAGATTTTTTTCTTTCTGTGTTTCCCATTGGCGATAAGGTGGCAGAATTTCGTGTTATTTCCCCCCTCCTGAATATACTTGACCTTAGCCCGTTGAGCCCACTTAGAGTCCTCATCGCGTCGAAGCTTAGATACGAAATCATTAGCCCCTCTCAAAGCGGCACGCTCTGGCTGTTAGATTCGTTGCATAGGAAACAAAAAATTTCCTACGAGAAGTGCGGAAGAAAACCCAAGAATATATATACTAGATGTATGTAACGAGAGGGATCATGAACACCATACTCTCGTAGACCGCTAAGCGTTACGATCACGAGATCGTTGTTGGTGTAGTGGAACTTTCAATGAGATCAATCTCAGTGCCGAACGGACAGCACCTCCTTGGTATCCACACGTTCAGCTTCACGTTGTCTCCTCCTTCCTCGATCCAGCAAGCGAGAGGGAGAGGTAGACGAGATCCCGGCAGCACGACGGCGTGGTGACTATGGTGAATATTCTCACGGGCAGGGCTACGCCGTGCGCGTGAGAAGAGGAGGAGAGGAGGGCTCAGGGGAGAGAGATCCAACTGAAAGCTTGGGGTTATCTCTCTCCCTTGCCCCCCCTTCTATTTATATAGGGGTAGAGGAGGCGTGGCCGGCCAGGACTATCCCGTGGCCAGGACTCTCATGCGGCCAGGACTCTCCCGCGGCCAGGACTCTCCTCCTGGCCGCATGGGCCCTGTGGACTAGCCCCTCGGCCCATTAAGGCCAGGGTGCTCCCTCACAGGCCCATTTAGCCCAGGGATAGGTGGGCCTCAAGGTGGAACCCTCCGGATCCCTCCAGAACCTTCTAGAAGCTTCCCGGTCAAAACCGGGAAATATTCCAAACTTTCCAGAACCCTGAAAACAACTTTCCATATATAAATCTTTATCTCCGGAACATTCCGGAGCTCCTCGTTGCGTCTAGGATCCCATCCAAGACTCCGAATCATAATTCGATATCATCATCATTTATCTCATCTAACCCAAGCAACATGAAACGTTAAGTGTGTGACCCTACGGGTTCGAGAACATGTGGACATGATCAAATATCAATAACCAATAGCGGGACCTGGATGTCCATAATAGTTCCCACATATTCCACGAAGATCTCATCGGTTGAACCACTATGTCGAGGATTCAATTAATCCAGTATCCAATTCTCTTTGTCTCGCGATATATTACTTGCCCGAGATTTGATCGTCGGTATCGCCATACCTAGTTTAATCTCGTTACCGGCAAGTTCTCTTTACTCGTTCCGTAATATAATACCCCCGCAACTAAACACATTAGTCGCATGCTTGCAAGCTCATTAGGATGTTATATTACCGAGAGGGCCCAGAGATATCTCTCCGTCACAAGGAGTGACAAATCCCAGTCTTGATCCAGACAACCCAACAAGCACCTTCTGGGATACCTGAAAAACACCTTTATGATCACCTAGTTACGAGATGACGGTTGATGCCCACAAAGTATTCTTCCGGTACTAGGGAGTGGCATGATCTCATGGTCTAAAGAAATAATACTTGACATAATAAAACATAAGCAACTTAAACTTAAGTGACACAATCAAAAGCTATGTTTAGGTTTGGGTCTGTCCATCACATCATTCTCCTAATGATATGATCTCGTTATTAAATGACAACACATGTCTATGGTTAGGAAACCTTAACCATCTTTAATCAACGAGCTAATCTAGTAGAGGCGTATTAGGGACACGGTATTTGTTTATTTATCCACACATGTATTTGAGTTTCCAATCAATACAATTATAGCATGGGCAATAAACATTTATCAAGAACAATGAAATATGATAATAACAAATTTATTATTGCCTCTAGGGCATATTTCCAACATGAATGGCATGCCATACAGGTTCATCTTGTAGGTACTGCCAAACACGACGACGTCACCGAAATCCTGATAGTCCTGACGTGATTGCGAATCACACCAGACCATGCTTCGCAGACGTCCCATCTCATCTGCCTGGTACTCGAAAAAAAAAATTAGGATCATTGTCCCTCCTGCTGAGCATAATGCCGAGTGAGGTGGACGCGTCACCATTCGCAATCAACTTTCTCTTCTCTCTGGCACACATGTTATACACGTCCCGTCTCACGAATCCCACTTCGCTGTATCTCCCGTATTTGCTTATGAAGCTACTCATGATCATGTGCTTTCTAACCCTGGCAGCTCCCAATGCTAAAATTTCTGCTTTCTGAAAATCTTCCGCTTCAGTTGTTGATGCTGCCACAACGCTCTGCTTGGAACTCCTCCAGCTAACTGCACCACCATTCAAAATAAATACGTATCCGGATTGAGACTTAGAGTCATCCGGATCAGTGTCAAAACTAGCATCGACGTAACCCTTTACGACGAGCTGTTCGTCACCTCCATAAACGAGAAACATTTCTTTAGTCCTTTTTAGGTACTTAAGGATATTCTTAACTGCTGTCCAGTGTTCCACTCCTGGATCACTTTGGTACCTGCTAGTCAAACTAACAGCATGACACACGTCTGGTCTAGTACACAGCATGGCATACATAATAGAGCCTATGGCTGAGGCATAGGGGATACTATTCATCTTTTCTCTATCTTCTGCCGAAGCTGGACACTGAGTCTTACTCAATATCTTACCTTGCAACATGGGCAAGAACCCTTTCTTTGCTTGATCCATTTTGAACCTTTTCAAAACTTTGTCAAGGTATGTACTTTGTGTAAGTCCTATCAGGCGTCTTGATCTATCTCTATAAATCTTGATGCCTAATATGTAAGCTGCTTCACCAAGGTCTTTCATTGAAAAACTTTTATTCAAATAGCCTTTAACACTTTTAAGAAGTTCTATATCATTCCCAATCAGCAATATGTCATCCACATACAGTATTAGAAATGCTACAGAGCTCCCACTCACTTTCTTGTAAATACAAGCTTCTCCGTGAGTTTGGACAAATCCAAACCCTTTGATCACCTTATCAAAACGGAGATTCCAACTCCGAGATGCTTGCTTCAGCCCATAAATGGAACGCTGAAGTTTGCATACCTTATTAGCATCCTTAGGATTGACAAAACTTTTGGGCTGAACCATGTATAACTCTTCCTCAATGTGACCATTAAGGAACGCGGTTTTGACATCCATCTGCCAGATTTCGTAATCGAAAAATGCAGCAATTGCTAACATAATCCGAACAGACTTTAGCATCGCTACGGGTGAGAAAGTCTCATCGTAGTCAACTCCTTGAATTTGTCGAAAACCTTTTGCGACAAGTCGAGCTTTATAGACGGTAACATTTCCATCAGCATCTGTTTTCTTCTTGAAAATCCATTTGTTCTCAACGGCCTTTCGGTCATTCGGTAAGTCTACCAAAGTCCATACTTGGTTTTCATACATGGATCCCATTTCGGATTTCATGGCTTCTAACCATTTTTCGGAGTCTGGGCTCATCATCGCTTCCTCATAATTCGCAGGTTCATCGTTGTCCAACAACATGACATTCATGACACGAACATTGTACCACTCAGGAGTATTACGTGTTCTCGTCGACCTGTGAAGTTCAGTAGTTGTCTCATTCAAAACTTCATGACCATTATCATTAGCTTCCTCTCTAGCTGATGAAGGATGCACGGGAACAGTTTCTGGTGCTGCGCTACACTCAAATTCGAGAGAAGGTTCAATAACCTCATCGAGCTCTACCTTCCTCCCACTCACTTCTTTCGAGAGAAACTCCTTCTCTAGAAAGGACCCGTTCTTAGCGACAAACACTTTTCCTTCGGATCTGTGATAGAAGGTGTACCCAATTGTTTCTTTAGGGTATCCTATGAAGATGCATTTTTCCGACTTGGGTTCGAGCTTATCAGGTTGTAGCCTTTTTACATAAGCTTCGCATCCCCAAACTTTAAGAAAGGACAGCTTAGGTTTCTTGCCAAACCATAATTCATACGGTGTCGTTTCAACGGATTTAGATGGTGCCCTATTTAAAGTGAATGCGGCTGTCTCTAATGCATAACCCCAAAACGACAGTGGCAAATCAGTAAGAGACATCATAGACCGTACCATATCCAATAAAGTACGATTACGACGTTCGGACACACCATTGCGTTGTGGTGTTCCAGGCGGCGTAAGTTGTGAAACAATTCCACATTGTCTTAAATGCGTGCCAAACTCGTAACTCAAATATTCACCTCCACGATCCGATCGTAGAAATTTAATTTTCTTGTTACGATGATTCTCCACTTCATTCTGAAATTCCTTGAATTTTTCAAATGTCTCAGACTTGTTTTTCATTAAGTAAATATACCCATATCTACTCAAGTCATCTGTGAAGGTTAGGAAGTAACGATATCCACCGCACGTTGTAACACTCATTGGTCCGCACACATCAGTATGTATGATCTCCAACAAGTCACTGGCCCGTTCCATTATGCCTGAAAACGGGGTTCTAGTCATCTTACCCATGAGGCATGGTTCACATGTATCAAATGATTCAAAATCAAGTGATTCAAGTAGTCCATCAGAATGGAGTTTCTTCATGCGTTTTATACCAATATGACCTAGACGGCAGTGCCACAAATATGTTGAACTATCATTATCCACTTTGCACCTTTTGGCATTAACATTATGAATATGTGTGTCACTACTATCGAGACTTAATAGAAATAAACCATTCACAAGTGGTGCATGACCATAAAAGATATTACTCATATAAATCGAACAACCATTATTCTCTGATTTAAATGAATAACCGTCTCGCATTAAACAAGATCCTGATATAATGTTCATGCTCAACGCAGGCACCAAATAACAATTACTAAGGTTTAAAACTAATCCCGAAGATAAATGTAGAGGGAGCGTGCCGACGGCGATCACATCAACTTTTGATCCATTCCCGACGCGCATAGTCACCTCATCTCTTGCTAGTCTTCGTTTATTCTGGAGCTCCTGTTTCGAGTTACAAATGTGAGCAACTGAACCAGTATCAAATACCCAGGTGCTACTACGAGTACTAGTAAGGTACACATCAATAACATGTATATCAAATATACCTTTGACGTTGCCAGCCTTCTTATCTGCCAAGTACTTGGGGCAGTTACGCTTCCAGTGGCCAGTCCCCTTGCAGTAGAAGCACTCAGTATCCGGCTTAGGTCCAGATTTGGGCTTCTTCGCGGGAGTGGCAACAGTTTTGCCACCCTTCTTGAAATTTTCCTTCTTACCCTTTGCCTTCTTAAAACTGGTGGTCTTATTGACCATCAACACTTGATGCTCCTTTTTGATTTCCACCTCCGCGGTTTTTAACATCGCGAGGAGCTGAGGAAGTGTCCTATCCATCCCTTGCATATTGTAGTTCACCACAAAACTTTTATAGCTAGGTGGTAGTGACTGAAGAACCCGGTCAATGCCTAATTCATTAGGAATCTCAATTCCCAGTTGTCTCAGGCGGTCGGCGTACCCAGACATTCTGAGCACGTCCTCGCTAACGGAGCTGTTCTCCTCCATCTTGCAGTTAAAGAACCTTTCGGAGGCATCATACCTCTCCGCACGGGCTTGGGTCTGAAATAAAGTTTTCAGTTCCCCAATCATAGCATATGCCGAGTGGTGCTCAAAACGCTTTTGGAGCTCAGGTTCCATACCAAGCAAGAGGCCGCACCTAACTACATTGTGGTCCTCAGATTGAGTCAGCCAAACGTTCCTAACGTCAGCAGACTCAGTTGTTGCGGGTTCTGCACCAAGCGCTGCATCAAAAACATAAGCCTTTTTGGCAGCTTCGAGGATAATCCTCACATTCCGGAACCAGTCCGTAAAGTTACTTCCATTGGACTTCAGTTTATCTTTCTCTAGGAGAGTATTCATATTGAACGTAGTACGAGCCATTGATCTACAGCATATTTGCAAAGGCAATTAGACTAAGTTCATGATAATAAGTTCAAGCTAATCAAATTACTAATGAACTCCCACTAAAATCAACATCCCTCGGGTTGTTTAGTGACACATGATCCAAATCCACTACACCAAGTCCGATCATCACGTGAGATGGAGTAGCTTCAATGGTAAACATCAGCATGTTGATCACATCATTCATATGACTCATGTTTAACCTTTCGGTTCCTTGTGTTCCGAGGCCATGTCTGTACATGCTAGGCTCGTCAAGTTAACCAAAGTATTCCTGCATGTGTAAAACTGGCTTACACCCGTTGTATGCGAACGTAGAGTTTATAACACCCGATCATCACGTGGTGCTTCAAAACGATGAACTTTTGCAACGGTGCATACTAAGGGAGAACACATTATTATCTTGATATTAACAATGAGGGATCATCTTATAATGCTACCGTCAACTAAGCAAAATAAGATGCATAAAAGGGATAAACATCACATGCATAAATAATGTGACATGATATGGCCTTCTCTTCGTGTGCCTTTGATCTCCATCTCCAAAGCACGGGCATGATCTCCATCATCACCAGCATGGCGCCTAAGTCCTCGGGCGTCATGTATAGTTGCCTCCACCAACTATTGCTACTACGACTATTGCTACTACTAGCGATAAAGTAAAGCAATTACATGGCGATTAAATCATTGACACGAAGGTCATACAATAATTAATGAGACAACCATACGGCTCCTGCCGGTTGCCAAACTCATCGACATGCAAGTCGTGAAATATTACAAAACATGATCATCTCATACATCAAATATATTATATCATATCTTGGCCATACCACATCACATGCCCCTGCAAAAATAAGTTAGACGCTTCTACTTTGTTGTTGCATGTTTTACGTGGCTTTAGGGGCTGCACTAAAAGAACCGTTCTTACTTACGCAAAAGCCACAACGGTGATATACAAATTGCTTATTAACCATATAGGCCTCCCATTGCAAATCAGATTTCAACTATAGTGGGAGAGACAGACACCCGCCAGCCGCCTTATGCAATACAAGTTGCATGTTAATTGCGGAACCGGTCTCTTGTGCGAAGACAAGTAAGGTTGGTCCGAGCCGCTTCATCCCACTATCCCGCAAAATCCGATAGTGCACAAAGGAGGTAGCAATATGAACATCAACGCCCACAACTAAATTGTGTTCTACTCGTACAAAACATCTACGCATAGATCTAGCTCTGATACCACTGTTAGGTTCGTTGCATAGGAAACAAAAAATTTCCTACGAGAAGTGCGGAAGAAAACCCAAGAATATATATACTAGATGTATGTAACGAGAGGGATCATGAACACCATACCCTCGTAGACCGCTAAGCGTTACGATCACGAGATCGTTGTTGGTGTAGTGGAACTTTCAATGAGATCAATCTCAGTGCCGAACGGACAGCACCTCCTTGGTATCCACACGTTCAGCTTCACGTTGTCTCCTCCTTCCTCGATCCAGCAAGCGAGAGGGAGAGGTAGACGAGATCCCGGCAGCACGACGGCGTGGTGACTATGGTGAATATTCTCACGGGCAGGGCTACGCCGTGCGCGTGAGAAGAGGAGGAGAGGAGGGCTCAGGGGAGAGAGATCCAACTGAAAGCTTGGGGTTATCTCTCTCCCTTGCCCCCCCTTCTATTTATATAGGGGTAGAGGAGGCGTGGCCGGCCAGGACTATCCCGTGGCCAGGACTCTCCGGCGGCCAGGACTCTCATGCGGCCAGGACTCTCCCGCGGCCAGGACTCTCCTCCTGGCCGCATGGGCCCTGTGGACTAGCCCCTCGGCCCATTAAGGCCAGGGTGCTCCCTCACAGGCCCATTTAGCCCAGGGATAGGTGGGCCTCAAGGTGGAACCCTCCGGATCCCTCCAGAACCTTCTAGAAGCTTCCCGGTCAAAACCGGGAAATATTCCAAACTTTCCAGAACCCTGAAAACAACTTTCCATATATAAATCTTTATCTCCGGAACATTCCGGAGCTCCTCGTTGCGTCTAGGATCCCATCCAAGACTCCGAATCATAATTCGATATCATCATCATTTATCTCATCTAACCCAAGCAACATGAAACGTTAAGTGTGTGACCCTACGGGTTCGAGAACATGTGGACATGATCAAATATCAATAACCAATAGCGGGACCTGGATGTCCATAATAGTTCCCACATATTCCACGAAGATCTCATCGGTTGAACCACTATGTCGAGGATTCAATTAATCCAGTATCCAATTCTCTTTGTCTCGCGATATATTACTTGCCCGAGATTTGATCGTCGGTATCGCCATACCTAGTTTAATCTCGTTACCGGCAAGTTCTCTTTACTCGTTCCGTAATATAATACCCCCGCAACTAAACACATTAGTCGCATGCTTGCAAGCTCATTAGGATGTTATATTACCGAGAGGGCCCAGAGATATCTCTCCGTCACAAGGAGTGACAAATCCCAGTCTTGATCCATACAACCCAACAAGCACCTTCTGGGATACCTGAAAAACACCTTTATGATCACCTAGTTACGAGATGACGGTTGATGCCCACAAAGTATTCTTCTGGTACTAGGGAGTGGCATGATCTCATGGTCTAAAGAAATAATACTTGACATAATAAAACATAAGCAACTTAAACTTAAGTGACACGATCAAAAGCTATGTTTAGGTTTGGGTCTGTCCATCACATCATTCTCCTAATGATATGATCTCGTTATTAAATGACAACACATGTCTATGGTTAGGAAACCTTAACCATCTTTAATCAACGAGCTAATCTAGTAGAGGCGTATTAGGGACACGGTATTTGTTTATTTATCCACACATGTATTTGAGTTTCCAATCAATACAATTATAGCATGGGCAATAAACATTTATCAAGAACAATGAAATATGATAATAACAAATTTATTATTGCCTCTAGGGCATATTTCCAACACTGGCATCGAGAGATCGACGGATTCAGCTTTAATATCAAGGTCATCGATAATTTTAAGTAGGCGGTCCCGCTCCTTCCGATATTTACCGCTCAGGTTCTTAGCCCATCCATGAAGGAAACGACGAAGGTGCCTAATCTTGTTCTGCCAAAGCTCAATAGGCGTATGACCTGATGTCACGGATGCCCATTCCGTGGTGATCATATCATAAAAACCTTCCTCATTCAACCACGATAGCTCAAAAGAAAATTGAGCTCGGTTCCCTAGATGTGCTTGATCCCCGGAATCGATAATTAGTGGTGTATGGTCTGACCCCGACCGAGCCAGCGCATGAACCGACACCAAAGGGAATTTTTGTTCCCAACCAATACTGGAGAGCACGCGGTCCAACTTCTCATAAGTCGGAACCTGACGTCTACTAGCCCAAGTAAATTGTCTACCCGATAAAGCAATTTCACATAGATCCAGGCTTTCAATGATAGCATTGAAAACAAAAGGCCATTTAGCATTAAAACGATCATTGTTCTTATCCTCGCGGCAACGTATAATATTAAAATCACCGCCAACCAACAGAGGGAGGGTTTCGGCCTCAGAAATACGAACCAGCTCAGCCAAAAACTCGGCTTTGTGAGCTTCTTGGGCCGCCCCGTAAACTGGCACCAAGATCCACTCAAAGCCATCAGCTCTAGAACGCAGGTGAAATTTAACACAATAATCTCTAGTGTCAATCCGATTAACATGGAGAGAAGTTGTATTAACACCAACTAAAATTCCCCCCGATCTGCCATGTGGAGGTAAACAATACCAAGCAAAGTCAAGTCCCCTAGCCAAGTGTCTCAAAAAAGGGTTGGAAAATTTAGAGCGCCCCGTTTCGAGGAGGGCCACAAAGTCTAATCGTTGTTCACGAATTGTATCCTGAATGAAACGGTGTTTAGCTGGGTCACGAAGACCCTCGCTGTTCCAGAACATACCCTTCATCATGAAATATTTCTTGGTTTTTTCACTCTAGAACTACGACGAACAGTTGAAAGATCATACGCCTTTTTCTTTCGAGGTCGTGTGACTTTCACACGATGATCCGCATGATCTTCCTCGATTTCAACAGCAACATCATCTAAATCAGTGCACAACTAAATCATGCACAGCATCAGCCTCCCCTGCCGACTGTAAGTTTTTTTGTAGCATCGTAAGCGTCCTCTCAATTTCAACATCTTTTAGTAATTTGACCGACTCTGAAACGGAATGATCAGTAAAGCCAAGAGACACCCCAATGCAGCTAGCCCCTGCAATAATATCAGAATCAGGTAAAGATGCAAAAGAAAATTTTGAACAAAAATTAGTACCTGAAACAGGGAGCTCGTCGCGGCAGCTAGCTCGACGCGAAGCACGCTCGAGTTGGGTGTCGTCCCGGTCTGGTTGGGCACGAAGCTGTGCACTAGACCGGACACCCGCAGCCTCGACATCCAGGATCCCGCCGAACGCGATCACCTCCGCAACCAAGGGAGAGGAAGAAGCCACCGCTCGCGCCGGGTTTCGATTCGGTGAAGCGACAGCCGCCCTGAGCACATTCTGAGCCACCTGTCGTGACTGCACAGGGGGAGTCCTTTCCGGGCTGAGCACGGCAGCCGCCTGCGGCTGTGCTCCCGGCAAGACCTCAGCATGGACCGGCGAGGAGAGCCTCGCCCTTGATGCAGCCGGACGAGGCGGGGTAGCCACAGCGATGCCCTCCCCAGTCGAATGGAGAGGCAAAGCCGTCGCTGCCACGCGTGCCCCAGCCACCTGAGGAGGAGCTGGAGATGGCGCCACAAGCCGTCCCGAAGGGCCCTTCCGAGCAGGCGAGGAGCACAGCAACAAACAAGGAGCCGCTGCAGCCTTGTCACTCCCCAAACGCCCAAGAGCTGCAGCTTTCCGGGCAGCAGCAGCAGCTGTGGTCAAAGAAGCACCCGCAGGGTGCACCGACATGGCCGAGGCCTCCTCCTCGTCCACCAAATCTGCCCACAGTCTGCGCGGTCGCACAGGTCCGGAGGAAAAGGCTCCCGCAGGGAATGACCCAAAACAAATTTCCGAACCCGGCAAACCAACAAGCTGAGCAGAAGGTGGCAACACAACATTTCCCGTGGCTGAAATAGAAGTATTGCTATTAGCAACATCCGGAAGTTTCTCCTTGTTGTTAGACTGATCGTTAGGAGGTTTGCCATCAAAATCACCACCATCTTCCTCTGGATCCGTAGCATCCAACAGATGTTCATTGGCGGGTGGCTGAACACCAAGTGGTGCCTCTACCTGGAACAAAAGTTCATAATCTTCCCCCTTAATGAGAACAACTCTACGATCTGCAATGCGACTAAAATCTGTGCAAGCAATCCGGATCCTCAACACGCCATGGAGACGAGTGTAGACCATATCCACTTCCTTAGTCTTTCCAAACAGGGACCCCAACCCCCACAGAGCCAGGTAACCATGAAGTGCATCCGTTGGAATTCCGGACACGAGAACCCAACCTTCATGCAAAGTCCAAACAGGTTTCACTTTCACCGTCCACTCATCAAAAGTAAGAACGCGGGAGCTACCAGGCACTTTGAAAGTACCAAAGCGAACCATCCGTTGCAGCTCCGCCTTAGATGGAAAATGCACTTTAAAAACATTAGGCTCATCAAGAGAAACATCCCAGTGGAACTGCTCAGTCGGAACAAATAACTGAAGGAGAGAAACCATCTCATCGATCGACAGACTCCCTCTCGAAACCGACACCATACCAACACGACCACCGTCCAGCTTAGTCCGAAAAGTTTCTGTCAACGGCATCTCAAACATAATAAGCTCCTCATCAGCAAAACCATGCAACAACATTTGTGGCTTTGGAGCAGATAGAAGGGGGCACACATCCGAAGCATGCTCCGCCCACTCACAATAATCACAGAGGATAGTGTCGCAATCTAACGACACATGCCCAAATAAATTGCACCTATAACATCTAGCCCGATGCTGGAGAAGATTAGCAGCCCCTCCACCATCAGAAGAAACATCAGCTTCACCACCTGTAAGAACAGCAAGAGAGATTGAAGGAGCTGCCCCCATACCAGCCGGAGCCAACACAACGGGCAAAGAAGCAGCACGCCCAGCCGACGAGGACGAAACAGCCCGAGGTGCCGTCCCTGCAGGAACAGCAGCTGCAGCCGCAGCGGACGTCGCTGCCGCAGATGTTGACGCCACTGTGGTCACCGGAACCGCAGCTGAAGCACCGACCAAAGCCGGAGCAGCCACGCCGCCCATCGCCGTCGAAGTCTGACGGGGGGTAGTGGCCACCGCAGCTGCCACAACCGGGGCCCCTGAGGCACCCTGAGCAGATGAGGAGGAGATCGTTGCCGCCGCTGGAGTCGATTCTGTAGCAGCAGCAGGAGCCTCCACCTCAGAGGATTGAATTACCGTCTGTCCTTTTGCACCAACAGCCGATCCGCGGCCACGACCACGGCCCGTGGACGCACCACGGCCACGTCTGCCAACACCACGACCCCCGCAGAACTCATACCAGCGCTTGCTATGGTAGCCAGTGCCACCTCCGCCATTACGGTCGTTGTAGTTTGAATCCCCTCGGCCAGGGTGGAAACCGCCGCCATCATAGCCACCACCCCCCCGACTATCGTAGCCGCCGCCGCCACCTCGACTGCCCTGTAGCCAGTGCCGTGGCCATCATCGTAGCCGCCACGACCATCGTCATAACCGTGGCCACCACGGCCACCTCCGTACCCGAAGTCAGAGTAGTCGCCAGCACGACCACCAGGCGCATCGAAATCGCCTTGGTTGCTGCCGGAGTAACCACCTCGCTCGAAGCCATTCCGGCCGGCCGGAAAACCGGTGAAACCACCACCGCCTCCGCCGTTCCCACGACCACCATGATTCGCGATCGTAGCCATAGGAACCACAGGTGCGAAAGAATTGGAATAACGCCAGAAAGATTGCAAGAATCGACGCAATCCCCAGCCGACGGGAATCACGTCGATCTTGTCTGCGTTGTCGCCACGATGGGCCAAACCCAGCATGCTCGCATGGCCGCATGGGCTCAGCACCAGGCCCAAAACGTTCCGGCCCGAGTTGCCAGACGAACGTTGGCCAGCATTCGAACCAGATGCCGACGAACGGCATGGAGGAAGGAGCCTTACCGGCGAGGAGCTTGCCGCCGCCATCCGACGCCGACGCAGCACCGTTGTCCACTTAGATGCATCGAACGAGTCCAGCAGAAAAGTTGAAGGCAGAAGAACCGGCGACGACCTACAGGAATCTCGCTGTACCGGAGCATGCACCGAGACCGCCAGCAACCCACTAGCCGAGCTTGACGATGAAATTGCAGGAGAAAGGTCAGTGGAAAGGGCAAGACGCACCTGCCATTTTTTCCGCCGTCGCTTCTCCTCACGAGAAGAAATTGTTGGAACCGCCAGAGAATGGAGATCACGAGACTGAGACGACGCCGGCGTCACACAGACCTGCGCCCGGTCCCCCGACGACTCCCCAGCAGTGGCCTCCTCATCATCACTGGCATCTCTGGCGAGATCCACCGGAAGGGCCCAGAACCGGCCACCCGGTCGCCCTAACGGCTCTCCGGAAAATCCGGAGCTCATCCCGCCCCCCTTTGGTTCTCCCTTGTGTTGCTGAACTTGTTTGGTAGTGCACTCACAAAAAAATTCTAGCCGTGGTAGCATCCCGCATAGCGTTCATAGGTTCCACTTTGATAGGTTCCATCTAAACAAGTATATATTTTATCCCATATATACATCACAGAATAGTGAGCATTTAGACAACAAAATTTGCACATACACACATCAACATGAGTGCCAATCACTGGAACTCATCATCATTTCGCACAAATTTCAGAAAAAAGCTAACAACAAAAGCACCAGAAGATCTCCATTGTCACCAAACATCACTAGATCTAGCCACGACCGAGGGAACAGGGGGAGGGGGGCTGGGAAGCCATATGCTCTCTTACCTTGGCGGTGGTGGAGCTGGGCCTCGGGGGGCGGACTAGCATGGCATGGAGGCCGGCGGAGTAGGGGCTTCTGGTCTGCCGGCGCAGGGGCTTGGGGGGGTAGGCGCAGCAATGGCTATGGTCGTCGGAGCCCGTGGAAGCACGAAGGTCGGCGGCAGCGTCGGTGAGGGGAGCCCGAAGAACCCTAGTTCACCATCTCGAGAGGAGAGGAGTGTTCGGGTCGGTTTGCTTCGGGATGTGACTGGGGAGAGGAGAAATAGCGCACGGAACCGTTTTGTGGCATTTGGGACGTTATATGTGGTTTTGTGGGAGGGTATTCTAGTAAATGGTCCGTTTCGGAGCTGCAGCCGGCTGGAAGAAGCACCCATATCGCAGATTCCGGCTTGCAGTGCATTTGCTAGGAGCACTCCACGGGATCCTCTACTAGAATTTGGGCTGAAATTTGCGGTTTGTTTGGACTCCAGCTTTTATGGCCTGGAAGCTGTAGAATCTGCTCCTAGGAGCCCAAACAAACGGACCCTAGATGGGGGCTGGCTTCGAGAGGTGGTGGCATCTGATTCAACTTTGACCAAAGCTGTGGAGCTGGGTCGTGAAGGTGGTGCCGTGGTGGGTAGCAAGGTGAAAGAGATAGAGATGAGCTCCGTGTTCCTGCTGTTAGCTATGTCTCCCATGAATGCTCAGAAGGGGGCAACCCTGATGAGTAGAAGTTTTGATTCTAGGCATATGTTGCCATATAATATATGATGGAGTTTCTTCTTAGGAGTTTTGCTTTATGTATTTTCGACAGTTGGATATTTGAAGAATAGTGTGAACTTGAGTTTTGTGGCTTGGTCACACAGAAAACCGAAGGGGAACGGTGGCCCGTGGCGACGTGGCCTATCCCAGAGATCCCCCCTCCTGTGTTGCTTAATGGGTGAGATGCAAGCAGGGAGGGTGTCGGAGCACGGTCTCCGGCACCGGGGATGCTGAGCACCCCCTTTTTGGTTCGGTGGAGGGCGTGGTGATCGCTCTGGCGATCGCCGACGTGGCGATAGACACGAAGAGTAAACGCGAGAGTTTTACCCAGGTTCGGACCACCCGGAGGTGTAACACCCTACGTCCTGCTCTTTGTTATATTCACAAGTTTAAGAGCGTACAGATTGCCCGGGGGGTTCCCGGGCTGGCTACTTGGGTGAATACTACGATGTGTTCTAATTACCTCCGTCGGAACCCCCTTTCCGGTGGCTTTGGTTCTCCTTTTATATGCAAGGGGATACAACAGGTGCCACGGTGTGCAGCGTGACACGTTAGCTAGACACATTTCGCACACGACATACAAATTTGTTCATCCACATGGACGCCATGCAGCGCCGGTCCTACTGTACACGGTAGAAAAAGTAGCTCTTAGGGCGACCGTTCTAGCCTTGCTAAACAAGACTAGGCCTGTTGATAAGACTCCTATCGGTGCATTAAATGCACTGCGCTCGCAGTCTTGTCCTGTCTTCACTGTTCTGCGGGTCTCGCCTGCACGCCCGAGCGCGGGTTGCCAGGGTGCTCCTTCTCGGCTAGCGCACCCGCTAGTTGCCGGGAGGAGCTCCTACGACTTCCCGGGGTCGGGGTCCCCGGGAGCGCTCCGTACTTGACTCCTAGTTTTATCTTAACTAGGGCCATCTCCTTGAGGCAGGCTTCCCGGGCTCGTTACTTCCCAGGAGTCCTTCCTGATGAGGCTCCGTCAAAGGCGACCCACGCGTCTAGTATCAGTGGGACCCCACGGGCCACTGGTACGACAGTAGCCCCCGGGTGTGGGCCGGCAACCTTGACGCCTCTTCAAGTGTTATCCCCGGTCGGTTGCCGGGCTACGCACTATCCGACGCGTGGGTCCCCAAGGGGAAAACCCCTGGGCACCCGGCCTCGTGGGCCGCTTTTATCGTCCCACTCCTTCGAGCGAAGCGGTCGGGCGCACGATCTCGTGCCTTATCTCCCTTAATCACCAGTGAGTTAAGGCCACATCACGCACTCCACTCTTAATCTCTGGTTCTTTAGGGCTCTTCGCTGCCCATCGTGGGGGTGTCCGTTGCAATCCACCAGCCCCGATAAATACCCTAGGCTGGTGGCGGGCACTCCCGATTGCTTTTCGCTTCCGCCATTGCCCCTCTCCAAGCTCCCCGCACTGCCACTCCGACCAAACTCCCTTCTCCCCCTCCGCCGCTGTGTTCCAAGGGGCAGAACCGTCCCAAGGGGAGCACCAGCAAAGGGGACAAGCATGACAAGGCCGGGAAGAAGGAGCTCTCGGACAGAGCCCAGAAAGACGATGAGGCGTGAGCCAAGTTCGCCTTCTTCTCCCCCGGCTACAACGGCGAGGGAGTCAAAAAGCTTGTCCTGGTGCTGGCCACCAAGCACAACGAGCATGGGCCAACGCGGATCCTCCCCGTCGGCGCGGAGCGCGACGGGCACTACTTCCGGATCTTCGGGAGGTTCGTGCTCGCCGGGTTCGTGCCGCCGCACTCATACTTTCTCTCCGCCATCATGTAGTCCTACGGGCTCCTCATGGTGCAGTTCCACCCCACCTCGTTCTTCACATTGGCTATTTTTCAACACCTTTGTGAAGCGTTCGTGGGGGTGATGCCGTCAGTGGTGCTGTTCCGCCACTACTTCTACCCGAGGGTGGAGAAGAAGACATCTCTATCCTCGGGCGTGGTGTTCCGCTTCCGCGACAAGCTCAAATCAGAATTCATCGAGCCGGGGAAGAAGAAGATCAAGACCGAATGGCGTCGCGACTGGTGCTAGGTGCGCACCGACGAGCTCCAGGAGTTCCACGAGGAGCCCCTCGGGCCTCCGAAGGGCTCTAACGACTGGACGCTCCGCGACCCGAAGGACGCGGAGTTGGCTCAGATTTGCGATACATGGACCAATTACTAGAGCTTGTGCACGACAACTAAATTATCAGGTACTTTCGTTCCTCGGTACTTCATTTAATATTAATGAGAATATGCTGCTGCCTAAGATGGGTTCTTTATGTGTTTTAGGAATGAAGGACCTAGCTTGGACCTCAAGGATCATCATTGGACAGCAAACCATGGAGGTGGTAGCAAGGTGGCCGGAGCTAGCTCAAGTGATGATTTCAGAACATTGAAACCATCATAACGAGAGATGAGAAGAAGTCTGCATCCTCTTCATCAATGGGATTTCGGCCAAGTGGAGGATTCCCCCTCCAATGGGTATCTATGGGCCAAAGATGAGGGTTATAACCTTGCTTTATTGCGCCTAAGGCCATGTAATAGGGTCCAGCCAAATTTTAGATGTTTTCATTGTGTTCTAGGAGGATTCCTAGGCCGTTTCGGAGTCCCTCAAGGGCGTGGCCGAAAACCACCTAGTTCCCCTCCTATTTATACCCCATGAGCCCCCCTATGGAGCCTTGTGTTTTGATTAGATAAACTTTAGCCTTTGCTACTTTCGTGTAATCGCGTGTGTCGGTTAGACCACCTGTTTTACCGTCATCAAGAGTCCAACCATATTGAGTATTCAGATTCGTGAACTTTCATATCTCCTATTTGCAATTTCAGATTGCTTGTCATCTTGTTCTTGCTTGTTCTTCGATTGCTTGCAGGAACAAAGACCTTCATGGTTAGGTTGATCGTGCCCCCGCGGGATCAATAACCTTCTAGAGTTGGTGTATTGATCGGTAAGGCGCTGCCTCCTAGGTTGTAGTCGGATCGTCAACGTCACGTCCTACCAAATCGATAATTAGGTATCTCATCGAAAGATCGGGACACCCTCGAGGCTATCACGTGGTATCAGACCTTAAGATTGCTCGGTGAGATCTTTCAATTTATCCCTAGCTTATATCTGGTTTTTACCTATCGTCAAGAAAAAGCCAAAAAAATAAATTAGATTAGTTATCTTGTTCTAGAACCAATCTGAGCCATGCAATTTTCACATTAGTTTTGCATTGTTGAATCTTTGCTGCATTAATCGTGTCGAGTTGCTGGATTAGATTGGATCATTTGTCAGATTTTTTCTACTAGATCAAACTTGTTTGTCTTTTGATTTCGTGTGACGCAAGCTTTCCATCAATCTTCCGCCGCCAAACTTCCTGCCACACCATCGCCATAATCTTCCACCGCCACCATATCTTCCACCGAGTCCCTCTTCGAGTCCTACACCGAGCCCCTCGTTGAGTCCTACATCGAGTCGGCAAGTTATAGTTTTCAGCCGCGTGTTCGAGTCCGAGTCCAATCAAAAGTGCTTTTGGAAAGTGTTTCATAATAGATCGAATTTTGTTTAGAGATCAAGTTGTTCGGAAAGTTGTGAAAAAAAAGAAAGGAAAGAAAAAAAAGGAAAGAAAGAAAGAAAAAAAACGAAAAAAAAGAGAAAGAGTTCGAGTGAGTTTCGGACCCGAGTCCAAGTAGAATTAGAGTTTCAGGTGGGTTTGACCTGTGTTCACTAAAACGGGCTTATCTTTTCGGAAAGCTCTCGACGAGGCGCATCCTCTAAAATTAACGGCTCCTTGACCCTCAAATTCGGCCTCTAAGGTGGACTTTTCGAGCTCCGAAGTTTCTGCACCTGTTTTTCGGCACCGGGGCAGCGCAGTATATCTCAGTTTTCTCCACCGTCCGACCTCCGTTTAGAGTGATCTTGCACTTGTTGGAAAGCTTGTTGTGATATGCTTCTAACCCATATTTTCTCATATTTTTCTGAGTTTTCCTTACTACAGCCTTTGCTATTCTCCTATAAACCGACGTGCAGCTTTCCGGTCTTAACTTCTTTTGCGCGAGTTTCTGGGGACAAATAAAAAGAAAAAAAATAGAAAAGAATAAGAAGCCAAACAGAAGGCCACAAAAAGCAAAAAAAATGAGAAAAAAATATTCCCCAGAGATTTACTTGTTTTACCTTTCATTTGATCTTTCCTTTCTACCTTTTTCAGTATCTAAGCTTAGTTAATTTCTGTAATTCGTTCTTATCGACTCCAGCAGCTAGGACTAGCATTTTTGAGCATATTTTCAACTTTGCATTGCTGATTTGATTATTTGCTTTTCCTTGCTACTCACATAAGCCTCCAAGCTCCACAGATTCTACACCTAGGTTGGTTTGCCTCGAGGCATCGATACATTAATTTTTGGAGGGCTTGTTCTCACCGCTAGCCATCACCTTCCTGTTTGCTGGTAAGAACGAGTAAGAACTTGATTAAAAGTTGAGTGGAGTGATCTTTGGAACCCCACATCCTAGTAGTGCATAGGGACTTTTCCTTGTGATTTGTTTCTTGTTTTCTCCTAACGATGGCAGGTTCTGACGATGATTTACAAGGCCACTCTCCACGAACAAAGGGCATTATTTCACATTTTGATCGCAAGCTGAGGCTCCGTAACGAGGAGCTGGATGAGGACGTTCGGGTTGCGAATGAGAGACTTGGAACCTTGGAGAGCGCGCACATTGAAACAAATACCAAGCTAACATCTTTACAGAATTCTGTTGCTACCATTAGTACTTCTCTGGCAGAAATCATGACGCAACTAGCGGCACTTGCTGCAACGACCATCGCTACACCGGGAGGAAACAATACACACAATCAGCGGACCGCTAATAACGGTACCTTCGCAAGCGAGGTTGAGGAGAACGACGACGACTACTCCACGGATACGGAACAAGATGGGGCCGTAAACCATCACAACGACCGTGATCATCGCCGAACTCGTTTCAACCGCCGAGGTATGGGACCGACACGACCTCAAAGAGAGGAACATGACTCGCTGCATTCTATTAAACTTAAGGTTCCTCCTTTTGATGGAAAATATGACCCTGATGCTTACCTTACATGGGAATTAGAATTGAGTCAAAAATTTACTTGCCATGATTTTCCTGCTAATAAGAGGGTTAGGGCTGCTACTAGTGAGTTTACTGATTTTGCTTCTGTTTGGTGGCATGAGTATTGTATTGCACATCCTAACGCTATACCACCAACATGGGATGATTTGAAAAGAATTATGCGTGGTTGATATGTTCCTTCATACTATTCGCGTGACTTGTTAAAGAAACTACAACAATTAAGGCAAGGTAGTAATTCTGTCCAAGATTATTATCAAGAAATGCAAAAGAACATGTTACGTTGTGGTTTAGTTGAGAATGAGGAAGCTGCTATGGCTAGATTCTTTGATGGTTTAAATCGTGAAATTGCTGACATTGTTGATTATAAGGAGTATAATTCTATCAATCGATTGTTTCACATTGCTTGCAAAGCTGAAAGGGAAGTGCAGGGACGACACGCGAACGCGCAGACTAACTTTTCTGCAGGTCGTACTTCCTCATGGGCAGCACGCAGCCCCGCTGCCACTTCCACACGCCCAGCTGCACCCCGTACACGTCCGGCTGTTCTGACTACTTCCACCAACAAGCAAAGTACCTCTACACCTACATTCGCAAAGGTTGGACCAGCAGCAACAAGAAATACACCCGCTGCCTCTGCACAAAGTTCAGCAGCGTCCGTTGCTTCCACCGGACGGACCGGAGATAACCAATGTCGTAGGTGCAAAGGATACGGGCATTTTCAGCGGGACTGTCCAACCAAACGCGTTATGATCATACGTGAAGATGGAGTATATGATTCAGCCAGTGATTTTGACGAAGCTACCTATGCTCTCATTGCCGAGGAAGAGCAAGAAGACCCCGCTGCCCACCATGACGAGGAGTTAATGGGAACTAAAGCCGCTGATCAGTACTTGAGTTTGATTGCAAAATGCACCTTGAGCATCCAAATGAGCCACGGCGAACAAAATCAGCGGCATAACTTGTTCCAAACAAAAGGGGTCATCAAGGAGCGCACTGTTCGTATCATCATAGATGGGGGAAGTTGCAATAATTTGGCCAGCACGGAGATGGTGGAAAAACTTGTTCTTACCACCAGGCCGCACCCCCACCCTTACTACATTCAATGGTTTAACAACAGCGGTAAGCTCAAGGTAACTAGAATAGTCCGTGCACACTTTACTATTGGTACATATTCTGATTTTGTGGATTGTGATGTGGTACCTATGCAAGCATGTTCTATGTTACTCGGTCGTCCATGGCAATATGATACAGATTCTGTTCATCGTGGTAGAACTAATCATTATTCTTTTATGCATGCTGGTAAGAAAATTGGTTTGAAACCTATGACTCCTGAACAAATTGTGAAAGATGATCTTGCTAGAGCTAGTAGAGCAAAGAGCAAAGAGAAGGATAAGAGTGAGAACCAAAATGTCACTAAAGAATTTAAGCACCAAGCGTCTACTAGCAAATCTTCACCGAAACATGTTAATGAAATTAAATTGAAAGGTGCATGCTTGCTTGCAAGTAAATCTGATATTTCTGAGTTAGATATGAATAATTCTGTTTGCTATGCATTCATCTGCAAAGAGGCTTTGTTTTCATTCGAGGATATGCCTCCCTCTTTGCCCCCTGCTGTTACTCACGTTTTGCAGGAGTATTCCGATGTCTTTCCACAAGACGTACCGCCAGGATTACCACCTATTCGAGGGATTGAACATCAAATTGATTTAATTCCTGGTGCTTCGCTGCCCAACCGTGCGCCCTACCGTACCAATCCAGAGGAGACGAAGGAGATTCAACGACAAGTTCAAGAATTGCTCGACAAAGGTTATGTTCGTGAATCCCTTAGTCCTTGTGATGTTCCTGTTATTTTGGTACCAAAGAAAGATGGTTCTTGGCGTATGTGTGTAGATTGTAGAGCTATTAATAACATTACTATTCGCTATCGTCACCCAATTCCTAGACTTGATGATATGTTAGATGAATTAAGTGGCTCTACCATGTTCTCTAAAGTTGATTTACGTAGTGGTTACCACCAAATTCGAATGAACTTACGAGATGAATGGAAAACAACCTTTAAAACTAAGTTTGGACTATATGAGTGGTTAGTCATGCCTTTCGGTCTTACTAACGCACCTAGCACTTTCATGCGGTTAATGAACGAAGTTTTACGTGCTTTCATAGGACGATTTGTGGTGGTTTATTTTGATGATATATTGATTTACAACAGCTCTTTAGAAGACCACTTGAATCATTTACGTGCTGTTTTTGATGCTTTGAGAGAGGCACGTTTGTTTGGTAACCTTGAGAAGTGCACCTTTTGCACCGATCGAATTTCGTTTCTTGGCTCTGTTGTCACTCCACAGGGCATAGAAGTTGATAAGGCCAAGATCGACGCTATTCAAAGCTGGCCAACTCCAACAACGGTCACCCAAGTGAGGAGGTTTCTTGGACTCGCTGGGTTTTATCGCCGCTTTGTAAAGGATTTCAGCACCCTTGCTGCACCGCTTAATGAGCTCACAAAGAAGGACGTTCCATATGTATGGGGCACTGCACAAGAAGAAGCTTTTCTCATATTGAAAGATAAGTTGACACATGCTCCTTTACTCCAACTTCCTGATTTTAATAAGACTTTTGAGTTGGAGTGTGATGCTAGTGGAATCGGTTTAGCAGGTGTGTTGTTACAAGATGGAAAACCTGTTGCATACTTTAGTGAAAAATTGAGTGGGCCTAGTCTGAATTATTCTACTTATGATAAGGAATTATATGCTCTCGTTCGGACTTTAGAAACATGACAACATTATTTATGGCCCAAAGAATTTGTTATACATTCTGATCATGAATCTTTGAAGCATATTCGTAGTCAAGCAAAGCTGAACCGTCGTCATGCTAAATGGGTTGAATTTATTGAGTCTTTTCCGTATGTTATTAAACATAAGAAGGGTAAAGATAATGTTATTGCTGATGCGTTATCACGTCGTTATACCTTGTTATCTCAGCTTGATTTTCGGATATTTGGATTGGAGACTATAAAAGAACAATATGAACATGATGCAGATTTTAAGAATGTTTTGCAGCATTGTAAAGAGGGCATAACATGGAACAAGTTCGTCATTAATGTTGGATTTGTGTTCCATGCTAACAAGCTATGCATTCCAGATAGCTCCGTTCGTCTTTTGTTGTTACAGGAGGCACATGGAGGAGGGTTGATAGGTCACTTCGGCGTGAAGAAGACCGAAGATGTGCTCGCTGATCATTTCTTTTGGCCTCGGATGAGACGGGATGTTGAGAGATTTATCGCTCGCTGCACTACATGTCAAAAAGCTAAGTCACGACTCAATCCTCATGGTTTATATATGCCTCTCTCTATTCCTAATGTTCCTTGGGAAGATATATCAATGGATTTTGTTTTGGGATTGCCTCGAACTAAGAAGGGGAGGGATAGCATATTTGTTGTTGTTGATAGATTTTCTAAGATGGCACATTTTATACCTTGTCATAAGAGCGATGATGCTACAAATGTTGCTGATTTATTCTTTCGTGAAATTGATCACTTGCATGGTGTGCCCAATACTATAGTTTCAGTTCGTGACACAAAATTTCTTAGCCACTTTTGGAGATGTTTATGGGCTAAGTTGGGGACTAAATTGCTTTTTAGTACTACATGTCATCCCCAAACAGATGGACAAACTGAAGTTGTTAATAGAACATTATCTACTATGCTTAGGGCTGTTTTAAAGAAGAACTTGAAAATGTGGGAAGAATGTTTACCTCATATTGAATTTGCATATAATCATTCACTGCATTCAACCACAAAATCGTGCCCTTTTGAAATTGTGTATGGTTTTATACCTCGTACACCAATTGATTTGTTACCTTTGCCAACTTCTGAAAAAGTTAACTTTGATGCTAAGGAACGTGCTGTACTTATAATAAAATTGCATGAGACGACTAAAGAGAACATTGAGCGTATGAATTCTAGTATAAACTTGCGGGAGATAGGGCCAGAAAACAAATTGTGTTTGAACCTGGAGATCTTGTTTGGTTGCACTTGCGCAAAGATCGTTTTCCTGATTTGCGCAAGTCTAAGTTAATGCCACGAGCTGACGGTCCTTTTAAGGTGTTAGCGAAAATTAATGATAATGCATATAAACTTGAGCTACCTGCAGATTTTGGGGTTAGTCCCACGTTTAATATTGCAGATTTGAAGCCTTATTTGGGAGAAGAAGATGAACTACCGTCGAGGACGACTTCGATTCAAGAAGGGGAGGATGATGAGGACATCCCAACTAATGATACAACCACAGCCCCTGTCGTCGCTCGGTGCTCCGACACCTGGGGCGTGCGGCCACGTCCCCCTTTTAGGTTCGGTAGGGGCGTCTGAGGCGGAGACCCGGTGATCGCCGGCACGGCCGATGAGGCCCTACGGGGCCGACGAGACGGAGTGCTAGGGGTACGAGGTAGTCCAAGAACAGATGCACGCATGTTTTTTACCCAGGTTTGGGCCACCCGGAAGTGTAAAACCCTACATCCTGCCTGTCTGAGCTGATATTGATTACGGATCAAATGTTTTACAAGTTGCCGGGCAAGCTCCCGGGCTTTCCCTCAGTGGCTAGGTACTCCTCACCGCCCTCTGCTGGCTGCCTACTGGAGCCACTAAGCGTCTGTCGAGCCAGCTTCGTCCGAACCAGCTAACTGACTAACTAACCAACAGAGAACCTAGCCCTCTTAACCGTCGGCATGGGTCCTCCTTTTATACATAAGGGGATGCCACATGTGCCACGATGCATGAGCTACAAGTGTCCAACGGGGAGGCATGCAACTCCCCCGGGTGAGCTGGTGGCGTGCATGGGTGCCACCTCTGCTGCTAGGGGCCTAAGACCCTAGGGTAGGATTAGACAACCACTGTTCTTTGGATTGACTAATCCAACTCCAATGTCTTGATTTCGAGCGGCCATGCATCGTGAACCGATATATATATCGTCTGCTAATACACGACCAATGAGTGTTTGGACAAAAAGTTTTTCCGTCATCCCATTTTGAGGACTCACAGAAATACCTCGTATAGTACCACAATCTCTTCTACGCACAATAATATGTTGAACTACTTCAACAAGTCTACGTGTAAGATATCCTGCATCTGCTGTTCGTACAGCAGTATCCACAACCCCTTTGCGGGCTCCGTAGCAGGAAATTATATATTCGGTCAAAGAAAGTCCCTCGCGTAAATTGCTTTGAATAGGTAAATCAATCATTTGTCCTTGAGGGTCCGCCATTAATCCTCTCATACCTACTAATTGGTGTACCTGAGATGCATTTCCTCTGGCTCCTGAAAAAGACATTAGATAGACTGGATTAGAAGGATCTGTTATCCGAAAATTCGAATTCATTTCTTGTTTCAAATATTCACTTGTCGCATACCATATCTCAACGGATTGGCGTAATTTTTCTACCGCGTGTACAGCCCCATAATAATAGTGTTTCTCCAAAAGAAAACTCTGTTGTTCCGCGTCTTGGACTAACCATCCCTTAGAGGGTATTGTTAAAAGATCCTCGATTCCTAACGAAATCGATGTAGTAGTGGCTTGATGGAAGCCCAGAGTCTTTAGTTGATCCAGTATATGGGATGTATATCCCATTCCGAAATGATCTATTAATCTGCTAATAAGTCGTTTCATACCAGTTCCGTCTATTTCTTTATTATGAAAGACCAGATTGGCTCGTTCCGCCATACATAAGTACCCCCTTTTTCGGCTGAGTAGGATTCGAGAATTGCTGAGTAGGATTCGACAATGGGCGTGAGTCAGTGATTCGAAAATTTAATTAGCTTCATTTTCTCAATCTCAATCTGGATTCGCGCGGCAAAAATAAAATGATGATACTAAGGAAATCGGAATGCCCCCCGAAAAGGGCGGGGCATCCCCGAATCTAACTTCCTTGTTTAGATAGTGTATGAATAGGCCTGACTAAATCCTTGTACGGCTTCCTCTATTTCTCTATAAAAAGAAATATGACCAAGAGTAGTTCGAATGTATATAGAACAGATTTCCTTTTTTCTATTTCCCACTATTAGATAGTGGGCATAAATCTCATGATAAGTCCCCAAAGATTCATATTGAACTTCAATCGGAACTTCTCTTGATCCAATGGCGCGTTGATCTAGTTTCCATCGTAGCCACAAGGGACTGTCTAAACTGATTAGTTTCTGTCTATAAGCTCCTAGTGCATCATAAGAACTATAAAAAATGGGTTCTTTATCTCTCGTATACGTAGAATTATTATTATTGTAATTTACTTTTTGATTTGGATAGTTTCCGCAACTATTATATCTATTTGCACAAATACCTCGAGGGTTTCCAATCGTTAATACATAAAGCCCGATAAGCATGTCTTGGGTTGGTACGCAAATAGGATCCCCAATAGCGGGAGATAAGAGATTCATATGCGAAAACATAAGTAAACGAGTTTCCGCCTGAGCTTCCAAGGATAAAGGTAGATGAACAGCCATTTGATCCCCATCAAAGTCCGTATTGAAACCCTTACACACTAATGGGTGTAAAGAAATAGTACGCCCCTCTACTAAAGTGGGTTGGAAGGCCTGTATGCCTAATCTATGCAGGGTAGGTGCTCTATTTAACAGTACAGGATGTCCCCGCATAACTTCTTGAAGTATTTCCCATACAATCGGTTCCTTTTCCCAAATTTTCCTTTTAGCAATCCTGACATTAGAAGTAGCGCGTTTCGTGATTAAATCGCGAATTACAAATAGCTGAAAAAGCTTTATTGCTATCTCTAGGGGTAATCCACATTGATGTAATGAAAGCGAAGGACCCACAACAATGACGGAACGACCCGAGTAATCGACTCGTTTCCCAAGGAGAGTCTCGCGAAACCTTCCCTCTTTACCTTCAATTACATCTGAAAGCGATTTGTATACTTTATTGTGACCATCCCTCGTCGGTTGCCCGCGGGACCCACTATCAAGAAGTGTATCCACGGCTTCTTGTACCAATTTTTCCTGGCACATTACTAAATCTGCTGGCGCTAATTCACTTCTTTTTAATAGATAGGCAAGGTTGTTGTTCCGGCGGATAACTCTCTCATAAAGTTCATTAATGTCCGAAGTCACTACTTTATCCCCAGACCTATAAACAATGGGCCTCAATTCGGGAGGAAGAACCGGTAATAAGCACAAAACCATCCATTCAGGTTCTACATTTGTTTGAATAAAATGTTTCGCCAATTGCATGCGTCTAATCAAAAAAACTTTTCTTATTCGTCTTTTTCTATCTTCCCATTCATCTCCACTATAGCCCTCCTCTTCTAATTCCTTCCATTCGACCAACGAATTCTCTATAATAATTTGCAAATCCAAATCTGCTAATTGTTCTCTAATAGCACCTGCTCCTGTCGCAATTTCCCGATTTCGAAATGTTGTAAAGCTCGGGGTAGAAAAAAAGGGAGAAATGCTGTGGTTACAGGATGCAATTTCCTCTTCGAATAAACCTCATAATCGTAAGAAAGTAGGTTTTTTAGTGCTGGGCCTAGCAAAAGAGAAATCTCCATATACTAAGCCCTCCAACTTCTTCAGAGGTTTATCTAAAAGATTCGCGACATAACTAGGAAGACCTTTCAAATACCATACATGAGTCACCGGACATGCGAGTTTGATGTATCCCATTTGATATCTTCGTATCCGAGAATCCGCAAATTCTACCCCGCATTTTTGGCAAAATCTT
Source organism: Brachypodium distachyon (assembly GCF_000005505.3). Lineage (NCBI taxonomy): Eukaryota > Viridiplantae > Streptophyta > Magnoliopsida > Poales > Poaceae > Brachypodium > Brachypodium distachyon. The sequence goes on along the minus strand of NC_016134.3, from coordinate 18,924,597 downwards.
TCATCTTCGTTTTCAGCCCCGCTCGCTCGAGAATTTCCACAAGCGCAAATTCCGCTTTTAATGGGTCCAAAGATTCTTTCGCAAAACAATCCATCTTTTTCTGGTTTATCGGTTTTATAATGAAAAGTAGAGGGCCTTGTGACTTGGCCAATGACTTCTCCATTAGGTAGGTTTTTGTTAGCCCAAGCCTTTATTTGTTGAGGGGAGACGAGTCCAATTTGAAGTTGTTGATGTTTATATTGGTCAATCATAAAATAAAGAAAATAATTAATATTTATTCCGATCAAATTTCCTCCCTATTAACTTGGAAGTTCTTCTCCGATACAAGGAAATGATTAAGTTCTAGAGCCAAAGATCGTAGTTCTCGAACGAGCACTCGAAAAGATTCCGGAGGATCCTCGTGATTAGCTATTCTTTTTCCCCAGATCGTAGCATTAAGTATTTCTTGGCGAGCTATAAGATGACCAGATTTATAAGTAAGTATCTCTTGTAAAATATGAGCAACACCAAATCCTTCTAAAGCCCAAACTTCCATTTCTCCTACTCGTTGTCCCCCTTGCTTGGCTCTTCCTCTAACGGGTTGTTGTGTAACAAGTGAGTAGGGCCCAGTAGAACGCCCATGAATTTTCTCATCAACTTGATGAATTAATTTTAAGATATAGGACTTCCCTATTAGAACAGGTTGTTCGAAGGGGTCTCCTGTTCTTCGAACCCGTCGGTCGGCTCGTTTACTGAGCCGTGCGCCTTACTCTTTGCCTTGGTGGGATCGCGCGTCCCGCGCCCGCCACGCGCCCGCGTGGCGCTGTCCACTGGGCACCACGCCCGAGGCGGGGGCACGCGACCGGGAACCCTCAGTCCCAGCAAGTCGACCCCGGGAAGCACCCGGGCCCAACGCACCTGGGACCCCCTCCCGGGAAGTCGCTTCCCGGGAGATGCCCAGGCGGGAATATTCCCCGAAGCCCCGCTAGCCCCTTTCGACCTGGTAGCTTGCCGGGGAGCTCATAGATGCTCCCCGGGATGAGACCTTCCTGGGAACCCGGGAACGGGACCCGCGCGTCGCGCAGCGGTGGCACCCCGGGTGCCACGGGTGCGACAGTAGCCCCAGGGCGTGGGCCGGCATCACCTGTTCCCGGAAGGGTCTCCCCCTGGTCGGTTGCCGGGCTACGCCCTTAACCGACGCGTGGGCCCCGATTAGTCGGGGCCCGCGTCCCTTCGCTGCCCCGTGTACGGCGCCATTACAAGCGGAGCAGTGGACGCGCGATCTCCGCCCTAACTCCCCCCCTAAATAGGGTCGTTAAGGCCACTCCGTGCATTACTCCCAGTGATTAGGAGTTATCCCCGCGCACCCGTGGGGTACGGAACCGGCCGTTACCAAACGGCCGAGCGTCATAAAGCCTCTCTGTTGCCAAAAGGGGAACAACACTTTGCCCCTTCGCCTCCATCCTCTTCCGCATCTCGTATCCCTGCGCTCCTGCCAGCTTCCGCCCTCGCTTTCCATGGCGCCCCCCACCACCAGGAAGGGGAAGGAGATCCAAACCTTGAAGAAGCCCGCGACAAGCAAGACCGAGGCGGCAATCAAAGCGGCCACCGCCAAGGACCAGAAGAGGCGGGAGATGCGCGCCACAGTCGCCTTCTTCCGCCCCGGCTATAACGGCGAGGCGGTGGGGAAGCTCCGGCACGCCGTCGCCTCCAGCTTTAACGAGCACGGGGAGACGCAGATCTTCCCGGCGGGCGCCGAGCACCAGGACAACGATTTCCGGGTGTTCGCGTGCTTCCTCCTCTGCGGCATGGTGCCGCCCTTCTCTCTATTCCTCCACGCATTAATGGAGTCTTATCAGTTGCGGGTGGCGTAGCTCCACCCCACCTCGTTGTTCCTCCTCGTCACCTTCCAGTTCCTGTGCGAGGCGTTCGTGGGGGTGATGCCGTTGGTGGGGCTCTTCCGCCACTACTTCTACCTGCGCATCAACAACGCGAAGGCGATGTCGTCAGGGGTGGTCTTCCGCGCCCGCGACCAGATGAAGTCCGAGTTCATCGTCTGGTCGGGGAAGAATTTTGAAAAAGAGTGGCAGGGCGACTGGTGCTGGGTCCGGGTGGAGGAACCCCAGGAGTTCATCCAGTCACCGACTGAATTGCCGGTACCCTAGAACGGCTGGCAGGACAGGTACCACCGCGACGCCGACCTCCTCCCCATCATGGAGAAGATCAAGGCACTGTGGCTAGCGGGGCTCACCGACGTCGACGTGGCAGGCACCTTCGTCCATCGGTGCATAGCCCCGCTGCAGCTACGCTCCCGGCCCGCATGGATGTACACGGGTTCCGGGGACAGGACACGCCTCCAGGCGGACGGCATGGACTTGGAGGCCCTCAGGACATGGGTTCGGAGGATCTCCGGCGAGGTCTTCCAATCAACGGAGTTCCCGCTGGGGGTTTCCGCTCTCCACGCCGGCGTCAAGGCACTCAGCGACATCGTCGGCGCCTTCCGCCCTGCAACGAGTGGGGGCTGATGGACGACAGCCCCACCCGGGTCTCGCACGCTCTCCTGCAAGCACCCCGTGGGAAGCAGGTGCTCGAGGAGAGCGGGGGCGGGTCCGAGCCCAGCTGGCCCTCCCTCCGGTCGCTAGACGACGAGGCTGGCCAGGTGGCTGCGTCCCCGGAAGTCGTCTCCGTGGAGGACGATGACGAGGAAAGCAGCGACAACGTGCCCTTGATCGTGAGAAGATCGAGGGCGTTCACAGCGGCCACAGCCATCTCCTCAACGGCGACGTCTGTCCCGGCAGCGGCCACCGCTTCTGGGGCGCCCGTCGGTACCTCGACGGCATCCGCGGCAACAGGGGCCGCAGGTGCCTCGGCGGCGGCCCCTGCCTTGGCGGCGGCCGCCCGCACCGCGGCGGGAACTGCCAGCGCCTGCGGGGGTCCCCGGCGCCCCGGCAATGGCCTTCGCCCCGGTAGCAGGGGCCTCCGCGAGTTTGGCTCCCGGCGCCGCGGTGGCCTTGTCGGCGACACCCGGAGTTCTCCGGGTTGCGGCGACTCCGCGGGCGCCCACGGCGCCGCCCGCTCGGGGGGTCTTCCGAGGCTTCGCGCTCCGGCGCAATCCCTCGAAGTCCTCCTCGCCGGCGGGTGCCAGCAAGAGGGCGAGGAGCGATTCCCCGCCCGGCACGCCAAGCAAGAGGACTCGGCGCCACCGACTCCACTGCCGCCAGGGTTAGCCGCGGCGCGGGCGTGTCCCTTGGCGACCGAGCCCCATCGGAGGCAGGGCCGGCACCGGGTATGTCTTCGCTAATTCTCTGCAACTGCAATTGTTGTTAGCCAAACTCATGAACATACCTTCTTTTTCTGCAGTGGGCGGCAGCTCGCCCGTGGCAAGCCTCTTGGGCGCTCCCGCAGGCACAGGCGAGGCAGGGGAGGCTCCCCCGAGAAGCCCGATGGCCGCGCAAGGTAACCTCCCTGGTCACCCTTGTCCATCTTTGATAGTTCCAGCCATCGCCGATCCTCATGCTTCTCATTGCCGCAGGCACGAGTGCGCCCCTGCCAGGAACGGGCGCACCCGTGGTCGACCCTGACTCGGTCGTCGAGGCCGCGGGGGAGGAGGTGGAGTCGGAACCGGCTCCCACGTCCGGTCCCGCTGTGACGGACACGGCGGCAGCAGTGGACACCGCCGCTGTCGTGACCGCGCCCGGTGATGCGCCCGCTAAATGCGGGTGCGGCCGGCGCGGGCTCTCCTGTCGCCCAGGAGGGGACAACCCCCGCTGGAAGCTGGGAGGTTTCCCAGGAGCAAGCTGGCGACCCCGCGCACAGCCCCATAGCGGCGGCAGGGGCTTCATCGTCCTCGGCGGCTTTCCCTGGTACCGACCTCAGCACCCTCGCCGGGGTCGCTTGGAACCCCCTTACCTGGGATCCGAGCGTCCTTGAGCGGGGCACCGGTTCCTGGACGCCGTCCGGGACCAACAATTGGCCTTCGTCACCTCCTTCAACGAGGTGAGGGAGCACCACACCGCCGCCAAGAACCAACTCGGCGTGGTGCGGGAGGCCGTGGAGAGAGAGAGGCATGAACTCTCCCGGCTGCGCGAGGAGACGCGCCTCGCCGAAGAGGAGGCACGGCTGGCCCGGCAAGCTCTAGAGGCCACCCGGGAGCCGATGGTCTCAGAGGCCGAGCTCCATCGGGAGCTGGAGGCCCAGCGCGCGCAGCTTCAGGGGAAGCTGGACTCATTGGCGGCCACCCTCGAGGCGGCCCTGAAGGAGCACGCCGAAGTGCTTGCCACGGCCCAGATGTGGCTGGATGAGAAGAGCGAACTGATTGCCAATTACTGCGGCAAAATCCAGGGCCTCCGTGTCATGCTGGAGGTGCAGATCAAGGCTGCCGAGGATGCGGCGAGAGCGGTGGCTCGGCACGAGGCCGAGCTCACATGGGTTCGGAGGATCTTCGGCGAGGCCGGCAAGGACAACGCGACCAAGGCCGCAGAGCTTGCGAGGCTGGAGGGCCGCGTCAGCAAGGCCAAGAAGGCCGCGCAAGATGCCCGACTCCATCACGGCACGCTTATCGGGCAGCGGCAGCTTGAGACGGAGAAGCTGACGAAGATCGCCCAGTCGCGGCGCGACCTGCTGCCCAAGTTCGAGCTGCAGGCGGCGGAGGTGGACGGCACGGACGTCACGACGCTGATTCCCTTCTTCTCCGACTTGGTGGGGAAGCTCGGGGCGCTCGACGTCTGGATCGCCAGGTATGGCGCCGACGAAGTCGCCAACTGCGCTCGGGAGGTTGCCGGGACAATCCTCCCGCGGTTTCATCTCCGGGACCCGGAGTTCCCCTTCGAGTCCCTGCTGGACGCTTGGTCCGACAGCAAGGACGAGCCCACGCACACCCAAGCAGTGCGCGAGTTCGTCGACGAGGTCGTTCAGCGGATGCAGATGAAGCCGGAGCCTGATCTCCCTACCGACCCCCCGGCCGAAGACGGAGACAACTAGTTGCCGCAGCCCCCAGCCGTGCTCGTTGCTTCCACTGCATCTTCTTTTGTTTGCTTTCCCTACAAGTATGGCGTTTAGCGCCGTTTGAACAATCACCTTTCGATTAGTCCATGTAATCATTCGGTACTGTCACACCAGTGGCACCCGGGGTGCCACCGCCGTGCGACGCGCGGACCCCTTTCCCGGGTTCCCGGGAAGGTCTCATCCCGGGGAGCATTGATGAGCTCCCCGGCAAGCTACCAGCCCGAAAGGGGCTAGCAGGGCTTCGGGGAATATTCCCCCCTGGCACCTCCCGGGAAGCGGCTTCCCGGGAGGGGGTTCCCGGGTGCGTGGGACCCGGGTGCTTCCCGAGTTCGACTTGCTGGGAATGGGAGTTCCCGGGCGCGTGCCCCTGCCTCGGGCGTGGGGCCCAGTTAACAGCGCCACGCTGGCGCGTGGCGGGAGCGGGACACACGGTCCCCCCAAGGCAAGGAGCAAGGCGCGCGGCTCAGTAAACGAGCAGACCGATCCAAGGAACAGTGGTTGTCTAATCCTACCCTAGGGTCTTAGGCCCCTAGCAGCGGAGGTGGCACCCATGCACGCCTCCAGCTCACCAGGAGGGGTTGCATGCCTCCCCGTTGGACACTTGTAGCTCATGCACCGTGGCACATGTGGCATCCCCTTATGTATAAAAGGAGGACCCATGCCGACGGTCAAGGGGGTTGGTCAATGGGACAGTCGTTCAGTTCCACAAGTCCCCTTCGCTAGCTCATGGGATCGAGGATCAGTTGGTTCCAGTAGACAGCCAACAGAGAGCAGTAAGGAGTGCTTAGACATTGAGAGAAAGCCCGAGAACTTGCCTGGCAACTTGTAAACAATCGATTCGTAATCAATATCAGCTCAGACAGGCAGGACGTAGGGTTTTACACCTCCGGGTGGCTTGAACCTCGTAAAACATGGGCGTGCACCTGTTCTTGAACTAGCGCGCACCCTTAGCACTTTGTCTCACCGGCCCCGTGGGGCCCCATCGGCTGTGCCAGCGATCGTCGGGTCTCTGCCCCAGGCGCCCCTACCGAACCTAAAAGGGGGACGTGGCCGCACGCCCCCGGTGTCGGAGCACCGAGCGACGACATCTGGCGCGCCAGGTAGGGGGCGCGGGAGGGGACAACGTCGGAGATCGCAGGTAGCAGAAGTTTCCATCGGCGTCGACTTCGCTCTTCTTCGCTGACGAGTCTAGTCACCATGCCCCCCAAGCGGGCTAGTGACTCCCGCATAGACTCGCGTGAGGCCCCAGCGGCGCACACGCAGTCGCACGACGTGCGACCCGAGTCAGGGAGTCAAGAGAACCCCGAGCCCTCGAGGGTGCAGCAAACACAGCTGCCTCCGCTGCCTCCTCGGCCGTCGACCGACTATCGGCCCAGGAGGCCGGCTGCCCCCAGTGCCGGGGGCAGTTGGGCGAGCGTGCACGGCGTCGCCCGGGCCAGCCAACGGGTTGAGTCGCGGCCCGAGGACGCCCCGCGGCAGCGGCACCCGGAGCACGCCGCGTCACGGGCAACCCCTGGGGGTTCGCATCCTGCACACCCGGAGGTGTCCGAGGTCAGGGCGAGAAGCAGCCGTTCAGGAAACCGGCTGCACCCCGTGCGGACCCCGGCTGAAGCCATCGTCGCCGCGCGCGTCATGGTGCGGTATGAACCGCAGCAGGGCACGCCGGTGCACGAGACATGGGGCGAGTTAGAAGTGCTTCTCGCCCTGGCCACCCAGCAGCCGCAAGGCGAGGGCGCCCCAGTAGGCTCCGGCCACAGGCAGAACCTGGAGCGTGGAGACGCGCCACCCTCCACAGCGCGGCCAAGGAGACGGGGGCCCGGAGGGGTCCTCGAACTCATCACCCACCATCCCGGGGGGCGATGCACGTGGCATCTTGAATGCCCGCCGGCTGCACCAGCGCTTGGAGCGCCTGCGTAGGCGCTTGGAGCAGGAAGACGCTCCCATGGGCCCCGAGGACGGCTGCACCGTGTTCACGCGCGAGCTGTGGCAGGTGACGTGGCCCCGTAAGTTCCGAGCGCCCGCGCTCGGTACGTACGACGGGATCGCTATTCCCAAAGATTTTCTCCTAACCTACACGTGGGGCATGCATGCCATCGGCGCCGACGACAAGGTCAGGGCGAACTGGTTCCCGATGGTCCTGAAAGGATCAGCGCGAACCTGGTTGCTCAACCTGCCCACCGGGTCCGTCACCACTTGGGCAGACCTGCGCGAGCAGTTCGTGAGCGCGTTCCAGGGCGGCTATAAGCGCCCGAGAACCATGGCGGAGCTGCACACTATCGTGCAAAAACCGGGAGAGACGTTGCGGGCCTTCGTCAACCGTTTCTCCAATCTCTCCTATTCCATCCCGGAGGCGGAGGCGGCCACCATTATCAACACCTTCGCCATCAACGTCCGTGATCCCAAGATGCGCGAGAAGCTGAGCACGCATCGGATCCGGACGACGCAGGACTTGTACGCCTTGGCGCACAAGTGCGCCATGGCCGAGGAAGGGCGCCTAGCGCCCGAGCTGGCAGCCCAGGCGGCCGCGAGCCCTGGCGAGGGCGGGGCGGCCCCCGGCAACCGCCTCACACCCGGGGACCGCCCCCGAGCCGGTAACCTCGGCACCGCGGAAGCGGTTGGTGCAGTGCCCGGTGTACTTCCTTAGTATGGGGCTGCGCGATGCGCAGACAAGGTACCCGCAAGTACAGAAGCTCCTTCTGGGGATTCTCCTTGCGTCCCGCAAGCTGCGCCACTACTTCCAGGCGCACCGCGTCACGTGGTGTCCGGGCTCTGCCTCGAGCGAGCCCTCACCAACCGTGAAGCCACCGGGAGGGTGGCCGAATGGACGATGGAGTTGTCGGAGTTCGATCTCCACTTCGCCAACTCCAAAAGCATTAAGAGCACGGCCCTGGCGGACTTCGTCACGGAATGGACGTCCACGGGCGTAGAAGAAAGTGAGCAGGAGACCAGCCTTCCCGGCAAGTTGGATGAGGACCATTGGGTCCTCTACTTCGATGGTGCGTTCAGCCTTTAGGGAGCGGGCGCCGGGGTCGTCATCGAGTCACCCACAGGGGACTTGTTGAGGTTCGCTGTTCCACTCGACTTCGCTAACTCCACCAACAACACGGCGGAGTACGAGGGCCTGCTTGCCGGGTTGCGGGCAGCGGTCGCCCTCGACATTAAGCGCCTGGTTGTTCGTGGCGATTCCCAGCTTGCGATCAACCAGGTGAACAAGGACTACGATTGCCCTCAAATGGCGCCGTACGTCGAGGAGGTCCGCAAGCTCGAACGAAAGTTCAAGGGTTTGCGCTTCAAGCACGTCAAGCGGAAGGATAACTTCGCCGCTGACGAGCTGGCCAAGATGGCAGCAGAGCGCCGGAAGCCTCCGGCGGGGGTGTTCTGACAGAAGCAAGTGGGTCCTTCAGTCGCCCCCCAGCCGACTGCCGGGGACGCCCCTCCGGCAACCGAAGGAACCCCTGTAGCAGCGGGGGTCCATGCCGCAGATATGGCGGCATGCGTTGGCAAGGAGATTCCCCCCTGGGCGGAAGAAATCGCCCGCTACTTGAAAGGGGAGGCTCTCCCAAAAGATGACGTCGCCAGGGAGCATGTAGCGCGGCAAGCCAAGATGTACACTGTGGTAGATGGTAGCATCTACCGCAGGCGTCCGAATGGTGTCAAACTCATCTGCGTGCCGCGGGAAGAAGGGTGCGCCCTGTTGGAGGACATACATCAAGGCACATGTTCACACCATGTGGCTTCCCGAGCTCTAGCCGGTAAGGCGTTCCGGAATGGCTTCTACTGGCCCACGGCCCTGGCCGACGCAGAGCGGCTCGTGAGGACCTGCGAGGCGTGCCAGTTCCACTCGAAGAAGAGAAACCAGCCGGCGCAGGCCCTGCATGTCATCCCGTCCTCATGGCCGTTCACGGTCTGGGGGCTGGATATTGTCAGCAAGCTACCAAGGGCGGTTGGCGGTTACGAATATTTGTTTGTGGCCATCGACAAGTTCTCCAAATGGGTGGAGGTGGAACCAGTGCGGAAGGTGACCGCCCAGGCGGCCATCAAGTTCTTCAGAAGCATTGTGTGCCGATTTGGTGTGCCTAACAGCATTATCACCGACAACGGCCATGAGCGCGGCGTTTCAAGCCTACTGCGAAGACATGAGCACTAAGCTGCTCTTCGCGTCCGTCGCTCACCCGAGGAGCAACGGACAGGCGGAGTAAGCCAACGCAGAGGTACTGCGGGGGCTCAAGACGAGAACCTTTGACAAGCTAAAAGCCACGGGAAGCACTGGATCGAAGAACTCCAGCCCGTGCTGTGGTCCATCCGGACCACACCTAGTCGGGCAACGGGCGAAACTCCTTTCGCCCTTGTCTACGGGGCAGAAGCGGTGCTGCCCCTCGAGCTCAAGTACGGATCTCCCCGTGTACGCGCGTACGGCGACACCAGCCAACACGAGCAAAGGGTTGACGATCTAAACTTCATCGAAGAACTTCGATGCCGGGCTGCTGTGCGAGCCGCGTGCTACCAGCAGGGACTCCGTCGTTATCACGACAGGCGAGTCCGTCCCCGGGGTCTCGAGAACGGAGACCTTGTTCTGCGCCGGATACAAGGAACGAAGGCCGGGAACAAGTTGACTCCGAAATGGGAGGGCCCCTTCCTGGTAGTGCAGGTGACCAGGCCGGGGGCTGTCCGCCTGGAAACCGAAGACGGCTTCCCGGTGCCCAATAGCTGGAATATTGAGCACTTGCGCAAGTTCTACCCGTGAAGCGGCGGAGCCCGACCCTCAGGTGATGCCGCCGATGCATACCTCTCGAACTAGTGTAACCGGGCAGCCCTCGTGTGTAAACCGCTAGTTAATCGTGAATAAAGATAAGTGTTTCCCTTGTTTATTTGCGTGTTTTCCCTCTTCTGTCTCCTGCTTTAAGTGCACAAAGGTGTCTTTCCATACTTGGTTGTGAGCAAGGGGCTGTTGTAGCCTCGAAACATAAACCCGTTGCCGGATCGTCTCGGCACGGGACATGCCGTTGGCGGGCTTCCCGCAATGTGCATCACTGGACATGCCGTTGGCGGGGCTCCCCGCAACGTGCATCACTAGGCGAACAGTTGCCAGCCCCCCCCCCCCCCCCGCAGCTTGCACCGCACGGTCGCTGCGCCTGGGAAAGGAAACGCTCACATCCAAGTTTGGCGTCGACCCCTTTGTGCCCGGGGGCTGGGAAGTAGGAGGGGTTTGTCTGTGTTGCTTATTTTCTCTTATTTTTGTAAGTTTCGAAAAAAAATTGCAGCACCTCGGGCCGGGTAAGAGTCTAACCTGCAGGAAAGGGTGGAATCTTGTACATTGTGGTGCCCGTGAGCTGCCCACGGGCCGCACCATACACCGGTGCCTTGTGGTGCGGGAGGACCGCAACACAAGGGGCTCACCGCACTCCGAGGCTTCTGAGTCGACAGGTTGCCGCCACGTGTGCCGCGGTTGCCTGGTAAGCATGGCGGCGGAAACTGTGCCGCGTTTGAAGAAAGGGCGCCACGGTGCTGCGCGGGTCCGTCGCCCGCGGTGGCAAACTCCCCTCCCGCGCCTATAAAAGGCGCGCCCCAACCATGTAACGACTCAGAGCGAAGCCGGGTTTGGGGCCGTTAAGGCGGGTGGTGCCACGGAGGTGCGGAGGCGGTGCTTCGCGCCGGCGCCTAGCGCGGGCGGGTGCGCTGCCATCGCGCCCCTGCTGCATCACCCCATCGAGCCAGCCCCGAGGGACGCTACAGAGGCACAATGGAGTGCATGCCATCGGCGTCCTGCGCCGACAGGTGCACTGCCGTTGTGCCCCTGCCGCGTTCCCTCAAGTGGGCGGCTCCTGGTCGAGGGTCGCCGCAGAGGCACTGTCGTGGTGCATCCCATCAGCATCCGGCGCTGACGGGGTGCATTGCCACAGTGCCCTTACCGCCCACCTCCAAAGGACACCTCCGCAAGTTGCAGGTACTGCCGCGGAGACTCTATGGTAGTGCATGCCCTCCCTGCCTTGTGTCGACGGGTGCACCATCATAGAGACCTGGCCGCATTCCCTTTGAGAGAGCCTTTTACGGGCGCGGGTCGTGGCGAGGACGCGGTGATGGCGCCGGTGCCAGCGCTCGTGGCCCGTTCCGGCCCGTCACCGCGTCCCCGCCGCGGCCCTGGAGCAGTTTTGCTCCCGGGCAACAAGGGCTGTCACATCCCTTGGGACGAGTTCCCCAGAAAAAACCAGGTCTCCCCAGTTGCGGGGGCGTCGCGGCGAGGATTGGGCTCCTGCCCGTTGGGGAAGATGACCCCCTGACGGGTGGGGCCCGCCTGTCGGTCGCACAGCGCGCTGGCGCTGGCATTGAGTCGGTCTGGTTCGGCGGCTTGGGCGAGACTGGGCCGGTTCGGCCCAAGCGGTCGGACCGGTCCGGTTTACTCTTTTTTTTTCCTTCTCTTTTTCCCTTTTCCTTATTTCTTTGATATATTTTGATTTTGAACTCGAAATTGATCCAAATAAGTTCCAAAAAATTTGTAAAATCATGTTTTACCATGATTCAACTTTTGCGAGTAATTTCCCTTCAAAATAAAATATGTAAAAATACAATTGCCCTATAAATGACTTTAGGGTTATATACCTATTCGAATAAAATACTTTTTCAACTCCAAATAATTATCCAAAAAAATATGGGATAGCTTATATATGCATTAAACCCCTTTTATATATAAACCTTAATGGTTTGAAGATCGAAAGCTCAAATAGGTGTAAACCCTAGGGTTTAAAATGAAATAAAAATCTTTCCAAAGCCTTTTGAGATTCAAAGTTGAATTCAAATATGCAATTGTGGCATGATGCTCATGGATGCAATGCATATGTAAAAGTTTGAAATTTTTGGGATGTTACAGCGCCCGAGCTGGCGGCCCAGGCTGCCGCGAGCCCTGGCGAGGGCTCGCAGAAGAAGGGTTCTCGCAAGCGCAGCGGGAAGCAAGTCCTCGCTGCGGACTCGGGGGCTCCTGCCGCGAGGCCCGCAAAGAAGGCCTCGCCGGGTGGAGAGTCTGGCGGGAAGCAGGGCGACGCTATTTGAAAGGGGAGGCTCTAACTTCCTCGCCACCTGTGCTCGCCGTTCAAGGTGGGGCGCAGGTGGCGGCGAGGACATTATAGCCGTCTTGCGGCTGCTCCCGGGGTGGAGTCCTCCTAAGCCAGGTTTCCTCCGTGAAAGCCAAGGTCCGTCCCTGAATGTGAGGGTTGCCGCGTGAGCATGGTGGTAGCATCGTCGGCGGCGGTTGCCGCTGGCGGCGATCCTGCCCCCGCGCTCCTGCCGCATCCCTCAGAGATCTTTCCCTTGAACAGGTACCCAAGGTGGTTTCCTGCCAAGGCAGTGCCCCGTCTGCACTCTACCGCCGAGCGTCACGAGACATTGGACCGAACGGAAAAGCTAAGTATCTGAACACGAACGTTGAATTCGCTAAGAGTTGAACGAAACTGAGCACTGTCTCGCTGGGTGTGACCCCGGGTCCCGCGCGTAGCCGGAGTGTGAAAAGGGACGCTTGCGGGGGGAGTGCGCTCCCCGTGTGGCTTCGCGGGTCCGTCCCAGAGGGGCACGGCTTGGAGTAGCTACCACGCAAGCGGAGTGGCTCCCCGCTACCGCTTGGCCCAGGTTGGCACCACGGATCCGTCCCGGGTCCCTGGTCTGGTCAAGGGTGAGGCGTGCGCGAGTCCCCCACAACACAAGGCAAAATACGCAAAGGCTAAAAGGGGCCACCCCGCTAGGCAGCATCAGGAACAGCGAACTTGTCGAAGAGTTTACTCAACTAAGAGTTAACACTACTTCGAGAAGTGTGGTCCCGGAACCTACGCGTGGCCAGGGTGTGAGGAGGACGCTTGCGGGGGAGTGCGCTCCCCGTGTGGCTCCCGGGTCCGTCCCGGGAGGGCATGGCTTGGAGTAGTTACCTCGCAAGTGGAGTGGCTCGCCGCCTACCGCTTGGCCCCAGCTCGGCACCACGGGTCCGTCCCGGGTCCCTGGTCTGGTCAAGGGTGGGGCGTGCGAGTCCCCAGCAACACAAGGCCAAACACGCAAAGGCTAAGGGAACCACCCCGCGAGACAGCCTCGGGAACAAGGGACAAAAGTTGAGCAAATTAACAAGCTTGATTGACTAAGTACCGAACGATAACATGGACTAATCAAAAGGTCATTGTTCAAACAGCGCTAAGCGCCATACTTGCAGGGGAAGCAAACAGAAGAAGGTACAGTGGAAGCAACGAGTATGGCTGGGGGTTGCGGCAACTAGTTGTCGTCGTCTTCGGCCGAGGGGTCGGTGGGGGGATCAGGCTCCGGCTTCATCTGCATCCGCTCAACGACCTCGTCGACGAACTCGCACACTGCTTGGGTGTGCGTGGGCTCGTCCTCGCTGTCGGACCAAGCGTCCAGCAGAGACTCGAAGGGGAACTCCGGGTCCCGGAGATGGATCCGCGGGAGGATTGTTCCGGCAACCTCCCGAGCGCAGTTGGCGACTTTGTTGGCGCCTTACCTGGCGATCAAGACATCGAGCGCCCCGAGCTTCCCCACCAAGTCGGAGAAGAAGGGGATCAGCGTCGTGACGTTCGTGCCGTCCACCTCCGCCGCCTGCAGCTCGAACTTGGGTAGTAGGTCGCGCAGCGACTGGGCGATCTTCGCCAGCTTCTCCGTCTCAAGCTGCCGCTGCCCGATCAGCGTGCCGTGATGGAGTCGGGCATCTTGCGCGGCCTTCTTGGCCTTGCTGACGCGGCCCTCCAGCTTCGCAAGCTCTAAGGCCTGGGTCGCGTTGGCCTCGCCGGCCTTGGCGAGCTCTTTCCGGACGGCGGCCAACTCATCCTCAAGCCCGGCCGCTCTGCCTTTGGCGGAGTTGAGCTCGGCCTCGTGTTGAGCCGCCGCTCTCGTCGTGTCCTCGGCAGCCTTGACCTGCACCTCCAGCAGGACGCGGAGGCCTTGGATTTCGCCGCGGTAGTTGGCGATCAACTCGCTCTTCTCGTCCAGCCGCGCCTGGGCCGTCGCGAGCACCTCGGCATGCTCCTTCCGGGACGCTTCGAGAGTTGCCGCCATCGTGTCAAGCCTTCCCTGGAGCTCCGCGCGCTAGACCTCCAGTTGCCGACGGAGCTCGGCCTCCGGGACTACCGGCTCCCGTGCAGCCTCCTCTTCGGCGAGACGCGCCTCCTCGCGCAGCCGGGAGAGTTTGCGCCGCTCTCTCTCCACGGCCTCCCGCACCTCGCCGAGCTGATTCTTGGTGGCGGTGTGGCGCTCCCTCACCTCGTTGTAGGAGGTGACGAAGGCGAACTGCTGGTCCCGGACGGCATCCAGGAACCGGTGCCCCCGCTCGAAGACGCTCGGATCCCAGGTAAGAGGGTTCCAAGCGACCCCGGTGAGGGTGCCGAGGTCGGTGCCGGGGAGAGCCCCCGAGGATGATGAAGCCCCTGCTGCCGAAGTGGGGCTAGGTGCGGGATCGCTAACTTGCTCCCGGGGGCCTTGCCGTCCTTCCCCGGCAGCTTCCCCCGCGCCTGTGCTCGGGGACACCGGGGTTGGAAAGGGCTCCCTGCTCCCGGCAGGCGTTGTCTCCTGTCGGGCGACAGGTGAGCCCGAGCCTACCACGTCTGCGGCTTCGGGCGCGTCTCCAGGAGCCGTCGCGGCGCCGACGGTATCCTCTGCTGCCGCAGCATCCATCGCAGCGGGGCCGGACGTGAGAGCCGGTTCCGCCTCCATCTCCGCCCCCGCGGCCTCGACGACCGAGTTGGGGTCGGCCACGGCCGCGCTTGTTCTGGGCGTGGGTGCACTTGTGCATGCAACCATGAAGAAGCATGAGGGTCGGCGATGACTGGTGCTATCGAAGGCGAACAAGGGCGACCGGGGCGGTTACCTTGTGCGGCCGTCGGGCTTGCCGGGGCAGCCTCCCCTACCTCGCCTGCGCCAGCGGGAGCGTCCAAGGGTCTTGCCGCGGGCGAGCTGCCGCTCACTGCAGAAAGAGAAGGTATGTTCGTGAGTTTGGCTAACAAGAATTGCAGTTGCAGAGAATCAACAAAGACATACCCGGTGCCGGCCCTGTCTCCGTTGGGGCTCAGTCGCCAAGGGACACGCCCGCGGCGCCACGGGCCTCCGCGGCTGTGGGATCGGTGGCGCCGCCGGCGTCAGCGTGCGTCCTCTTGCTTGGCGTGCCGGGCGGGGAATCGCTCCTCGCCCTCTTGCTAGCGCCCGCCAGCGAGGAGGAGTTCGGGGGGTTGCGCCGGAGCGCGAAGCCCCGGAAGACCCCCCAAGCGGGTGGCGCCGTGGGCGCCCGCGGTGTCGTCGTAACCCGGAGAGCTCCGGGGGTCGATGGCGATGCCGCCGCGGCGCCCAACGCCAAGCTCGTGGAGGCCCCCGCTACCGGGGCGAAGGCCGTCGCCGGGGCGCCGGTGACCCCCGCAGGTGCTGGCGTTGCTGGGGTACCGGCGGGCACCCCGGGACCAGGTCCCGCCGCGGAGCTGGCCGCCGCCACCGAGGCAGCGCCGCCGCTGAGGCACTCGCGGCCCCTGGAGCCACGGATGCCGTCGGGGTACCGACGGGCGCCCCGGGAGCTGCCGTCATCGCCAGGTCGGTGGCCGCTGCCGGAGCGGACGTCGCTGTTGAGGAGACGGCTGCGGCCGCTGCGAACGCCCTCGATCTTCTTACGATCCAGGGCGCGCTGGGCCATGGCGACGACTTCCGAGGACAACTTCCGGGGACGACTTCCGCTTCTTTCCTCGTCGTCGTCCTCCACGGCGACGACTTCCGGGGAGGGCCAGCTGGGCTCGGACGCCAGCGTGGAGAGCGGAAACCCTCGGCGGGAACTCCGTCGACTGACAGATCTCGCCGGAGATCCCCCTCACCCACGTCCTCTCCGTCGACTGAAAGATCCGTCCGCCTGGAGGCGTGTCCTTTCCCCGGAGTCCGTGTACATCCACGCGGGCCGGGAACGTAGCTGCAGCGGGGCTATGCGCCGATGGACGAAGGTGCGCGCCACGTCGACATCGGTGAGCCCCGCTAGCCGCAGCGCCTTGATCTGCTCCACGATGGGAAGGAGGTCGGCGTCGTGGTGGTACCTGTCCTGCCAGCCGTTCTGGGGTACCGACAACTCCGTCGGCGGCTGGATGAACTCCTGGGGATCCTCCACCCGGACCCAGCACCAGTCGGCCCGCCACTCTTTTTCAATCTTCTTCCCCGACCGGACGATGAACTCGGACTTCATCTGGTCGCGGACGCGGAAGGCCACCCCTGACGACATCGCCTTCGCGTTGTCGATGCGCGGGTAGAAGTAATGGCGGAAGAGCCCCACCGACGGCATCACCCCCACGAACGCCTCCTAGAGGAACTGGAGGTGGTGATGAGGAAGAGCGAGGTGGGGTGGAGCTGCGCCACCCGCAACTGATAAGATTCCATCAGTGCGTGGAGGAACAGAGAGAAGGGCAGCACCATGCCACAGAGGAGGAATCGCGCGAACACCCGGAAATCATTGTCCTGGTGCTCGACGCCCGCCGGGAAGATCTGCGTCTCCCCATGCTCGTTGAAGTTGGAGGCGACGGCGTGCCAGAGTTTCCCCAGCGCCTCGCCGTTGTAGCCGGGGCGGAAGAAGGCGACTGTGGCGCGCATCTCCCGCCGCTTCTGGTCCCTAGCGGTGGCCGCTTTGATTGCCGCCTCGGTCTTGCTTGTCGCGGCCTTCCTCGAGGTTTGGACCTCCTTCCCCTTCCTGGTGGTGGGAGGTGCCATGGAAAGCGAGGGCGGAAGGTGAGAGGAGCACAGGGATGCGAGATGCGAAAGTGGATGGAGGCGAAAGGGCGAAGTGTTGTTCCCCTTTTGGCAACAGTAGAGGCTTTAGGGCGGAGATCGCGCGTCCACTGCTCCGCTTGTAACGGCGCCGTACACGGGGCGGCGAAGGGACTAAACGGAATCAAGAAGTTTCGCTAGAGCAGCAGATCATGGTAACCCCCTTCATAAAGCTTAGTTGTCGTCACAAAGATGGCTTTGGGTTGATCGTTGTATTCGTTTCGTCAAGTTTGCTAAATAATAGAATAAAAATTGTTTTGTGCATCATTTGATGCACAAACCGGAACTTTCATCCTCCTTTCCGGAAAAAGAGAAAATAATCAAAATCATTCGTACACGGATACACCAGAAAGCTCAACTGCTCAATCAGGATGTAAACTGCGGCCGTCTAAGCCCTTAGTGTCCGTTTAGGCACCAGTCAAGCCTGCAGACGCGGATCGGGAGGCAAAAAACGGTACCAACACTATGCATACCAGGCGGGCTTCGCGGCGCCGTTTAAGCCGCCGCTGACATCCCTACTGCTCAATTCATGTAGGACAGTAAAATTCAGAGAAAAATTGAACAAAGCACCAGGTAGAATCGTTTCTGATTATGCCGAGCAACAACACATCCACAACTCATCGAATCCAAGTCTGGTGGAGTGCCGCCCGGCAAACCAATCATGAATCATTTGCTTACCCGAAAAAAAGAAAAACAATCATCTGCTGCAGTCAAGTTCCCTTGCGCGGAGACCAGCAAGCAGGGTAAAAACACCGGCGGTTAGGAGCTTGGTTGCAAACGGGGGCAAGCATTTCGAGCTAGCGGCGCCTTGAGCGGGGTTGTCGCGAGTGGGCCTGTAGGGGGTGAGCAGCGGAGATAGGGCGCCGAAGCAGCTAGCATGGGAGTTTTCACTGCTCCAGAAAAACCCTGCAGTGGCGGTCAAAAAATGGGGTTGGTGACGGTGATCAGGCCCACCACCAACTCTGCGTCACTTGAGGTTTTAGCACCGGTGACGGGTAAATACCCGCCACTGCTGCATCGAGATCATTAATGACGGGTAAAATACCCGCCACCGAAAACCTACCAACCGCCACTGTAAATCCCTCCGGTACCACCCGAAAATTGCGTGGAATACAGCAGTGGCGGGCACAGTACCCGCCACTGGATCTATGGCCACCGCCACTGGAACCGTTTCAAGTGGCGGTGGTGTCTAACAGCCACTGCTATGTGTTCAGTGGCGGTGGTTTATAACGGCCACCGCTACTATTTTTTCATGAAAAAAATAAATGAATTATGTATAAAAATAAATATTCATGTAGCACAGAAATAACAGAAATACAGCAAAGCGTAGAAAATAGCAGGAATACAGCAGCACCAAATAAACAGAATAGCAACAAATATATTACAAAGTTCCACACGAGTTAGACATTCAAATAACATGCGTGTATACAAAGTGTTTGAAAGAATGAGCCACATATAAAAGTGTTCCCCACAAATTAACCACTTTTGGCGACAATCCCGCCGCCGTAGTAATCCCCGCTCATTTTAAGGACCTCCTTGTTGAGCATTTCATCGATGTCCTTCTGGATCTCATACACGAGAATTTCTGAGTTGTGCCCTAACTCGGCGTTGGCCAGAAAGAAATTCCTCACTTCTTCGAAAGTCTTCTTCCCCTTCGGTTGGAAGTCGTTGATTAACTGCTGAATAGTGTGCGCGCAGTAGTAACCACAGTAGACGGATCCTTCAGGCTGTTGCTCACAGGGGAACCTGAAAGTGTGGCTGAGGGGAGCGTCAGGATTGCAGCTCACGCCAGGCATCACGTACCATTTCACCGCGTCGCGATAGGCTGAGTCGATGACATTTTTTATCGGGTCCCAGTCGTGTTGTGGTTCATTCTCCTTGCGTCGTAGTGGATCGAAATATGTGACCCCTCCAAGATCGAGGCACATGGCGACTGTCACCCAATGGCCGTTGTTTCACAAAAGGTCGCACATTGTATTAGCCAAATAATATAACAAGCAAGTCTTCCGACGGAAAAAGATGTATGTATTCACGCGAATTGAAAACAACTTACTGTAGATGGTACAATATCAATATAAAATGGCGGTCTTGGTCCTTAAACATGAATTTAGTGAGGTATTCAATCGCCAACCTTCTACATTCGGCCAACAATGGGTCTGGACCAAGCAAAGTGGCGTTGAAGAGAAGGGGGTCGGCGACGGCCATGCCATATTGCTTCACCCTATAGGCCTCCCTCGTGTAGTGTACACACCACAGTCTTAATATGGCGTCTTCGAGGCACTTGCAACTGAAGAGGTGAAACAAGTCGAGAATGCCGAAGGTAACGTCGTTTTCCCTCTGGATTTCCCCCATAATGCTTTAGCACTCGAACCCTAATTTCTAGATTTGTTAGGTCTATGCTTGATGATGCCACATTCATGTATTTTTCATGAAGCTCTTGCATCTCCCGTGGTAGGTGATACAGGTCATCCTGGGACACCATCGGTTGTCCAGGGTGGAACAACACAAATTGGGAGAATCGTCTGTCCACGAAATAAGATCCATCAGGCAATTTATCTCCAACACAGGGGTGGGTGGGCATCTTCAGAATGTCTGGTCGCTCTTCCCAAATCCCTTCTATCTGCGGCGCGGTCTTTGGTTTTCTTCCCGTAGAAGACGACTATTTCCCATCCTTGGAGTAGCCCTTGCTTGCCTTGCCGCCTGTCCCCCTCTTGTTTTTCCTGCATCTCAGGAAATCGGAATTGTCCGGTTTATGGGGGACCTGCATCACAGATGGGGCACTTGGACGGGGCTCCAATGGGGCCGATGCTGCTGCGGCTCTCCAAGGGACGGGTCTTGGTATGGATGGCTTCGGGGTTTCGGGTTTGTGTGGCGACGGAGGATTTTGGCCTGCATTGTCATCGTTGCACTCCGCCGCAGGTGAGAAGTCTCGTTCTGCAGGCTCGTAGTCCAAAGGACCGGGTGAGGCGCCAAGCGGCGACGGACACGTCAGGCGCCGGGCTGGTGGAGACGGACCGAGGCGGGGCGACGGAGATGGAGATGGAGAAGGCTCCGTAGCGAGGACCACCAACCTCCTAGGCCAGATGTCGAAGGAGTTGATGCAATCCCTTAGGGTCGTCACCCCTTCGTGCAGCGGATAAGGGACCGGTTCGTCCTCAAAGCCCTTGAGCACGGAGTCCACCTGCACCCTGACCATGTCGTCTCGCAGGGTCACGTGGTGCACCACGGCCGTACGCGGCATCAACAACCCGCGCGCGCCCAGAGGATTCCCCACCGTCGGCATTTGTAGCCGGCATTTGACGCCCTTCTGCGCATGACAAACATGGCAACATCATTAATAGATTGGAGCATGATAGTGGTATTTCACTATTTTTCGTACCGCGCGAAGACGCTTACCGTGAGGTTCTCGTCGGGTGGCCCAAGCAGGTCAAGCTGGCACTCGGTGTCGGAGCATGAGGTGCTCTTATTCCCCAGCAGGGAAGGATCCGGTGTGGGTGGGGTTGGTTGGATGGGCGCAGGCGGGAAAACACCGTGATCAATGAAGTTGTCGACGTCACGCTGGTCCCTTGCATGCCGCATGAGCTTCCTGAGCTTCCTCCCTCGCCAACACTCAGATCTTCTCATCCAATTCCTCTGAGCTTTGTTCTTTGCTGGCCGCCCTTCTGCATTTCCGGGAACACTGCTCTTTCGCCATCTGCCTACGAAAGGGCCCGGAACCGACACCTCGCATATGGCCCCCGTGCTCATTTCGTTGCAGAGCATAGCTGATGGCATCATCCCACTGTTGGTTGATAGACGAGTGGGAGCCATCCGACTCCCACTCTGCCATTGCACCCTGTATACAAAAAACAACATGCTCGGTGTTAATCTTATATGTGAGTATAAGAAGCCCAACCGATAAAAAAAGATGTCAGGACGAGGCCTTACGAGTGCAGCCTCTTGCTTCTCTGACATAGGCTCCAGGCCCGCCCACTTATTTGCGGTCATGGACGACCGCAGCCATTTGCTGGAGCGCTCACCGCGAAGCAAAGTTGGGACCCTCGGCTGTATCCCGGCTTTGTCCAATGCGGCGTCCTCCTTCGCCCACACCTTCTCCTTTCTGTGGCGTCCACGACTGTTAAGGCGGTGGTCGAAGGGCCTTTTCTCACGAAGCTCCTTGTACCATTTTTGGCTGGCCTTGAATTCAGGGGATCTGACCCACACCTTGAACCTCTGCCAGTCCTCCTCCGAGATCACCTTCCAGTGCTTGTTAACCACAGTCTTCCAGTCTTTGCTGATGAGCTTCCTGCAGTTATATTGCCACGTGCTCTGCCCCTTCCTCATGACTTGGTGCATCCGCCACTCCAACCGTGAGCGGATCTCATCATTGGCAGGCACGAACCGCTTCCATGCTGCCTCGTAACAGTCCTGCTTCATAGCTTCAGAGACGTCGCTCCATCTTTAATAGATCCGAGCGCATCCCCGTACGATGGCGTTGCATCTGTTGGCGAATTTTTCTGCAGCCTCCACCGGTTCCTCTGGGTAGCTTTCTTTATTGAGCTTGGTGATGACCCACGACTCCGATGGCACCTCGTTCGCACCCCGCTTGGACTTCGACTGAGCAGTCGACGCCGTAGCCTGAGACGTCGCACCCTGGGCTTCCTCCTCATTAGCTGCTCCTTCAAGGAACAGTTGCTCCTCGGCTCCTTCGCCGTGCTCGAAGTCATCGCTCATGGCAATTTCCGAGCCCGAGGAAGATGCCCCCGAGGTAAATGCCCCCACTTCTTCTCGGACTTCTCCCACCACAACCGGTGGCTGCTCATGCACCTCTTCAACGCGAGCCTGAGGTTCCTATCCAACACTCATAACAATAATTTAAAAAAAGGAAAATTTCGGCATGACCTATGTTGTAAAACAAGAAAATTTCAGCATGACCATTGATGTAAAACAATAAATGAGTCTACCCGAATTTTATACCTGCATAAAAAAAATTCCCACCCACATATACCCCCTCGGCACAATGGCCGGACCCTTCTCAACGACCCGGCATGATGGCCGGGCCCACATTCCTCATATCAACCGGCACAATGGTCGGGATCACATGCATGTATCATTTAACCATAAGCAGCAATAACATCAATACTTGACCATAAACAACAATATAAACCCTAAATAGCTAGAACTAAACATAAACAACAATATTTAAACCCTAATTAAACATAAACAGCAAGATTCAACCCTAATTAGTTATAGAACTAAACATAAGCAACAATATTTAAACCCAAAATAAACATAAACAGCAAGATTCAACCCTAATTAAAAAAACCAGCAAGATTCAGCCCTAATTAACTATAAAACTAAACATAAACAACAATATTTAAACCCTAACTAAACATAAACGACAATATTTAAACCCTAATTAAACATAAACAACAAGATTCAACCCTAATTGGACCCTAAAAAACAAGATTCAACCCTAATTGAACCTAATTTAATCCTAATTGAACCTAATTTGACTCACCGGGGCAGGGGCTTCATCAGCCGGTGGAGGAGTCGGGGCGGCGGGCATGGTGGCGTCAGTCGTGGCAAGGGTGTCGTTGGTCGTGGCGGGGTCGGTGTCCGTGGGGGTCGCGGCCGTGGGGGTGACGGGGTCGGCGGTTGCAGGGTCGACGGGAGCGGGGGTCGCGGCAGAGCGCCCGCTGCGTCCCCTCCTCACCGGGCCGCCCGATCCCGCGGCCAGGGCCGGCGGCGCCCCCACCTTGCCGCTGCGGGTCGTCTTCCCTGACGTCCCCTGCGAAGACATCGGCGGCGGCGAGGGGAAGGGCGGCGGTGCGGGGAAGGGTTGCGGCGACAGCGGCGGCAGAGTTGGGCAAGGCTTCACCATAGGGTTCGGAAGTGAGCGCTGCTGGTCTGTGAAAGACGCGCGTCTCAAATACAAATTTTCGCTGAGTCCAACGCGTCCTGTATATATAGGCAAAATCACCAGTGACGGGTATCAGCATATACCCGCCATTGCTAACTGAGATCACCAGTGGCCGTTCTTACGAATACCCGCCATTGGTGCTCACCTGTGGCGGGCACTAAACAACCACCGCCACTGGTAGTAGGAACAAAAGTGAGGGTTCTTCACACCCCTGTTCCACACACCAGTGGCGGAGATCTGAGAACTACCCGCCACTGGTGACTATTTTGGCTTTAGTATTATATTCTTATTATATTTTGTGTCTCTCTGAAAATTATAGTACATGTACTTTCAAGTGTATAATAATAATTTCTTGTCTCACTAAAGTTTTGAATGCTAAATGCATTGCTGAAAATGAAATATGTATGCTTTTGCAGTGTTTACTGTGGTTAAAAATTGATATAAATTAAAAAATTGCTCAGAATGGTTTGATATTTGGCATGTAAGCTTCCCACACAACAATATGCATGCATATGAAGTTTGGTGTCTAAATACCAAATGAAGCCCATAAGAATACCATTTTGGGATCATCTAGGTAGATATTTCTGATACCTTATAAGCCAACATCCTAATTGTCACATTAAAACAACTTTCAGCTTGATTTTCTCCATGTGGCTTCATTAGACTTAGAGGTGTTCCCATGCAAAGTTTCAGCTCATTTTGATGAAAATTGAATTTTATGGAATTAAATTAGCAGAAAAGCCACACATAATCATAGAAATTTGTATGAAATACAATTAATTAATTTCTAATATGCACCCAAACGTACAACTTCTATATTTTTTGGGAATGAAGATAATATAATAGGAATATAATAGTGCATTGTGAAATCATTTCCAATGGCGGGTTTCACACAAATCACCGCCACTGGTGAATGGGACAAGATTTGGGAAACCCTAAGCCTTGTAGCACTCACCAGTGGCGGTTTCCAGGAAAATCACCGCCACTGGTGCGACCTTCCGGTGGCAGGTTTCCTTGTAATCACCCCTAGTGCTTGAAGGCACCAATGGTGGGTTCCTGTGACGTCACCGCCACTGGTGGCCGCACGAGGCGAGGTGGGAGTTTAATCCCACCTCGCTAGTTTAGGTGCGTTCCGACCAGCATAAATAACTTCCTCCCCCTCCTGTTTTAGTTTCTGAATAAAATCAAATGCCGCTCTCTCCGCCACTCCCGTTCGCCTGGCATGTGGGCCCGGTACCCTATCTATGCGCACTAGTGGGCTCGGATTATAGCCTTGTGGGCCCGTGCTCTGCTGGCCCGGTAGGTAGTAGGCAGCTCCCGAGTTCGCCTGGCTGGGCCCGAACACGAAGCAGCCTAGTTGACCGGGCGGGCTAACAAACTTTTTTTCCCTCATTTCTGTTAGCACGCGGTCACCGCCACTGGTGGCCTTCTGCGGGCTGTCGCGCGAGGCGAGGTGGGAGTTTAGTCCCACCTCGCTAGTTTACACGCGTTTCGACCAGCATATAAGACTTTCTCCCATGTGTGCATCAGCTTCCGAATATTCCTCTAACCTGTCACCGCCGCTCCTCACCTGGCCCGTGGGCCCGATACCTCTACTGTTCATTGTGGGCTCAGATTACAGCCTCGTGGGCCCAGGTCTGCGCTGGCCTAGTAGGTAGTAGGCTGCTCCCGGGTTCGCCAGGCTGGGCCCGAACCCGAAATGCTCAGTTGACCCGGGCGGGTTCAAAACCTTTTTTTTCCTCCTTTATAATGAAAATAACATGTAATAAGTTTAAAAAATATTCATTCTGAAATAAAATATGCATTATGTAATTGTTACCGAAATCGAAACAAGCAAATAAAATATGCATTATGACTAGAAAAATATTTCGAACAAATTTATGGCATTTGTTTTTAAATTTGAACAAGTTAAAATTCGAACCTCGTTAGAAATCAAATTACATTGGAAATCATCAACGAGCATAATTTATCAAAATTACACAAATAGTGAACTATTGGACAATCTTGTCTTTTTTCTTTGTTGTCTTTTCTCTCCTCTTATACGTTTGGACCTCATCGTGCCTGCTTCTGGCGTAGGCCCCGTTTTGTGTGGGTAATTTTGACTTCTTTCTTGTCTGGATCGTCCGTCTTGCCACCTCTTCTTCTTGCTTGGTCGTGGGATCGGAGAAATCTTCATAGTCTTGTCGTGAAGTTACTCGGTCGACCCCAACAATGCTCCTTTTGCCTCTCCTCACGACTACGCGGTTTTTCGCTATCAGGTCTTCTATGAAGAAGACTTGTTTGCATTTGGAAGCAAACTGCCATGGTTCAAGCGGTGCCAATATTCTTTTGACGTTCACCTGATGATGGGGAACCTCTTTTGGCAGAATCATTGTTGTGAACCTATGATCTTCATGCCTGACATCGCATGCCCATCTGATGCGAAACATGGCGATGGTGGTGAAGGTGTAGTCAAGCTCCCAGATCTCTTCGACCACGCCATAGTACGCTTCAGTCTGGCCTTCGCTGTCGGTCGCCGTCTCAGCAACGAGCACTATACCGTTGTTTTGGTACGCACTCTTACGGTCTTGAGCCTTGGTGTAGTACGTATACCCATTCATTGCGTACGACCGGTATGTCACGACGTTGCCGTCGAGAAGCCGCAACTTCTGGACAATCTTCTCATCTTCATTCGCCTCAGCCCTCGGATACCAAAGATCCTTGAGCCACATGGCGAATGTAGAATTGTGTTTTCGCTGGATCCAATCATCATTCCTGTTAGGGTTGAGGTTTCGAAGTTCTTCGATGTGCATGTCGATGAACAGCTCGACCTCTGGCGTGAGTTGTAGCACCATTGTGTGTGCTCTTATAAAGTCGTCCATTCTTTGGCAGGCATGCACATCAAGATCCTTCCAGCCAAGCCCACCTTCACCTTCTAGCTTCCCCTTATGTCTTGATTTGGGGACCCCTATGGGTTTGCGGTCCGCCAACCAATCAGTGCAGAACTCAACGCACTCGTCTGCATGATAGCCTTCCATGATGCTTCCTTCGGGACACCCTCTGTTACGAACATATCGCTTCAGCACCCCGTTGTATCGTTCGGGCCAAAACATGTTGTGTAGGAACGATGGTCCTAACAATAAGATCTCATCGGCGACGTGGACCATCAGATGGACCATAATGTCGAAGAACGTTGGGGGAAAGAACATCTCACATTCGCACAATATCTGTATCATTGCGTCCCTCAGTTGTAGGCAACGGTCCACCCTGATCGACTTCTGGCCGATCATGTCGAAGAAGTCACAGAGCTTCATGACCGTCTCTCCCACCCATGGCTCCATGCAGCCTCTTATTGCAACCGGAAGTAACTGCGTGAGAATCACGTGGCAGTCATGAGACTTCATGCCAACCAGCTTGTGGCTCTTCATGTCAACGAGTTTCTTGATGCTGGATGAGTAGTTGGATGGAACTTTGATGCCATGGAGACACTCGCACATTCTATGCAGCTCGGCTTTGCCCAGATTGTAACAAGCAGGTTTGCATCACTTATATATCGTGCGTTCACCATTCTTGTTTTCCTGTGGCGCTTGTTCCTCTATCGGCCACAGCTTCTCCCTTATCCCCATCCACTGCAGGTCCTTCCGTGCCTTTGGTCCATCTTTTGACTTGTCCGCGTGGTGCATCATCAAGCCCAAAAGGCTGTCACACACGTTCTTCTCGACATGCATGACGTCTATCGTGTGACGGTTCTGTAAAAACCTCCAGTAAGGTAGGTCCCAGAACACGGACCTCCTCTTGTACGTAAGGCCGCCATCTGGACCAGCAGCCGGTTGTGCTTTCCCGGCCACGACTTCGAGGTCCCTGATAATTTCGTATACTTCGTGTCCAGTCAGTTCCCTCGGTTTGTGCCGCCACTCTGCCCTCCCGTTGAAGTTTTTCTTATCATCCCTCCACGGGTCCTTCATCTCCAGCCACTCACGGTGTCCCATGTACTACACAATCATTTTTGATTCTGGCAGGAACAGCCCTTCTGTCTCGTCCCCGCACTTTGTACACGCTTTGTACCCATGTGTTGACTGGCACGATGAATTCCCGTTCGCCGGGTAGTCATGCACACATGTCAGGAGAGCTGCTCGAAGGGTGAACTCCTCCTTCTTATGAGCATCCCAAACCTTTCGACCCTTCTCCCAAAGCTCCTTGAGCTCATCCTTCAACAGCTCCAGATACACGTTCAGATCAGCTCCAGGTTGCTTAGGGCCTTGTATGAGCATTGATAGGTGGATGTACTTCCTCTTCATGACAAGCCACGGATGGAGGTTGTATATGAACAGGGTAACCGGCCATGTGCTGTGTTTGCTGCTCAAGTTTCCGAACGGATTGATCCCATCCGTACTCATCCCGAACCTGATGTTCCTGGGCTCTGCGCCGAACTCGGGGAATTCATCGTCCAGAGTCCTCCATTGAGCCGCATCTGTGAGGTGTCTGAGGACTCCATCATCGTTGCGGTACACGCCCTCGAGATCAATATCCGCCTGAGTCGCGTCGTGGTAGACGAACCACCTGGCCTCCTTCTCGTTCTGGAACCAACGCTCCATCCTGGTGCCACACGGGAGATACCAGACCATCTTTGCCGCCGAACCACACTTCACTTCTTCCTCCTCGCCGCCGTCAGGATTGGGGTCTTTCTTCCTGTATCGGGATGTTTTGCATACGGGACAGCTGTGCATGTCTTTGTAGTCGCCCTTATATATGATGCAGTCTAGCGGACAAGCATGGTATCTGATGACCTCTAACTCGAGGGGGCATGTAACTTTCTTCGCCTCGCATGTGCTCTTAGGCAACTTGTTGCCCGGAGGAAGTACCATACGTAGGTAACTCAGAATCTCCGTGAATCCCGAGTCCACGATGTTGTATTTTGCCTTTATACGCAAAAGCTCGAGCATTACTTCTAGCACACAGTTATCCATGCCGGCATTTTCATATAACGGTGTCTCAGCATCCTCCCTCAGCTTCTCGAACTTACGGGACACCCTCTCATCCTCAGGGTCATCCAACTGATTCTGCAGATGCTGATCGTCCAGCATTTCAACCATCCTACCGGTTGGAACGTCCTGTACTGGATCCTCACCACGGTATGCTTCTTCACCAGGCTGGTCGTCAGACTCCATGTTTTCCATCACAATGCCGTCATCGACTTCAATGCCATCCTCCCCATGAAAAGTCCACCTTGATTAACCAGACACAAATCACCGCATGAGCAAGTGCATCTCGACATCCTCTGGCTCGTACAGCTTGCTGTTCCGACATCTCACACAGGGACAACACATCTTATCACCCCCTTTCCGATGCATATCTTCCACGCCGACATTGACAGAAGTCTTCAGCCGCTCTATCCACTCAACACGTAACCTGTCCTCGTACGTCCAAGCATGGCCCATCGAGTTACAACACAATTTTAAAAAAAATGAATCAGCTTGATCGACAAAAATGGAAATTTTCGGCATGACCTTTGATACAAAAAATAGCATTTTGAACTACGAAATTCGATGCCTGCATCAAAAACAAATTACCCCCACCCACATCGGCACGACGGCCGGTATCACATCACATAAGAAATACACGGCACGAAGGCCGGTGTCAACACACATTTAATATGCTTGAACATGCACGTACACCGGTCCCGAGGTTAAGCTTAGCCCTAGGGCTAACCCCCAGGGGCTAAGCTCCCCCATAAGCAGCAGCGGCCATGGACTCCAGAGAGAGAGCTAGAGAGAGAGAGAGCTGCAGAGCGAGAGCTAGAGAGAGAGGGAGCTAATCGGAGCAAAATTACAGAGAGAGAGAGAGGGATCCGGGAGGGAGGGCCCTCACTAGGGTGAGGGGGAGCTCTAGAGACAACGGGGCAGCCCGGGAGAGCAGCCGAAGAGAGATCGGGGACGGATTTGCCACCACCGGCCACCGCGCCATTAATGTCTTTTTGGCCAAATTGAAGAAGAAGAAGCGGAGGAAGAAGGGAGAGAAAGAAGAAGGAGAAGGGGGGGGGGGAGAGCTGAAGGGGCGCGTAGAGATAAACAAAAACTTTTTCCTACGCGAACTCCCAAGATCTAGCCGAGGTAGAAGGCCACGAGGATTACCACTAGACGCGCAGTTGCGGATTATCGATGCGGCGTCTTGATGCAGTGCAGTCCCTCGATCCGATCCAGCCGATCCAATCCCGCGATCGTCGAAGTGCTGAACGTACAGCACCTCTGCCGGTATCCACACGTGCGAGGAGGAGCTCCGGCGGCGGACTGCTAGGTCCGGTGCGACGGTTGAACTGAATCGGGCTAGGGTTCTCAACGCATGAGAGTGGAAAAACCGTGCCCCTTAGGCATCCCACGCCCCTGCTTATATATCGAGTGGAAGTGGGCTCCAAGCCTTGTGGCCCATCCACCCTGCGAGTCCAACTCGCATTGTCAGCCCAATTCCAGTTCGGGTCCAACCCGACCAAATACTTGCTCCCGCTCTTAAGTGTGTGACCCCACAGGCTCATGGTGACTTGGACACGATTGGAGTCCGACTCACAATCGATCAATCGGTAGCGGCTCCTAGCAGAACGTGCCGACTCCCAAGTACCATCGAGTCATGACGACGTACCTTCCAATGTGACATACGTCTTAGTCCCTTTTGCCTCACGATATACCTTGTCGAACTATAGGCGATTAATCGTCATCCCTTTAATAGTTCAACTCTCTTCTCGATCTGTGATATACGATTCATCCGACTAACTCTTAGTCGATCGACCCGGTTAACAGTTAACCAAGTCGCGCATGGCCATGCTTCCCGAATCATATCACTCGAGAGGGCCCAGAGAATATCTCTCCAGTCGGAGGGGCAAAATCCCATCTTGGTTATCCACATCACACAGCTTGATTCTCAGTCAACCCGAACTCTGCCTTTATAACTGCCCTGTTACGGAACAACGTTTGACAGAACCTAAGTTGGTGATCCACAACTCGGATTGTGCGATAACCTCAGGTCTAAGGATTACATTGATTGAGACATGCAAATGACGACCTACTCGTTGCATCTCAATATGGGTCAGTCCGACTCGCTAAACTCTTTAGCCGAGTCCGTGTAAACTGGAATGACATCACCATGCCCATGACAAGTGGAACCGAGTCATCAGCCAACTTTCACATTAGTCTAGGTTATGTGTCCAGCACAACCTCAATGACTAAGGACAATTTAGTATGAACAACATGAATACATAGTTCCACAATCAAATCACATATTCAATGATACATATCAGATGTTCAAACAAGGACAACTTAATAATATTTATGAATACATTGGGAATTACATCATACATGATTGCCTCTAGGGCATATTCCCAACAAGAGCTACCTTGGAGCCGCCGCCATCAATTTTGGTAGAGCTTCGCCGCCGGTGAGGAGCAGAGCCGCAGCTGGTCCAAGACAGACGCACGAGCTCAAACAGCTTCAGGCTCGCACAGTAGTTATATATAGGAAGCTCACCAGTGACAGGTGTACGGATAAACCGCCATTGGTGACCTCCAGCAGCGGGCGGAAAAATAAACCGTCACTCGAGGCCTCAGCAGTGGCGGGTAACTTGGGACCCGCCACTGTAGATCGCCCACCTGTTTTCCCGCTTTAGTCCCAACTCGCTAGTTTACACGAGTTCCGACCAGCATAAAAAGAATTTCGCCACCCCACTTATCGGTGGTTACTACTCAGTGCTCAGTGCGTTCCCCGTTCGGGTTGAGTACTAAACTAAAGATCGGGCGGTGCTTAAAGGGTTCAAGAAAGGTCACTGAGATTGAGTAGTACCATCATGTATCGGGTGGTCTACCAGTGGCGTTTTTTTTTTACGGCCGCCACTGGTGGTTGTTAGGGTTTCCATTGGCTTTTCCAGTGGAGGTGACAAACACCGCCACTGACGCGGTGACTTGTTTCGGGACAATATTCACCGCCATTGGTGACGCTCGTTGATACCTCGAGAGGCTTCCAGTGACGGTATGTTTTTTGGTCCGTTTTAACCGCCACTTAAGAGGGATCACGGATGAGGTTTTCTGTAGTAGTGTGTGCCGGCAAGGGCGAGGAGCAGAGACGCCCAAGGGCATGCTTGTCGTTCTCGGTCGGGTGAGCAGCGGGGAGCAAGGCAAAAGGGAGGGGCGCCGCTGATGCCCAGAGCACGGATCGTTTGGAGAAAGAGTTTCGGGATTTGTTATCGGGGAATCGGGATACTAGCTTTGAGATTCGTCTTGTTATGTGTCTGATGCTGGAGGATATTTGTACTGGCCCTGTTTGGCACACAGGTTTTTTTAGGGATTCAGAGTTTTATCCACTAGTGTTTCAGGTGAAAACACGTGATTCACCCAAAACCCTTGGAAACACTTGTATTGGTTGAAACACTTGATAACTAAAACACTTGTGGCATTTGGCACACAGGTCTAAACGAGTGTTTTCTCTTCAAAATGCTTGTAGCGCATTTCTGAGACTTGAGTGTCATCAAAACAATACGAATGACCAAAGAATTATTTTTTTGCATGCGAATGACCAAAGAATTATATAGAATTATACAGAAATTGTGCAACTGTCAACACAATCAAAGTGGAGTTCGAGCACAGTCAAATTATCATCTAGGCAGAAGCCATCTCCACACGGCAGCTCAATCCACATTTCCCCAACTTATCAGGCTCTACCAAACCAAACCTCTACCAGAACAAGAAACTTCGATGATTCAAAAATTGAACTGCTACTGAGGAGAGAAATGAGAAAGGAGACTCACCGGTGAGAAAGCCAGCCTGCATCCGGCCGGAAAAGTAGTCAGCAGCGGCGTCCTCTGCTCTGTTTCATTGGGTTAAACATACGAGGCCAACAGCAACGTGGAGTAGGGTCGAAGACACAGAGGGAGGGGGGAGGCATACTGGTGGCGTCGAGGTCGCTACCGCTGAGGCCGACAGCGGAGATGGAGGAGTTCGATCGCCGCACGGATGGGAGGAGGCCGATGGCCACGTGGAGGGGAGGAGGTCGACGGCGCAGAGGCGTTCAGAGACGACGTGCAGGCAGGCGACGGTAACGCGGAGGCGGGCGGAGGCAGGGGACGGCGGACGCGGAGTCTGGCGTCCGCGGCACAGAGGCGGGCAACGCGTCGGCGGCGCCGGCAGAAACGCAAGGCCGACTCGTGTCTCGGGTTTTCCCCGACCCGACGTGTCCCACGATGTTTTCTTTGGTTTTAGCCACACCGAGACCGGCCTGCCAAACGGCACGGTAGAGTTTTCTGGTGTTTCTAGCCTGGGCCGGGATTAAACACTGAAAACCCCTGGAAATCACGGGTACCAAACAGGGCCTTACGTGTTTAACACACGCTTGCGTCATCCGATCGAACGCGCCCTTTAGCCATGGCTTCGGTGAGAGTTAAAAAAATTCTATCGAGAAGGTGGCATTTCCTGTTATTATTGTGCATTGTGTCGAAGTCTAGTAACGTAACTGTGAGAGTCTGAGAGATTGACCGAGGCTAAGAACACGGTTTATTTACCGGCATCGGTGTGTACCGGTTTGCTTTTTTACCGTTGGATCTTGCTCTGAGGTTCGCCCTAGACGTCTTGTACCCTTGTTACCCCACGTGAACTTCTCTGCTGAGGCACGAATCTCCAGGCGAATCTGACGGCGGAAAACCCACCGGCAGCGGTAAATAAAAGTTTACCACGAGACTACTTACTCTCATATACTCCCTCCTTCTAGAAATAAGTGACGTGGATTTGTATAGATTTTATACAAATCAACGTTATTTATTTCCGGACGGAGGGAGTAAGTATAGATGCAGGTTGCTGAATTTGATCACTTCAAGTTTCTACGATGTGAAAATACGATTGGCGTAACTTTGAGAGTTTGAGAACCTAAGAAAGTTTTGTTATTGATTACTTGTCTATCAGAGGCTATTAATACCCTCCTTTACGCTGGTCAAAGATTATCAAACAAGGCACGACAACAATCATCGGTGAATCTAATCGGCAGACATGCACAAGATATTGGACCTCACAACATTAATTAATAATTCAAAATTTCAAAATAATTTATCTTCTAAACCATTATTCCGATCAAAGATTCATTTTCAAGATTGAGTTCGTCTCGACGAGTACTTCGAAACATGACTAGAGTTTACTATGTTTTGACGATTTTTTTTAGGCCATCGGTTACCAGATTAAAATATCATCACCATGTTTGTTGTGAATGATTACCATATTAATAATCAGTTCATTAATACTATATGGCTACCAAGTATAAGAAAACATGTATTTAGACATTGCGGTGTTTTGCAAATTCAAAAATGATCATGAAAGTCTTTCAACAAGTAAGAAATGTTATCAGATCATAGAAACGAAATGATCCAAATCTTTAGATATGTGCACGTTAATGCTCAACGAACTGGTAAACAAGTGACTGTAACCTGATAATCAAATTATATTGACATGCTAACCATGTGGTAATAATTTGATAAACAAGTGATAATAACCTCATAACTTGTGATGAATAAAAGCTAGTTCACGTGGTTATGACTAACCACGTACTCGACTCGAGTATACCCATTACGGACCAGCTGGGGCCCACAAGAAAGCCTATTTTGACTCCGGAAGTCCATACGTCAAATCTTATGACTCAAGATAAGAAAGCTTAATTACAATATATCTCTTCATTGTAACCGACTTGCAATCTACCTGAGACCTAGGTTTCTGCATATATAAAGGAACAGGAGGGGGAGCCAAGGAGAACCAACCTAGATAGAAGCTGCCTAGACGCACTCGCCAGATCGAATATGTTCATCTAGCCTCCGCGGCAAACCTCTGTAATCGACTCATCAATACCAAATCAGACAAACAGGACGTAGGGGTATTACCTTTCGAGGCCCTGAACCTGGGTAAATCGTGTTCTCTGTGTCTTTCTTAGCCGACGAGTTCGCCAACATAGACACTCAAAATCTTTCCTAAATATAAGTCCATCAATATGGACATTATCGAAGTCCCAACTTTGTCACTAGTCACCAAAACTTATCAACATGAGATATAGGTTTATAGATCTCCACACGTTTAATCTAACCTTGAAAACGTAGTCAATGGGGTGCACGGTTTAGCAAATAAATGATGTTAAAAAATTTAATGGAAAGAATTTGGTGGATTTTGCATGCATGCTCGGCGCCACATGGTAAGACATGCCTGGTAACATGCGCCCCACGTTGAGTCTGACAATCATAGTAATCAAGACATGACAAAAATTATAATGTTTTTCATGAAAACAATATAATATGGTATTGAAATATAATCTCGAGATAAATCCAACGGTAAGAATGTTCGCAATTTGAACGCCCGTTCAAAAACAATTTGGATATCATATTCGAAAAGCAGAAAAAAGAAACAATGTTTCTTTTAGATGTAGAAACAATGTTAGAGGCTTTTTTTTAGTTGACCAAGAAGGCAAGAACAATGTTAGAGGCTTTCTGCGACCCAAGTCCAATCTAATATTCCTGATTTAAAAAAATTGGGCCTCCAAATCTACCACTCTCTCTGCGACAAGTAGTTTCTACCGCAGGAAGTATTTTTTTTTTAAAAAAGATGATGTTTCTTCGGCATCTGCTTCATCGATGCACACATCCATAGTATTATGAAAATCACACATAGCGATCAGATCTCAGTTATTACAAATCAAATTGACAACAAGTTAGGAAAGAACACTCCTCAAGCCTATCGTCCTCGTGTCACCTTATAACTGATAGAATAAAAATAAAAATAATACAATGAATCATGCAATATCGGGTGAACACTTAAACTAATACGAAGTATAATATATTGAGATTAGGTTATGAGCTGACAAGTGAAGCCCATTCCGGCCGACCATTAACTTTTTGGCCCAGGCTCTTTAAGTGAAGTAGCAATCCCCGTATGTCTCCCATACTCCCATCCCCAAGGCTGCTGCACCCTGCACGCCACGCTAAACTGAGAAAATCCGGAGTAATACACGTATCTTTAATCCCCGCAGGCAGAGGCAGTGGAAGTTCACAGGGCGACCACGAACTGAAAAACCGAAGCAGCGAAGAAACTGAAGGCGAAAAGCTGCAAAACGGAAGCGGAGAAGCACCAGCGGAAAGCTTTTGCAGTCACCGCAGAAGAATAGGATCTTTATTTGCTGGCAGCGTGAACAGCAGAGTTATACTACTGGAGTCCAAAAGAAACTAACGGCAGCAGTAACTAATTTCGTTTCACTGCGTAGATCAGCCTTCGCGAGGACATCCCACGTGTTGATACACCCGCAGCATCTACAGTCACATTACAAGGACCTATTACAAGAGTTCGCGCACGCCAACTTAATTATCAGATATTTTAGTTTCTTGAAACGATTCTTCACATACATGAGAATATGATGCTGCTTAAATCAGATGTGTTTGTCACACTTAGGAATGATGGACCTAGCATGGATGAGAGGGACAAGCATTGGAGCATGATCACGCATGAAGATGAAAACAGCAAGCGTGTGAGGATTAAAGATGGCGCCGCAACGGTTGATTTCAGAACGTTGAAGCCACCATAATGAGAGATGAAAACGTGGGCAAATATAGAACATTTTCTTTCATATTTTCGTCCACATAATTATATGGTGCTGCGTCACCTTTTAAGTTTGGGCTAGGCCCATGTAATTTTCGTCCACATACATGGCCTGAATTTTTAGAGTCCGTATAGGTGAAAGAAGGGTTTCGGCCTTTTTTCCCAAGGCTGGCCG
The DNA here is from genome assembly GCF_000005505.3 of Brachypodium distachyon. Lineage (NCBI taxonomy): Eukaryota > Viridiplantae > Streptophyta > Magnoliopsida > Poales > Poaceae > Brachypodium > Brachypodium distachyon. The sequence goes on along the minus strand of NC_016134.3, from coordinate 18,889,197 downwards.
GATACCCCTCTAGTCCTCTGTATATACTCCCGTTAGGTCTTCGTTTAGATTCGGATTTTGTTTAGTTTAACACTTAGCTATTTGCTACTCTTCGCCATAGGCACAAGTGTCAAATCGACTTTCTGTACTACGCGCTTGCAGAATCTCATAAATAAAGCTTCACCTTTATTCGCAATATTGCATCTATAATTCTTGCTTGTTCTTCGGTTGCATGTAGGGATTGATCCTTCGTGATCAGGTTGATCTAGCTCCGGCGTGGTCAATAATCTCGGAAGTTGGTGTAGCGATCGCTAAGGCGCAACGTCTCGCACGTTTGTAGCCGGTTCGTCAACGTCGACATCCACCTAAAAATCGATAGCTATCTTCTCATCGAAAGATCGGGCACCTTTACCCTTATCAAACCTGGGAAGGGATCAGGTAAGGAGAACAAATTACTGCCAGTATATGGTTAATCTCTTATGGTCAATTACTTTGACCGACTGCTGTACATACCTGGCCCAACCGCCTTCAATACAAATCCAGACTGGATCTGCGTCACGAGAAACTTGGGCCGGCCGGCCACCTTACGGCCTTACCTAGCTAGCCGCGTCGGCTGGTTAATTCCTTATTCCAGAATTCAATTGCTCGATCGCCTACGTATTTATGTACACGCGACCAATCCGGGTACGTACATAAGGGGGACAAATGTACGTTCCACACGCACGTATTAACACTTTTTTTTTCGAAAAGGAAGATAACCTCAACCTATGCACGTTCCATGCCTCTCTTTTGTCCACAAGTCTGAAAAGTGAGGGATAAGAAACCATGTTGTTGCTATGTGCAATGTCCTATAGCTACTTGTCGCCGATTTGTGCTTGTAATGCAATTTTCGCTTCTAGTACAATGTACAATGACACAATGTACGTGCAAACTGAAAAAGGATAAGTATACGTTTCTAGCTTAGCTTGCTTAAAAAGCCACCTTTTCTCGTAATTTGCGTGCATGGATCTGTTTCGGCCATTGTTACTGAAAGAGATACGATTCGGCGTTTGGCAAAGAAGATGACAGTAACGTAGTGCATGCTACTGAATAAAAGTTACCTTTTTGGTCTCTCTTCTTGAACGTGCACCGCTTAGGCCTCACTTAAAGCCGGAATTTCGTCCGTATATATCTCGGGTGGTAGTTGGACTATTTTTACATGTTCATTTCATCCCTCACCAGCCGCAGAAATCGTGTTTATTACGTACTTCGAGATTTCTTATGTCCCAAACTAACCGTATGAATGAAGATACGGAGTAATACAACAAAGGTGACGATGGACTAGTCAATATAGCAAATGCAAGTTAAGAGAGGGCCTTGTCGACGACGCTCCATGTTCATCTCCTCGAGCAAAGACGGCTGCCTCTCACTTTGTGCAACAACATTTAGCTTCTAGTACTATGCATGCAACGATTGGGATCTAGAATCCACAAACAAATGAGTGCATTACCACGTAAAGATGTACAGGTTGCATCTAAAGTGTATACATCACCTATACAAGACAAGAAAAAAAATGAGTTACTTGTGAATTATCTACATAATTAATGTATACATGATCAGAAAAGGCAATGTGCCTACCCGCAAAAAAAAAAGGCAATGTGCCATAACAGATATACATACACAGATATATATACTATATAAATCTTAATCAAGATAAGAACACGTGGCATGTCCTGATCTCTCTCTCTCTAAACGACTGAAGCTCTCTTGTGCTACGTACTACTGTCACATGAACATGACCCCGGCCCTTCATTATTTCGGAACGTTTGGACCACCCGATTATTTACATTTTCCTTTGGTAGGACACTCTGAGCTACATACGCACATACCATTGTAACAGTAGAATTCCATTCCCTCAAATTAATACCAGCAGGTGGTTGCAATAAGTACTCGCATGACTACAATAAAATCAGCCATGCCTGTTCTCGGATCATTCAATTGAAAATAGTCCAATTACAGTAGGATGGGCTGTGCAATTCTTTGAAATGTACCACTAGCTAGCTTTTTTTTGTGGGGGTATAAAAATGAAGTGAATATGAACACTGCTAGAAATAATATGGGAAGAGGCCTCGGTCATGTCCGTCCCATTGTCATAACTCTGGTTTCCCCATTGAGGTGTACTGGTGAAGCCGGTATATTCCTATATATCTACACAACCGTTGCCTTGCTACCTTCAACTAGCTACTCAGGTGGCTCCAAAAACAGAGGCCCTGAACTGCCATGTACATGTACATGTTGGTGTGAATAGCTAAAGCCAAAAGCAGGTACAGTACCACCGTTCTAGCTAATGCTACCCCGGCTTCTTCTCTAGCGGAAATATATGTGTGGAAGCAATCGGGCATATTAAATTGCAACAGTACACTCTACAAATGCAAAATGGTGTGTTCTGCGAAAGAAGAAATGAGCCCAACCTACCCCACCCATCCAAAACCTGATAAACCAACACATGGTTCCATGGGTATCTCACTTGGTCAATCCGGAAACTATTGACGATTTCACCAAATATAATGAGATGCGACGTCGAACAAATCGGTTTGAATTAATTAACTCTCTACTTCATATATACTCCATGAAGGATGACAGGCAAATAATTATTTCAACAATGTGTGGCTTATCTGAGACAAACCGATAGCATTGTAACCCACGTAAAAAGTTATCAGCTTCCCGTAAAAACAGGTCTTATAATTGCTCAACTTGTGATTAGTAACGCAACATTTTCTTTCGGTTAGTATACGACCAAAGGGAAACTAATCTATCTGCCTTTCCACTTCTTCAGTTTCCTGCAATATTCGGTGACACGGCCATCCAGGCAGGTACACCTAGGTTAGCTAGCCACGCAAGATAAGGCAACGTCACGTCACTTATAAGCTGGAAAATTGAAATTACTGACATACCCTTTCACTTGATTTTGTTGCCGGTTGCTCTGCTGAATCTTCTACCGCGTGATTACTCGGCGAGACATTATGAGTTACCAAATTCCGAGGCACGGTCGTGTATCTCAGAATGGTTGAGAATATAGATATTTTTATTAATATATTTATTTGTGATTATGTTTGTAAGTTGGTGTCCCCATCTTATCCTAGATTCGCTGTTTGGAGCTTATTTAAGTAAAGGGAGCTACAGCGCATTTTTTTCAAGATTTAAATACTCGTAAAATCATTAGATATGAACTAAAGTTGTATTTTACTTACTATTTTAATGTTATAAATTATTAAATGCAAATTGTAGAGGCGCTAGAAATGAAAGGAGAGCTACCAAAGTGCGGAGATGTACACAAAATGAATATTTGTCGGAACACGAAAACCCCTTTAATGATGAGAAATTTAAATTAATGAAATTTTAAGTTTGCCTAGATGACTAGAAATATTATAATCCTAGTGGAAAGCCCGTAACTTGCTACGGAATGACGGAAAATTTTAAAACATGCTGACTAAATTTTTCCAAAAGTGACGTATTTTATATAGTTACGTGACTGCTCCATTCCCACGAGAAGGCAACACAGTGAGGCACCCTTCTCTCCGTCTTTTCGTTCTCCCATACCACTTGTTGCTCTCGATTTTGCCTCTGGCTCTGTCGACTATACTGTTTGGCCCACTCTACTCCCATCGCCTCTTGTAGCAGATTTAATTGTGTAGCATAATATGAATAGCCATGGAACTATTCTGCTGCTCTGCCACCCTGCAGCTCATGCTTGCCGCTCCTTTGTCACTGCTTTGTGATGGACGACGCCGAGGCACCGCCCCACCGCAGCATGCACCAAATAGGCCTCCACCTCCCTCATATCGGATCCCCTCCTCAGTCTTGGCGGCAGCACAACCTTCCTCTCCACCCGCGGCAGAGGGAGCAACTTTCCCCGGTGGCTGGAATCGGCTGCAAGGGGGCGTGCAGGTGGTTGGTGCAGGCCGGGAAGGGGACGCTTAGGGCGATGGGGGATGCGGTCATGCGGCTGCACCGGGTCGCAAGGTCCAGCGAGCAGTTGATGCGGCGGGTAGAAAGGAGCAGGAAGCTCATGGCACCGTCGAGGTCGGCCATCTCCCACAAGTTTGACGCCTAGCGAGGGTGGAGGTGGTGGGAAAACAGGGGAAGCAGGCGGCGGTGTGGAGGCTTTGCGAGGCGGGCGGCCCCACGCATCGGGGGGGGGGGGGACTTAGGCATGGGCATACGGGGGCGCGGGGGCGTCGGTTGTAAGTTTTCGTTTAAAGATTCATTCGTTTGTGGTCTGTGTAAAAATACCAAATCTGGGAGGAAATTGATACGCCAATAGCACTATTATACATCCCCAGATTTGATATTTTTACATAGACCAGAAATCAATGAATCTTTACACGAAAATGTACAGATATGTAGTATACATCTATTCTAACACCACAAAAAAATTCAAATTTTTTTGAAAGTTCAAAACATAATTTTCGTGATGTTTAAACTATAGGGAGCATTGGATCCCGAGAGCTAAAAATCCATATTGATTGTGGAGGCACTATAAATGAGTGTAGAGCAAGTACAGTGTAGAGATGGAGACAAAACATATATTTGTCGAAACATGAAACCCCTTCAACGATGAAAGAAATAAAATAGAACTATCAAACTTGTTTAGTTTACTAAGATGACTACACAAATTATGATATATCATTAAGTATATTATTGCGACTATTCAACTTTGGCAACATAGTGAATATTAGGGATAAAGAGATGTGGTGCAGATCAACGAATCGGCTTGGCTTGGGCCAGAACTTGAACTGCTCAAGTGCAACATCTTAAGTTGTGCCGATGGAGTGGGGGTACATCTACATGCTAAAAGTGGAAAATTCCAAATGCACGAAAACACAATTCCTTTTCCATAGATTGTTTTGTCAAAAACACTCGTTCCATTTCCAGTAAGAACTCCACTTTTCGTTTCACAATTTTTTCTTTAGATCCTAGAATAATTGAAAAGTTTCAACACTATTTTCATCCGTAGTCATGGATCCCTCTTTCCTCCACTTTGGATCAGGCAACAAAGATGATATTGCCTTTATTTCCTCCTTGGAGTCTCTACTTTGGAACCACACATCATGTGTTGGTTTCCTCTCTTGCATTATGAACATGGTTATGGTGTGATGCTCCTGTTGTGCCATTGGTTTCCTTGTTATGTTTTGGTCAAAATCTTGTAATGCTCTTACGATAGCCATGGCCTCGTGGGGGCCTCATTGTGGTTGATCAAATATTGTGAGCTTTTTGTTGGTTGGCCACACAATACTCGCCAACCCTGTGCAAGAGGACATGGGCTTCATGGAGGCAGTTCGAGCAGAGGTGTCTAATGAGATCTAGGATCAGTTGTAAGGCATGTTCCCATCATGTTGGGACCTTTTTGGGCTCTTGGGTCGTTTACATGTCTTCGAATTTTCTTGGTTGTTCTTTTGCCATGCCTACGCACACGATTGTTAATCTTATGCGATGTTCTGAGACGGGCCTTCATTGATATTTTCCCTTTTACAAGGATGGTGATTTCAACATATGGACAACATTCATTTTTTATTGTATTTGCTCTTAGATCTTTTTGGTTTATGGTGCTCTATGGTGTTGAGGTGTCTATTTTGGTTGTGCTTGATGTTTGTAAGATGGTGTCCCCAACCCGTCCTAGGTTCTACTGCTGGTTGTTTGGGCCTCATTAATTTCAAGTGAATGATGCGTTTTTTTTTCAAAAATAAATATTCATTAATTCAGTAGATATGCACAAAACTTGTACTTTACTTCCTCTTTTAATGTTATTAATCAGTATATGCAAACTGTGTGATTATTTGAAGTTTGTATCTTCCCACATTGTCCGCCTTTAAGAAAATGATATTTAGCATAATGTGTCATTTGCCATTGTTTCTCAAACTTCATCCATATAGTTGTGTCATTGTACACATATCAACTCAAGGCAACAAGCTATTGACAAAGCGTTTGATGTGGACTTTCGCCTCGCACCCTTAGCCAACATGATAATTTAGTGTTGTGGATGTAGAGATAGCATCCTACACTCAGGTGGTCACACTGGTTGATTTTTCTTACGAGGATTGTTCAACTTGTTGACAACATTTATTTTTTATTTTATTTGTTTTTAGCTCTTCTTGATTTATGGTGCTCTACGGTGTTTAGATGTCTGTTTGGTTTGCGCTTTATGTTTGTAAGCCAGTGTCCGGTGTCCCCAGCCTGTCCTGCGTTGTACTGCTGGCTGTTTGGAGTTTATTTATTTAAAACTAGCTACGATGTGTTTTTTTTTCCTCTAAAACTAAATACTCATAAACCAGTAGAATATGTGCAAAACTTGTATTGTACTTCCAATTTTAATGTTATAGATCAATAGATGCAAATTGTGTGCCTATGTGAAGTATGCATTTTTTCCCTCATCATCTGTCCTTAGAGAAAACTCACTTGAGAACGATGTGTCATTTGCCATCGTGTCTCAAACTCTGTCCATATGGTTGTGTCATGCACATATTAACCCACGAGGGACGGCAATGAACTATTGGCAGAGCATTTGGCGTGGATTTTTGCATTGCATCCTCGTCCAACGTCATAATTTATTGGTGTGGATGTAGAGATAGCATCCTATCCACATGCCCCCCTAGTGCTAGCCCTCACATTTGCTCCCTCGTGCCGCTCTCATCAATGAGTGGCCATAGGGACCTCTGCATGTGGTCACCTCTTGGCTCTGGCTACTTGAGCACAAGTTAAAAAATATTGTCGATTGCATGTAGGATGAGTGCTTTAACGTAGGATAATTAAAATACTCCTCTACACACACAATACTTCCCATACACTACAATGGCCATATAATCGACACAATCTATTGGACAGCAACAAATCATAAATAAATTTTGAGAATAGTGGTTATAGAAGATAGTCATCTAAGTGAATACTAGGTTATCTAACCTGGATACGTGAATCCGAGATGAAAGGAGGCATTGGCTCCTTGAATTTCGCGTAATTTTGACAGCGAGAGGAAGAAAACGGGAAATCTAAAGTAAGAGAACGCTGCAATAGAAGACAATTTTGGGGGCATGGGTAGTATGGTAATTTGGCTCCTCTCTCTCTCTTTCCTACGTGGCCAGTCTAGCAGTCCAGCAGTGGGTTCCCCTTTCCCTCCATACAGCATATATACACTCAACCCGGTGCCAACGGAGCGAACTCCGCTCACAGACCTCTGCTCTGTCGTAGTACTGCTCTGCCATCTCTGCCGCATCCCACACTCCTCCTCCGGCCATTTACTACTACCCCCACGCAGCGCCGCCATTTCCGCGGCTATGCTGTCGGGGTTCAACAGTTCTCTCTGGATGCAGGAGGAGCACGACGGCGGCCAAGACCATCAGCCGGCGGGGATTATGGGGATGATTCCGATGCTAGGGATGGAAGGCGGAAACGACAACGAACAGGAGCAACTCCTGGCCATGGCGTCCGGGGCAGCCGGCGGGGAGTTCCGCGTTCCAGGGACGGTTACTGACGACTGGCTCTTCGGGGGCGCGCCAGGGTCGGCGGCCATGTACCTGGGGCCGCCGGCGCCGCCAGAGCCTCAGGGCGCCTCCTCAAGCTCCGGATTCGGAGTCGCCTCGCAGACGACGTTCCCGATATTCAACTTGGGAGGCGCCGGGCCCTTCGACGTCTCCGGGTTCGACCTCGGCAACAACAACAACCCCGGTGCCGAGTTCATGTCCTTCCTTGGCGCCGGGAACGCGGCGAGCACCCTGATGCCGAACAGCAGCTCCCTGATGCAGCCGGCTGGGAACGCGGGCTCGTTCTTCGGCTCCTTCGCTGGCTTCGGTACCGCCCCGGCGCCGCAAATGCCTGCAGACTTCGCCTCCGCCGGGTTCGACTCCTTCCAGGCGCCTCCGTTGGCGGCGCCCGCGTTGAGCGCGCCCTTCTCCCTGCGGCCGCTGGAGGTCGTCCCGACGCTGGGCGCACAGCCGACGCTGTTCCAGAAGCGCGCGCTCCTCCGCCGCAACGCCGGCCTAGAAGACTCCGCCCACAACAACAACAAGAAGCGCCAGGCGGCGGCGGACACGGTGCTCGTGGACGCCGATGAGGAGGAAGACGACGTCGACGTGAGCATTGACGCGTCCGGGCTCAACTACGACGACTCGGAGGACGGCAGGGGCGTCGAGGAGAGCGGCAGGGACGACGGCAAGGAGTCCAACAACGCCAACAGCAGGATGACCACAGGCGGCGGCGCAGCGGAAGGGAAGGGGAAGAAGTCCAAGGGGATGCCGGCCAAAAACCTCATGGCTGAGCGCCGTCGTCGCAAGAAGCTCAACGACCGCCTCTACATGCTCCGCTCTGTCGTCCCCAGGATCAGCAAGGTGAGGAAAAAATTCCCCTGCACTTCGGCACCTTTCTCAGAGTGGTGCAAGTACTTGCAGAATTGAATAGTACTACTATTGCAGTACTACTTCTTGCTTGCTCTTTTTTTTTTGCGGGTTCAGTAGGTTTAGGCAATTTTACGCAGACTAACAGAACGTATTTTTATGATTAGTGGATCATATGTTTTGTTTCAATGCATCTGTGGATTCATTGTTGCTATTATATGAATTTAATTTATCGGAGGAATTGAATTGGCGTAATTTTAGTCATTACTTACTGCCGGTGTATAAATTTCATGTAGAATTGTGGATTCACGCATATTAGGTGTAGTTTTTCATGTAGAATTGTGGATGCACGCCAGCTTTGGTAATTTTAGCTTTCCCTTACTTTGTGGCCATACACTTCAGGTCTTGCTACTTTTGTGACCTTGTAGTTCTTTTGTTCAAGTTCTACTGTGTTACCTCTGTACAACATGGTGGTCATAATTCTGAACAAAATTAGGACCGCTACCAAATTTATATTTCTCGGGAAATATTTTGCGTAGTTGCAGTTCCTACTTGTTGCTAGTTATACGAATTAAATGTAGTTGCTGTCTATGAGTTGTTTTCGGTGCAATTTTTTATCGATCTTATTGTTGGTATGCATATTATTCAGTTGCTAGTCAATTATGGCAGAGGTGTAGACAGATTGGAAAAAAATCGAAATTTTAAATCGCAATAATTGTAGTACCGCTGTGTCGCCGTAAAAAAAAAGCAATTGCAAATAGCAGAGGCTGTGCTACATTGTTGTTTTTTGCGATAAAAATAATACTGTTGCATGAACCGCTTTATAGCTTGTACTATCTATTTCGGTTACTTGTTCATAAATTGAGTATTTCATGGTGAGTATTAGTGGTACTCCTCTCACTATGTGCAGGCAATTTATCAAATTATCTTTCCCTTTATGACTGTCCAGTAAACTGATTTGTGTTGTTGTAATTGGTAGATGGACAGGGCATCCATTCTTGGAGATGCAATCGAGTACCTTAAGGAGCTCCTGAAAAAGATCAATGATCTTCAGAATGAGCTCGAGTCGTCTCCTACCACATCCTCAATGCCTCTAACGCCTACAAGCTTCCACCCTCCGACTCCTACCTTGCCCACACTGCCATCTCGCGTGAAGGAAGAGCTTTACCCAAGTGCACTGCCAAGCCCTACTGGTCAGCAACCAATGGTCAGTATCTCTTTATCTCTATAAACTTCACTAAAGCAGTATTTTTCTTCAGATGAACTAAACCTGTCCCCCGCTTGACATGATAAACAATTGTTTTTGCTAATCATGTTTAACTAGCAATAGGCATAAGTAAGCTAAAACTCGTTCTTGATGTATACATTAGTTTGATACCTGATAGAACATGTAGCTCACTTTATTTTCTGTTCCTGCAATAGGTTCAGGTTAGGCTCAGGGAAGGGGAGGCCTACAACATCCACATGTTATGCGCTCGCAGGCCAGGTCTTCTTCACTCCACCTTGACCGCAATTGACTCCCTCAATCTCGATGTACAACAAGCTGTGATAAGTTGTTTCAATGGCTTTGTCATGGATGTCTTCAAGGCTGAGGTAATGCACGAGTATTTCTCCGCATTTTCAGGAAGAGAAAAAAAGTTGCTTTCTCATTTAAAAAGAGCGCCCGATTATAACTGATGTCGCCTTTGTTCTTCACAGAAGGTAGTAAAGGATGCCCCCCTGCCCCAGCCTGATCAAATCAAGGCAGTTCTGCTCCAAGTCGCCGGGTTCCATCCGATGATCTAGAGCAGGACAGGAGAGCTCAATCAACTGCAAAGAAGAGAGTAGCTAAAGGAAATTACAAGTACCCAGCGTTTTCGACAGCAGCAAGTTCGTCTACAGTAGTAGCCCTGGCACCTGCCCAGGGGTTTTTACCGAACCGGTTTATCTACCAGTCTTTTTAGAGTCCATAAAAACTTCAATAATGTCAGTAAATCTGTCAGCACCTAACATTGTGTGTGCGACTGTTGTTACCTTTGCCTGTCGGTACATGCTTGCTTGCGTGTCGTGTCCTGCGAGTCTGAACTAGAATTGCGTCGCTTGAAGCGGAAAAATATTGGATATTCCCTATGGTTTGCCATCTGGTTCTGGTTGCTGTGCCTTTTCTTCCATGTGTTTGTTGAATTGGTTTACATAAGCCAGAAGATGTTTGTTACTGTTACTGAATAGTTGATGAGTATTGGGAGAGGCTGGGGCGAGTTATTGGAATCAGGCAGGCAAAGTGGTCCTTGTACCGGGGGGGCCCCCGAAGCAAACAACATTCCAACAACGTCTTCACTGCAGCCTGTCGCTTGCAGGGGCTGGATTTGGCTGGTTTCCCATGAAAGCTCGGTACAGTAACTGGAACAAACAGATTTGGTGACTGGTGAGATTCACAACGTCAAAAGTTAAAAGAAAAATCGAGTTTTTGTTACTTGCAGTTGCAGCAGCCTGCAGAACGTACGGGTCGTCGTCGTCGCCACCCATCCGGACTCCGGAGTCCATTGGCGAATGGCGATAGAATGGAGATTGGATTGGACGCGAATTTCATTCATTCAATAGGGCTCACTCCATTCCTGTGCAGAGCAGCAATTTCGGTAGCAGGCGCACGCGCGTGATGGAAATGGGGGGACTTGTCGGGACGTGTGACCGTGTCAGAGCACAATCACTCCGCTGCTGCGCTGCATGTGCGAATGGATCTACTGCTGCTGCTCGGTGCTCCGGGCGCCGGCGAAACAGACCGTAAACGGTGGTGTCGTCGCTGGCCATCCTCGCATGGCAGTTGGAACGCGAGATTGTTTTCGGATTCACGTCGACGTGGTGGTCCTTCTCTCAACCGCTCTCTGAGCAGCGAACCGACGGGCCAGAATTTTCGGTTGGGGAAATTTACTGTGGGCGTTTTGAAGTCTTCTTCTTTTGCTAAACTTGAAAAGGAGGATTAATTTTGTTAGAAGAGGTTTTGATAATAGAACGATGCATAAATGGTTTGAATTAGTTAACATAATTGAAAGTGTGGTCCTCTCTGAGGAACAAGATCAGCTAATTGGAAGTTGCATAGTTCTGGTGTGTACAATGTTCAATCTCTATATGCTGTCATCAACTTCAGGATATGTTGTCAAAAACTTTAGGGGGATTGGTCCTGTCTATATTTCTTTCATTTGGAAACTGAATGTCACTCTAGAGTACATTTCTTCCCGTGGCTCTTATCTAATGATAGTCTGCTTACTAGAGATAATTTACATAATGTCAACATGTAGAAGATAAAACATGCCTAATGTGTTGTGAACATGAATCTGCGGAACATTTGTTCTTCACCTGTAACATTACTAAACAATTATGGTGTGAGCTAGCAGCTTTGCTACGAGGTAATCAAGTCTCTTGCTATGAAGATGTTGCTAGATGGTGACCTACTAACAATAATCATGTTGTTTTTAATATGATATCCAATGCTTTTCTGTGGATGATGTGGAAATTTCGAAATGACCTTCATTTTGGTCGTGTGAACTGGTCTGGTCTCAAGATTATCTGGCACAGGTTATTATGCTTGATGAAAAGATGGAGGATGCTTTGCCCCATAAAAAAACCTGTTCAAGTGGACAGATGCGTGACTGCTCTGGAGAACAAGCTGCAAGAAGAACCAGGATCCTGCTGTGCTGAAGAAGAGGAAACTGACTGCTGTGCTGGGCCCGGGAACACCCCAAGCTGCTGGACCACACCGAGTGCTGATCACTTGATGTCCTAAAGCTGTGCGGAACCGGAAGCTAGATGTCAACCATCATGTTTTTGCTATGCTTGTAGCTTGAATGTTGTTTTCTGCATTTGTTGTTGCTGTCGATCCTTTAGTATGTGTTCATTGTAATATGCTAGCTGGACGTTAACTTGCAAAATTGTTGTTTCATTTTCAATAGGTCGTACCTTTCTGCTTTCTGATTTGATCAATAAGTTTACAGAACAATTAATCAAGCAGACCCTGGGTTCAAGTCATGAAGACCTAAGATTACTCTCTCTCTCTCTCTGTGTAGACACACACACCTGATGGATCCTTATGTTTATTCTAATATTGTTCATCTAAACACCGTGGGCACAATAGGATGTCCAAGGTTTTATAATGGGGAAAGGACTGACTTTATATATGTTTCATCTCTTTATGTTCATTTCAAAAGATAATGCACAATAATAACATAAATGCATGTTATTCAATTACTCCGTATAGTTCATTTTCTTCTGCCATCCTTTCATTGCAATATTTGACTCTTATTTACATATATATTGTCCTTCGTAGCTTGCAATTTTCATGAAATAAAGATGGACAATTGAAAATACTAAATGTCACTTTTATACCCTGAACAGTCACTTTGTAAGGCACTTTAAAATAACACAATATTATGACACTAACATCATAACTTTTTGATACAAATAAGGATGTTGCCCGCGCAATTGCGCGGGTCACTTGGCTGGTTATTTGGTGTCGTACCAGTGGCCCATGAGGTCCCATTGGTACGGGACCTGTGGGTCGCGAGTAACGAAGCCCCGCCAGGTTGGCCTCCCGGGAAGGATAGACCCGGGAAGCCCGTGCCAAAGAGATAGTCATTGGCGAAGATAAAGCCAAGAACCGGAACAAGAGAAGCACCCGCTTCGGTAGGTACCCGGGAACTCTGGTCCCGGGAAGTGGAAGGCATGCTACCCCGGCAACGAGCTGGGTGTGCTTGCTGGGAAGAGGCCCCCCGCAACCCGCGCTCGAGCATGCAGATGGGGCCCGCAGAACAATGAAGACATGACGAGACAGCGGACGTAGTGCATTTAATGCACCGACGGGAGTCATATCGGCAGGGCTAGTCTTGCTCAGCAAGGTTAGAACGGCTACCCTATAATCCATTTTATTTACCGTGTACAGTGGCCTGGGCGCTGCATGGCGCCCAGCGTGGATAAACAATAGTGTAAGTTTTGCGGCAATGACACGCGGATAGCTAACGTGTCGCGCTGCATGCATCGGCGCCTGTGGTATCCCCTTGTCTATAAAATGAGTACCAATGCCACCGGTCAAAGGGTTGGAACCCTAGTCAGTAACAAGCAGCAGTGTGCCCGCCCATAGCAGAGTTCCTTAGAGGGACAAGTAGCCAACCCGGGAGCCCCCGGGCAATCTGTAAAGCATACTCATTCCCCAATACAACCAAGAGCTGGACGTAGGGTGTTACACCTCCGGGTGGCCCGAACCAAGGTAAATCTAACTGTCCACACTACGTGTCTTTCGTCACGTCGGCGATCGCCGGAGCGATTTCCCCGCCCTCCACCGAACAACAAGGGGGTGTCCCGCATCCCCGGTGCCGGAGACCCGTGCTCCGACATCTGGCGCGCCAGGTAGGGAGGCGTGAAGAGAACTTCGGGTGACCGCCGGCGTCATCGGCTTTGTCACCAACGACATCGTCCACATCAGCTCGCCATGCCGCCCAAGAAGGCAGACGAGCCTCGGGTCGACTTGCGCGATACGCTGGCCATGCGCACTCAATCCCACGACGCCGCACGTGCGTCGCAAGGTCACGGGGACTAGGGGTCCTCCAAATGTCAATAACCTCAGCAGGCGCAGCAGCAACCGCAGCTGCCACCGCCACCTCCTCAGGCGTCGACGGACAACCGTCTGAGGGGACTTGCGGCGCCTAGCGCGGGAGCCAGTCGCACGGGCGACCTCAACGTCGCACGTGCCAGCCAACGAGTTCACTCGCGGGCTGAGGACGCGCAGCAACAGCTGTGTCACGACCATAGCGTGTCGCGTACGACGCCAGTGGGATCTCGGCGCTCTCAACCGAGGGCACCGGGTGACCGGGTGGATGGTAGCAGGTTTGAGAACCGGCAGCCTCCCGCCCAGACCCCGGCGGAAGCTATCATCGCCGCGCGTGTCATGGTGCACTACGAGCCACCGCAAGGCACACCCCGGCACACGACGTGTGGAGTGCGGAGTCGGACGCACTCCTCGCGCTCGCCGCCCAACAACCGCAAGGTGAGGGTGGCTCGGCTGGTTCGGGCGAGGACAGAACCTGGGACGCGGGGACGCTCCCCGCGCCTCGGGACCAGGAGAGCATCCTCCACCCTCGGGAGGACAGGACGACGAGGATCCCAAGGATGACTCGGACTCGTCACCGACCGTCACGCCAAGTGACGCGCGAGGCGTCCTGAACGCCCGCCAGCAAGAAGATCTCCGCCGGCGTGAGCTGCGCCGGGTGAAATGGCCCCGCAAGTTCCGAGCGCCAACGCTCAGGACGTACGACGGGACCGTGAATCCCAAGGATTTCCTCCTGACCTACACGTTGGGCATGCATGCTATCGCTGCCGATGACAAGGTCAGGGCCAACTGGTTCCCGATGGTCCTGAAAGGATCAGCGAGAACTTGGTTGCTCAACCTGCCCACCGGGTACATTGCCTCCGGGGCTGACCTACGTGAGCAGTTTGTGAACACGTTCCAGGGCCTCATCACCTTCCTCCGGGGAAATTCGGACGTGTTCGCATGGGAGCCGTTGGACCTTTCCGAAGTCCCCAGGGAGGTGATCGAGCATCGGTTGGCGGTGCGGCCAGACGCGTGCCCCGTCAAAGAGAATGTTCGCCGGCAAGCACAAGAACGCAAAGATTTCATCCAGCAAGAAGTGGAGAAGCTCAAGAATGTCGGGGAAATCAAGGAAGTGTTGTACCCTACTTGGTTAGCAAATCCTGTTGTAGTCCCTAAGGCTGGGAATAAATTACGCATGTGTGTAGATTTCACTGATCTTAATCGTGCATGCCCTAAGGACCCCTTCCCTGTACCCCGTATTGATCAAATAGTAGATTCCACAGCGGGTTATGAGTCGTTGTGCTTTTTAGAAGCCTTCTCCGGCTACCATCAGATCAATATGGCAGTCGAAGATGAGGAGAAAACAACGTTTATCACCCCGGTTGGCTGCTACTATTATACATGCATGCTTTTCGGGCTGAAGAACGCGGGCTCGACATTTCAGCGCACTTTGCTCCAGTGTCTGGGACCCCAGCTAGGTTGTAATATCGAGGCCTGCATGGACGATATCGTCGTCAAGTCGCGGGGCGGGGACTCGCTCGTCGGCGACCTGCAGGAGACATTCGATAATCTCTGTAGGATCAAGCTCAAGCTTAACCCCGAGAAATGCACGTTCGGCGTGGACTTGGGGCACTTGTTGGGCTTCTTTGTATCTCACCGGGGAATCGAGGCCAACCCATAGAAGATCGAGGCGATCGAGGCACCCCGCAAGGTCAGAGATGTCCAGTGCCTCAACGATTGCGTTGTGGCGCTCGGGCGTTTCGTCTCAAGGTTGGGTGAGTGAGCCTTGCCTTTCTTCAAGGTAATGAAGAAGAAGGGCCCAGTCAACTGGACCCCTAAGGTAGAAGCAGCGTTCCAGGACTTGAAGCAGTACCTGAAGTTGCCGTCGATCCTCGTTGCCCCCAAGCCGGGCGAGTTGTGGCTGCTTTACTTAGCAGCGACAGATAAGGTAGTGAGCTCTGTGCTCGTTGCCGAGAGGTAAGAGCAAGTCCTCGGGGCTGAGACAGTGGGGCAGGGGGCTCCCGGCGATCAGGAAGACAAGGTCAGCACGGTGTTGCGTGATACGCTGGTACGGTACCCGTAGGTCCAGAAGGGTACTGGGTTGTACTTCGACGGCGCCTTCAGTCTGCAGGGTGCCGGAGCCGGAGTAGTGATCGAGTCGCCCACTGAAGATCAACTCAAGTTCGTGATACAGTTCGACTTCGCCAACTCCACCACAACACAACAGAGTACGAGGGGCTACTAGCCGGGTTACGTGCGGCGATCGCCCTCGACATCAAGCGCTTTGTTGTTTGCGGGGATTCTCAACTCGTGATAAACCAAGTGAACAAGGACTACGACCGCCCCCAGATGGCAGCGTACGTGGAAGAAGTGCGAAAGCTGGAGTCCAAGTTCAAGGGACTCCAGTTTGAGCACGTAAAGCGCAAGGACAAATTTGTTGCGGATGAACTGTTCAAGTGGGTTAGCGGAACGCGGAAAGGTGCCTCCTGGGGTATTCGTACAGACGCAGTCAAAGCCCTCTGTCGATCCCAAGACGGTTGCTTGGGAAGCCCATCCGGCAACCCAAGGAGACCCTGCAGCTGCGGGGCACCATGCTACCGAACTTGTGGCATGCTTGAGTCGGGTACCGCCACCTTGGGGCACGGATGTTATTCGTTACCTTAAGGACGGAACCCTCCCGAAAGAAGACATTGCCGCGGAGCGAGTAGCCCGGCAAGAAAAGATGTACGCTCTGGTAGATGGGGATCTCTACCGGAGGTGTCCAAACGAGTTATGCTCCTCTGCGTGCCCCAAGAGGAAGGGCGCACGCTGCTGGAGGATATCAATCGAGGCACATGTTCGCACCATGTGGCCTCTAGGGCGCTAGCTGGGAAAGCGTTCCGCATGGCTTCTACTGGCCCACAGCCTTAGCCAATGCCGAGCAACTAGTCAAGACCTGTGAAGCATGCCAGTTTCACACCAAGAAGAGCAATCAGCCAGCTCAAGCCCTGCAAGTCATCCCGTCCTCATGGCCGTTTGCGGTCTGGGGGCTGGACATCGTCGGCAAGATACCGAGAGTTGTCGGCGGTTACGGGTATCTCCTTGTAGCCATTGACAAGTTCTCAAAATGGGTCGAGGTGGAGCCTGTGCGAGCTGTCACAGCGCAGGCGGCCATCAAGTTCTTCAAGAGCATTGTGTGCCGGTTTGGTGTACCTAACAGCATTATCACAGATAATGGCACACAATTCACTAGTGCGGTGTTTCGATGTAACATCCCAAAATTTTCCCATTTTGGAATGTTAATTAATATAAATTATTTTATCTAATTTGTTTAATGTTAACATATTTTGGTTGAGAATTTCTGAAGAATTTTAAAATTTTCAGGACTTGTTTGAATTTTTCTTGGCACGTTTGAATTTTATACCAAAGAGTGGATTAATATGACTATCCAAATTATATCACATGGTTGAAAGATTTTTACAAATTCAAAAGTGTTTAATTTGGATCCATTTTTGCATCTTATGTTATTGTATGGGATTTCAAGAACCTAAATGAGTCTTATTCTTTTTTGGGGATCCTATAAAGGATTTATGGTATCCCAAATTTTCAATTTGAATGCCATGACCATTTGAGAGCATCGTTGGAATTATTGAATCAATTTGAAATGTTTCCCAACATTTATTCAGTGTTAAAGAGAGGGAACAATATGACTTTCCCAAGTATATAGTTGGAAAACATATTTAATATTTCACTTATGTATTGGTTGATTCTTATGTTGGTATACTCTTTTAATTTCCAAATGAGATGATCAAATAAAGAGAAGAGGGTAACATGACAACCTCACGTGGAGATGATTTTCCGACATTTATTCAAGAGTGGGAAATAACATGACTTTCCTAATCCTAGAGTTGAGAAAACATTTTCAAAACTCTGCATGTTCTTGGTTTGGCGTTAAAATCAATTATATGATTTTCCAACACATGCCTATTTGTTAATGAGAAGGAATAACGTGACTTTCCAGATTATAAAGCTGGAGAACATATAATTTGGTACGCATAAGCTTCATTTGGTGTTAGAATCCCGTTTGGAAATTTATTGGATCTTTGACATATTTTTCTAGATTTATTTGGACTTGATTTCAGGTTCATGTGCTATAAAACCTATTGACATATTTTATTCCATGAGAAATTATTTTCTTGCGTTCTAAACAGTTAATTAATTTTCAGGAATTTCAGGAATTTTTTGAATCCGTTTGGTATTTTATTTGATTTATTTGAATTTTTGGCGATTTATACACACAGAAAAATATTTAATATGCTTTTTTTTTATTCTTTTCTATTTTCGGGAACTACCGCTTTCCCTTCATGAAAGCGTATTCCGCTGAAACCCATTTCCACTTAAGTGCCCCGAAGGGGTAAGTTCTAATCTTGTCCATCCATCTCTCATCCAACGGCCCATCTCTCTCTTTTTTCTTTTCTCTTTTCTTCTCTCCTTCCTTTCTTCTTCCTCACGTGGCTGCCCAGCCCGTGCTTCCCTCTGCAGCGCCATGGCTGATGCCGCTTGCCTCCCCTGCCGTGCAGCCCAGCCCCTGGCTCCGCTGCTCGCCTTGTTGGGAATATGCCCTAGAGGCAATCATGTATGATGTAATTCCCAATGTATTCATAAATATTATTAAGTTGTCCTTGTTTGAACATCTGATATGTATCATTGAATATGTGATTTGATTGTGGAACTATGTATTCATGTTGTTCATGCTAAATTGTCCTTAGTCATTGAGGTTGTGCTGGACACATAACTTAGGCTAATGTGAAAGTTGGCTGATGACTCGGTTCCACTTGTCATGGGCATGGTGATGTCATTCCAGCTTACACCGACTCGGCTAAAGAGTTTAGCGAGTCGGACTGACCCATATTGAGATGCAACGAGTAGGTCGTCATTTGCATGTCTCAATTAATGTAATCCTTAGACCTGAGGTTATTGCACAATCCGAGTTGTGGATCACCAACTTAGATTCTGTCAAACGTTGTTCCGTAACAGGGCAGTTATAAAGGCAGAGTTCGGGTTGACTGAGAATCAAGCTGTGTGATGTGGATAACCAAGATGGGATTTTGCCCCTCCGACTGGAGAGATATTCTCTGGGCCCTCTCGAGTGATATGATTCGGGAAGCATGGCCATGCGCGACTAGGTTAACTGTTAACCGGGTCGATCGACTAAGAGTTAGTCGGATGAATTGTATATCACAGATCGAGAAGAGAGTTGAACTATTAAAGGGATGACGATTAATCGCCTATAGTTCGACAAGGTATATCGTGAGGCAAAAGGGACTAAGACGTATGTCACATTGGAAGGTACGTCGTCATGACTCGATGGTACTTGGGAGTCGGCACGTTCTGCTAGGAGCCGCTACCGATTGATCGATTGTGAGTCGGACTCCAATCGTGTGCAAGTCGCCATGAGCCTGCGCGGTCACACACTTAAGAGCGGGAGCAAGTATTTGGTCGGGTTGGACCCGAACTGGAATTGGGCTGACAATGCGAGTTGGACTCGCAGGGTGGATGGGCCACAAGGCTTGGAGCCCACTTCCACTCGATATATAAGCAGGGGCGTGGGATGCCTAAGGGGCACGGTTTTTTCCACTCTCATGCGTTGAGAACCCTAGCCCGATTCAGTTCAACCGTCGCACCGGACCTAGCAGTCCGCCGCCGGAGCTCCTCCTCGCACGTGTGGATACCGGCAGAGGTGCTGTATGTTCAGCACTTCGACGATCGCGGGATTGGATCGGCTGGATCGGATCGAGGGACTGCACTGCATCAAGGCGCTGCATCAATAATCCGCAACTGCGCGTCTAGTGGTAATCCTCGTGGCCTTCTACCTCGGCTAGATCTTGGGAGTTCGCGTAGGAAAAGTTTTTGTTTATCTCTACGTGCCCCTTCACGCCTCCGTCCACCGCAGCCCGTCGCTAGCCCCCTGCCCTATGGACTGCCCCGCGCCCAACCTCCTCCAGCCCGAGCTCGAGTTCAAGCCAGAGTCCATGGCCGCCTCCACCACGAATTCCACCTTCCGAACCCTTTTTCTTTGTGATTTCTTCGCCAATTCGTGACCCTCACGTCAAGGAATCAATCCCAACAAGATTGAAACCATTATGGACTCTATCTCGTCCGAATTTTAAGCGAAACCGACTCATTTAAACCTCCACCGATGCCGGCCTTATCCCAATCTCCATCTCTTCTATAAATAGATCCCATCGAACGCCCTCGAGAGCCCCAACCTATCCCTTGAAACCTAGCTCGAAGCCGCAGTCAATCTCGCCGCCTATTTCAAGTTTTCGTCGCTGTTTCCACGCAAACTCCGGCAAGCAATTCCTACCACCTCGCCCCAAATTAGCCCGAGCCATCACCACCTTTAGATCCCTATCGACACCTAGAACACCATACACCACAGCCTTGCCTTCGGAAACCTCTAATCCGCCGACTCTCATCAACTCCGGCAAATTTCATCTTCTCCGGTGAGCTTTCTTGTTCTGCTTTTGGAGCTCCAGTCTGTTTTGATTAGCCTACTTTTGTAGCTTGTAGATTATCAACCGTAGATCCTATTTATCCGATTCCTTCTGATATGCTTAGACCACGTCGTGCTCTACAGATTAGATCAGTTTGCATGCCCCGTCTGGATTATCTTCAGTAGTTAGTCTTTATCTGAAGTTGCTATTCATAGCATCCTGCTTCTGGATTAGCCATGTTTCGAAATTCTTGTAGAATACTCCATAGATTCGTTTGGTCTCAAAACTTCTGAATATTATCTACTACGTCATGTTCTACACATCAGTGCACTTCTTGCACAAGTTCTGTATCATCTACACAAGTACATCCTCAACCGAAGTTGCTATCTGTTAACACTGTTACATGCTATCCTGTTGAAACATTGATTAGCTGTATTCCGAAGTCCCTATCTTTTGATACATTGCTCCAAATTAGATGATTCTTTCTGTTTTGACAATAATCCATCCAGCCCTACATTCTTAACCCATTTTTGTACCTTTTCATCTTCATATACAGTATCCCATGATACTTAGAACTTTGTATCTGTTAACAGCCAGAACTTCACCGTTTCAACTCCAATTCAATCCTAGCCTTTTGTATTGATTTGTAATCCAAGTTTCTTATTTATAATCCGAGTTTCCTTGCATCTATCACGTGTTATGATCTGATCAAACATGTCCCATGTCTTGCAATCATTTAGGTTACTTTTCTTTTCTCTATTTTGTCCCAACAACTTGGAGATTCTTTTTCAATCTTGTTATCATAAACCCTAGGTTCTTTATCTATCTTTTCTAAGTTTGGGTATCACTAAAGTATTTGTATAAAAATATTTTGATAACTATAAATTGCATCATGAGGTTTATGTCATAGTTAGCCTTTGCATGTTAATAAGAAACAACTAATAAAATTAACTCTCATGTAGCTTTATCAATTTGCATTGATAAATTAAATGTATAGTTGTGTTTGCATTGCATAGATGCATTCAAATTAATTACTTTAACTAAATAACAGAGCATAGCATGCTAGAACAACAATTAACTTGATGCTTTTTATTATCTATCATGTTCACCTAAGATGCATAGTTTGCATTATAGCTTTGTCATAATGTTGCATATCTTGCCATAATTTAGTTGGATCGTGAGATGTGCATTGTTCATGTTTTCATAAATAAAACATGTGGGATATTAAGGGTATAGTATTATTCCTTATAAATCTTATCAAACTATTTCCATCTTTTCCGAAACCCTACCCTGTGCTTTAGCAATAAAGATAATCGTTGATTATCACTTTTGGTTCTTCATTTGGATTTATCGAACAATTTGGTTATTGTTGTTATTTGTTCTTCGCGATAGATGATTCGGAGTGTGATTGTGCTAAGTGTCGTGAAGAAGAAGTTTGTATCAACACAGGTCAAGGCAAGTGATACCTTTGATCATCTAGAATCCTATATTTTTGCATATGCTACTTTGTTCTACAAATTGTAAGAATGCATGTGTAGGTCTTATTCTCTATAAAGTATTTTCAAAATGCGTTTTCAAATTATTAGTTATGACCTATGTAGTATGCCTACAAGTTGTTTGTCATGCCACCAATTACCCTAAGATTATAGTATGTATGTTTTCAAACTTGCTCGCTATATATTGTATCGGGAGGGTACAAATCTTTTCGAAAAAGAAAGTCTCATGATATGAGCGAGAGTGTTTTCAAAAATATTTTCAAAATAAAACCCAAAAATGTTTTCCACTGGGCGGAGTGGTATGTCTAAGAACATTTTTGGTTGTCGGCAAGGGCAGCATCCAGTTCGGCTCTGCAGATGCTCAGGATTTTGGTGGGGACCGCCGTCCAGTATCAAAAAGTTCAAGTCTTTTCCAATGGAACCCAAAAGCTTACCTGTACAACCACTTGCTATTATGGCTCTGGCTTAGTCGAATAACTAGCGGGAAACCCTTACTTGGGTATCGTCATTCGGAGAAGGGGCCAATGCGCTCATGTGTGGGGCGGGCGGTGCCAGGATTAAGTATAGGGGGCATCTAGTGAAAGACTTCGTCACAATCTTTACCTGTTGCGCACGCTTGTCGTTAGGCAACACTTTGGACTGATTGTGTCTGGTGGGTAAAGTGTACAAACCTCTGCAGAGTGTCAATCTAATCGATTAGCCATGCCCCTGGTTACGGGAGAATTGAGCTACTAAGTGTGGTCAAGAGGAGATCTTCTAGTTTTGTTTTCAAAAACCAAAAACTATTTTGACTCGATGGTATCCACAGAATGAGTTTCTACTCGATGGAAGTATCCACAGAATGAGTTAGGGTTACTATGTGAGTGTCAGCTTGACCCAGAATGCATTGTAAGGAAAAGGTCTGTGAGTCATCGAAGCACTGATGGCAGATCACAGAGTTAAGTCTTGTGGTGCAGATTCCACTTGACATATTAGTTTTCAAAAACTATTTTCTACAAAATTCTAGAGTTAGAGTTTTCCAAAGAAAAAGTATTATGAGTATTTCAAAATCCAAAACTGGCTTTTTGCAAAAGAAACCGTAGAAGCCTATTTAGAACTTATCCTTAAGCATGTACTTGCATTTCTCCTAACCACACAGGTATCTACTTGCAAGTGCATTCAATGTATTGACCTGCACCTATCATGTGCAGATGTTGACGTGTGAAGAAAGGTTACGCAGGGTCGCTGGTCTATACTCAACAAGCCTGTGGCATTGATGGACTTATTGGTGTTCAATTCTATTTTTTCGCTGTGTAGTAAAATATGTACTCCGGATTATTGGTTATCGTTAATAAAAAGACATGTTTTTTGGTATTTCATCTTGGACTGTGTGTACTAGCTATTGATCTAGGGACTAGTACAGAATACACAAAGATTCCGGATCCTTAAGAGTCTGGGTCGCCACATCCGAGCTTACTGCGAGGACATGGGCACTAAAATCCACTTCGCCTCTAGCTCATCTAAGGAGCAACGGGCAAGTGGAGCACGCCAATGCAGAAGTGCTACGGGGGCTCAAGACGAGAACCTTTGACAAACTCAAGGGCCACGGGAAACACTGGGTCAAAGAACTCCAGCCCGTGCTGCGGTCGATTCGGACCACACCAAGTCGGGAGACAGGCCAAACTCCGTTTGCCCTCGTCTACGGGGCAGAAGCTGTGCTGCCCCTCGAGCTCAAGCATGGGTCACCTCGGGTACGTGCGTACGGCGACGAGAGCCAACACGCATAGATGATTGACGACCTTAGCTTCATCGAGGAGATTCGATGCCGGGCAGCTGTACGAGCTGCAGGCTACCAGTAGGGGCTCCGTCGTTATCACGACAGGAGAGTCCTTCCCCGGGGGCTCTAGGTTGGAGACCTCGTTCTGTGCCGGATATAAAGAATGAAGGCCGGGAACAAGTTGACTCCAAACTGGGAAGGCTCTTTCCGGGCAGTGCAGGTGACAAGACCGGGGGTTGTCGGTTGGAAACCGAAAAAGGCTTGCCGGTGCCCAATAGCTGGAATATTGAGCACCTGTGCAACTTCTACCCTTGAAACGGTGGCGCCTTACCCACGGGTTATGCTGCGGCAGCGTGCCTCTTTAAGCTAGCGTAGCCGGACAAGGCCTGATTGTAATCCGCCAGCACAAAGATGAATAAAGATAAGTGTTGTTTCAATAAATATTGTGTTTACTGTTAATGTTTGCTTCTGTCTGCTCCTCTAGGTGCACAGAATTGTCTCTTCATGCTTGGCTGTGAGCAGGTGGCTGTCAGAACTCTGAAAACCAAGCTCGTTCCCGGGACATCCCGGAACGAGGCCTAGCAGTTGCTGAACCCGTTCACAATGTGCTACGTGCCTGCAGGGCACCATGGAATAATGAAGATGCTCACACCCAAGTCTGAGGTCGACTCTTCTGTGCCCGGGGGCTGGGAGGCAGGAGGTTATCCGGTTTGTGCTGTGTTTCGTGCATTACGAAAACTTTTCTATGCACCATGGGCACTGCAAGAATCTAACATGCAGGGTAAAGATGGGGACAAAGGCACACTGTGATGCTCGTGGGCGGTCATGTGGGGAGGTTTGATGCAGGACACTAAGACAGGGCCAGTGCCTGCACGCACCTACCGGTGGTTCCGCGTGCGTGGCGGCAAGGGCAGCACTTCAGCTATTTAAAGACCGGAGCAAGCGCAATACCAACAACGAGCAAAAAGGCAAGTGATGTCGTAGAGAGGCGATGGTGGTTCATCCCTCTGCGCTTGTCGCCGAGGGTGTTCCCACCATCGCGGTCCTGCCACATCACTTAGAAGAGAATACCAGAGATGGAAACACCAAAGGCGAGAGGCGTAGCGAAGACGCGGTGGTGGTGCATGCCTCCGCGCGTGCCGCTGGAGGGTGCATTGTCACCGCGTCCTTGCCGCGACTCTCAACAGGGTGCTCAAAATGCTGAGAGAACAGAAAGCTAAGTACTTCATTTCGAGTCCTTAGTTCTTCCTTTAATCGCACTGGTTGGCCGAGGTAAGCTCAGTCTCCGTGTAGCCGGAGTGTACGAAGGACGCTTGCGGGGGGAGGACGCCCCCACGTGTGGCTCGTGGGTCCGCCCCGGAGGCGTTTGCGCTGGGGTAGTTAACCCGCAGGTGGAGTGACTGGCCGCTGCTGTCTGGCCCCAGGTCGGCACTGCGGGTCCGTCCTGGGTCCCTTGTCGGGCTAAACACGCAGTTGGTGAGTCCCCGGGTACACAAGGTTTAACACGAGAAGGACAGAACCCCTCCCCGGCAAGCCAATTATAGGCAAAGAACAAGTAAATTGACATTGGATGAAGCGGAATTCAAACGAACGAGCTCGCGATAAACATTTAAAATAACTGGGGCTAACACAAAGTAAGTTCTAAGGCGCCTTGCGCCACTTGCAGGAAAATAAATACAAAAAAGGAACAAGCAGATAACTATGCAGGAGGTGCTCCCGGAGCAGCAACGTCGGCGTCAGGTGCCTCCTCGACGCTGGGGCCTCCTCCGGCAGCTTCTTCGTCAGCAGCTTCAGCTTCATTGGCCTTGCTCTGCATCCGCGCCACCATCTCGTCCACCATGCCTTGTACCACTTCCCGGTGGCTCTTGGCCTCTTCTTCGTCTGACCAAGTGTCAAACGGGAAGTCGGGGTGGGCGAAGTGGACCCGGATAAGGATTTGCCCGGCGACTTGTTCGGCTGCGAAGCCGACCTGCCGGTCCCTGAAAGCCATGACGCAGTTCTGCACGGCGTGCAGCCGGCCAACAAAATCTGCAAAGAAGGAGGTGATGCTGCCGATGTGCGCCCCGTCGAAGGAAGTCACCGGGATGTCGAACCCCTGCAGCGCCTCCGCCGCCGAGTCCGTCAGCTTCTTCAGCCTACCTACCTTCTCCGTCCTACGGGCCCGCAGCTCAGTGCATGCACCACGAGCTTCCTGGGCCCGCAGCTTGTGCTCATGGCATTCGGCCTTCAGCTTACCGATCTCGGACGCCTTCTTGGTGTTGTCCTCGTCGATAAGCCAAAGCTCTTGCCACGCCATGTCGAGCTTGCCCTGAAGGGACGAGCCTGCATCCTGGGCAGCCTTAAGCTGCCCCGCAAGCTCGCGCTCTAGGGAGCGGGCCTGGTCTTGCTGCTCATTCTCTCGGCGCGCCGAGGCTTCGGCTGCCATCGCAGCCGCCGTCTCCCGCTCTCCGACCTCGCGCTGGAGGCGCTAGATCTCCAAGGAGTAGTTGGATAGCAAGTCCGTCTTCTCCCGGAGATGCCCCTGGAATGAGTCCAGGGCTGCTTGGTGCTCCTCCTCACCCTTGGCATGCATGGCCTTCACTAGCTCGAGCTCACGTTGGTGCTCTTGCTGCAGGTCCCACAGTTGCCAGAGGACTTCGGCCTCCGGAACTCCTTGCACGGCGGGCACCGCCCTAGCTTGCTGCGCCTGCTAGAGCTCCCCCCGGAGCCACTGCAGCTCGGTGCGCTGCTCCTCTGCCTCCCGGCGCGCGGTGCCCAGTTCGGCCACCACGCGAGCATGGTGTTGCTGCGCGCCATTGAAGAAATCGACGAATATCAGCTGCTGCTGCTGCTAGATGTTGTCGATTACCTGGTGCCCCTGCTGGAACATGCTGGGGTCGAAGGGGATCCGACCCCATGATCTCCCGGCGAGCTCCCCTGCTCTCGGGCTGAAGGCGGCTCCGACGGAGGAGGAGGACCCCGCTGCAATCGTCTGCGACCCCGAGGCCACGTCAGGGTTCAGTGACCCGCCTCCGGCTTGGCCGAGTCCCGCCACTCCTTGCCCGCCCAGAGGGGCCGGCTGTGGGCTCGGGGGCTTCTCCAGGGCGCCGCTGCCTGCCTCATGTCACCCACCGCAGGCAGCGCCGTCTGCGTGGCGTTACCTGCGGTAGCAGTCGCATCCCCGGCAAGCTCCAGGGCAGGTTCTTGAAGGGCTCCGGTCGAGGCAACCTCCTCCGGAGCGTCGGCGGTGGCCTCACCGGTGAGGTCGATTACCCGCACCTCGGTGGGTACAGGCACAGATGAGTGAAAGAAACACTATGGAAAACGAAGCTGTACCTTGCCGCGTCTCGTCATCGGCCTGGTGTGCAGCCCCGCCAGCCGCCTCCCCGCCAGTTACCGGGACGCTCCCGCTGGATGTCATGGATCCTGCGGGGAACTCTGTGTCAAAAGGTAGTTGAGAAAATAAGTTAGAACAGGTGGTACTCGAGCTTGCACATACCTGCTGCAGGGCCGGTGCCTTGCAAGCTCGGGTCGGGGAACCTTGTGTCCCCCACGGCAGCCGCCGCCAAAGTGTCAGCCACATCAGCGGCGTCCTTGTCACCACCGCACGACGCCGGGCGGGGTTTCTTGGCCGGGGCCATCGGCGAAGTGCTGGGCTGCCCCCTCTTCCTCCACAATCTGGGAAATGCAGAAGTAAGCTAGCAAAATATGTAAAATTCGTAAAAACCGAAATGGTTAAAGCAATGTCAAACTTACCCCGGCGGGTTGAGCTTGAGCACCCTGTCCGCCAAGATGCTCCTCGCCGGGGGGCCGCTTCGTGGGGGGGGAACCGGCGGAGCCGCCGGGGTAAGTTCCCGCATCAACGTGAGGCGCCTGAGGCTGCGGGCTGGCCTCCCGCCTGCTCGCCTGCTCTGCCGCGGACCGCCTCACCATGGGGATGTTGTTTTCGTCATCGTCCCCCTCCGGTGCAACCCCGCTAGCTTCCGGGGGAGCGTCATCACCGTCGTCATCGTCGTCGCCATCGTCGGAGTCCCCTCCAATGCCTCGAGAGGAGTCGTCCTGGTGTTGGAGATATGCCCTAGAGGCAATCATGTGATGATGTTATTTCCTATGTATTCATGAGTTATTGTTATTGTCCTTGAACATCATCACTGATATGTATCAATAAATACATGATTTGTTTGTGAGACTATGTATTCTATGATGTTGTTCTAATGGTCCCTGGTCATTGAGGTTATGCGGACACATAACCTAGACTAGTAATGTGGATCAGTATGATGACTATGTTTCACAAGTCATGGGGCAAGGTGTTGCCGACTGATAGCATGGACTCGACAATGAGATTGTTGAGTCGGACAGACCCACACTGAGACACAACGAGATGATTGTCATTTGTTAGTCTCAAGTACGATGTATATGCCCGTCCTAGACCTGAGGTCATCGCATGAGCTTGGGATGTGAATTGGCCTACTTAGGGGTTGCCAAACGCTAGTCCGTAACTGGGTGGTTATAAAGGTAGCTTTCGGGTTTGCTGAGAAGCATGCTGCGAGTCATGGTTGATCAAGATGGGATTTGCCCCTCCTGTTCGGAGAGATATCTCTGGGCCCTCTCGAGTGATCAGATTCGGAAAGCATGGCCATGCGACTTGGGTTAAGTGTTAACCCGTTCGGGAATTTGTATCACAGGAACGAGAAGAGAGTCGAGCTATCCACAAGGATGACAAGCACTCGCCTTGAGCTCAACACACATATCGTGAGGCAAAAGGAATATTGCATATGACACATTGTATGGTTCGTCAATATACCTTGTGGTTACTCGGGAGTTGGCACATGCTGCTAGGCGCCGCTACCAACTATCGACTTGAGTCGGTGCCAGTGGACGAGTAAGGTGTTGCTCGGGCCCACAGTCCGAGCTCGTAGTCGTGTCCGACTGACCGTGAACCTGAAGGGTCACACGCTTAAGGGGTGGGAACCGAGTTGGATCGGATCCAACTCGTATCGGGCTTAGACTCCTAACGGGCCTCAAGTGTTGAGCCCACTAGGGACGTCTATATAAGCGGAGGAGACCAACCCGTCTAGGGTTACACCAGTATAGACGCGAGTTAGACTCGGCCGTCACACCTCCACGCCAAAAGCCTTGCGATCGGATCTAGTAGTCCGTCGCACGGAGTTCCTCTCTGTACGTGTGGATACCTTGGAGGCGCTGCACCTGCGGTGCTTGGATGAACTGTTCGTGGGATCGGCGAGGAGGAGCAGGCT
Source organism: Brachypodium distachyon (assembly GCF_000005505.3). Lineage (NCBI taxonomy): Eukaryota > Viridiplantae > Streptophyta > Magnoliopsida > Poales > Poaceae > Brachypodium > Brachypodium distachyon. The sequence goes on along the minus strand of NC_016134.3, from coordinate 18,860,333 downwards.
GTTCGACTACTCAGCATCGACGCGCTACATCGACTCTACTTCCGCTACGGGTTTGCGCGTCTAGTGGTAATCTCGTGATCCATTATCTACAGCATTGGTCCGGGCGGAAGCGGTAGAAATTTTATTTTGTGCTAGCGTAGCATACCACGTTCCCCAACACGTGGCCACCCTCCCCCGACTCGGCAGTCGGCTCCTTGCCGGTGCGAGACCTGGCTTGCGGGGGGGAAGGCTGCGACGAGGGATCTTCCATGATCCCCCACTCGTCGCAGAGTGGGAGATCCCAGGCTCTTGGGTTCGGGACCCAGGCGTGGAGCAGGTTCACTCCCAGTTGCGGTAGCCAGAAGGCCTCGCCCTCGCCGGTGATGCCTCTCACCCAGAATTGAATGTCGTCTAGCGCGAGTTCTGTGCGCTGCAGCCGGGTCCGGTCACCCGGCCCGGTGTGCATCCATGCCGGATGTGAGCGTCGCTGCAGGGGAGACCCGCGCCTCCCAATGAAGTGATGTGCCACATCCGTGTCGGTGAGCCCGACATCGCGGAGCGCCTTGATCTTGGCGCAGATCGGAGCCAGCTCCTCGTCCTTCGGGTCGCGGAGCGTCCAGTCCCCGGAGCCCTTTGGGGGCCCCAAGGGCTCCTCCTGGAAGTCCTGGAGCTCTTGCGCATCCAGCACCAGTCGCGGCACCATTCGTTCTTGATCTTCTTCTTCACCAGCTGGATGAATTCCAACTTCAGATTGTCACGGAATCGGAACACCACTCCCGAGGATAGGGGGGCCTTCACCTCCACCCTCGGGTAGTAGTAGTGGCGAAACAGAGCCACTGACGGAAACCCCCATGAATGCTTCATAGAGGTGTTGGAGGACAGCCAATGTGAAGAATGATGTGGCGTGAACCTGAGCCATGATGAGCCCATACGACTCCATGATGGCAGAAAGAAAGAAAGAATGCGGCGGCACAAACCCGGCTAGGATGAACCTCCTGAATATCCGGAAGTACTGCGGGTCGCGCTCTGCGCCAGTGGGGAGAACTCGCATCGGCCCATGCTCATTGTGCTTGGTGGCGAGCGCGAAGACCAGCTTCTCCACCCCCTCGACGTTGTACCCGGGGGAGAAGAAGGCAAACTTGGCCCGCATCTCTTCATCGTTCCGTGCTCGCTCCGACAGCTCCTTCTTGCTGGTCTACTCGCGCTTCTCTCCTTTGCTGGTGCTCCCGTTGGGTCGACTCGGGCCCTTGGAAGACATCAGCGGGAGTGGGGAGTGAGTCTGGCTAGAGTTGCGGCACGGAGAGCTTGGGAGGCAATGGCTGAAGCAAGAAACTGTGGGGGGTGCCCGCCGCCAGCCTTGGGTATTTATCGGGGCTGGCAGGCTGCAACGAACACCCCCACGATCAGCAATAAAGTGCCCTAAAGAATTGGAAATTAAGATGGGCCTTAACTCTCTGGTGATTATGGGGGATAAGGTAAGAGATCGTGCGCCCGACCATTTTGCTCGGAAGAGTGGAACTAGAAATGTGGCCCACGGGGCCGGGGATCGAGATAATCTCTCGGGACCCAGGCGTCGGATAGGGCGTAGCCTGGCAACCGAGCAAGGATAGCACTAACCGGAACCTCAAGGCTGCCGGCCTACGCAAGGGGGCTACTGTCGTACCAGTGGCGCACGAGGGCCCACTGGTACGGGACGCGTGGGTTTCGAGTAACGAAGCCCCGCCAGGTTGGCCACCCGGGAAGGATAGACCCAGGAAGCCCGCCCCAAAGAGATAGTCATTGGCGCAGACAAAGCCAAGAACCGGAACATGAGAGGCGCCCGCTTCGGTAGGTACCCGGAAACTCTAGTCCGGGGAAGTGGAAGGCATGCTACCCCAGCAACGAGCTGGGTGCGCTTGCCGTGAAGAGGCCCCCAGCAACCCACGCTCGGGCATGCAGATGGGGCCCGCAGAATAGTGAAGACAGGACAAGACAGCGGACGTAGTGCATTTAATGAAACGACAGGAGTCACATCGGCAGGGCTAGTCTTGCTTCGTAACGCTAGAGCGGCTACCCTATAATCCATTTCATTTACCGTGTACAGTGGCCTGGGTGCTCCATGGCGCCCAGCGTGGATCAACAGTAGTGTAAGTTTTGTGGCAATGACATGCGGATAGCTAACGTGTCGCGCTGCATGCATCGGCACCTGTGGTATCCCCTTGTCTATGAAAGGAGGACCAGTGACATTGGTCAAAGGGTTGGAACCCTAGTCAGTAACAAGCAGCAGTGTGCCCGCCCATAGCAGAGTTCCTTAGAGGGATAAGTAGCCAACCTGGAACCCCCCGGGCAATCTGTAAAGCATACTCATTCATGAATACAACCAAGAGCAGGACGTAGGGTGTTACACCTACGGGTGGCCCGAACCTGGGTAATCTAACTGTCCACACTACGTGTCTTTCGTCACGCCGGCGATCGCTGGAGCGATCTCCCCGTTCTCCACCGAACAACAAGGGGGTGTCAAGCATCCCCGGTGCCGGAGACCCGTGCTCTGACATTTGGTAACATGGAAAAGTGCATGCCGTACCAGTGGCCCACGGGGTCCCACTGATACGGGACGTGTGGGTCACAAGTAACAAAGCCCCGCCAGATTGGCCTCCCGAGAAGGATAAACCCGGGAAGCCCGCCCCAAAGAGACGGTCTTTGGCGAAGACAAAGCCAAGGACTGGAATAGGAGAAGCACCCGCTTCGGTGGGTACCTGGGAACTCTGGTTCCGGGAAGTGGAAGGAACGCTGCCTCGGCAACTGGCTGGGTGCGCTAGCTGGGAAGGGGCTCCCAGCAACCTGCGCTCGGGCGTGCAAGTGGGGCCCGCAAAACAGTGAAGACAGGACGAGACAGCGGACGCAGTGCATTTAATGCACCGACAGGAGTCACGTCGGCAGGGCTAGTCTTGCTCGGCAAGGCTAGAGCATCTACCCTATAATCCATTTTTATCTACCGTGTACAGTGGCCTGGGCGCTGCATGGCACCCAGCGTGGATCAACAGTAGTATGAGTTTTGTGGCAATGACACGCGGATAGCTAACGTGTCGCGCTGCATGCATCAACACCTGTGGTATCCCCTTGACTATAAAAGGAGGACCAATTGCACCGGTCAAAGGGTCCCAGTCCAAACCCCAGTTAGTAGTAGCAAGGAGTATTGCTCCTGTTCATAGCAAAATCTCTTAGGAGAACAAGTAGCTCCCTCGGGAACTCCCCGGGGCAACCTGTAAGAACACACATATTCTCGTGAATACAACACAAAGCAGGACGTAGGGTGTTACACTTCCAGGTGGCCCGAACCTGGATAAACTCACGCGTTGACACTTCGTGTCTTTCGTCACGTCGGCGATCACCGGAGCAATCGCATCGCCCTCCACCGAACCAAAAAAGGGGGTGCCCAGCATCCCTAGTACCGGAGACCCGTGCTCCGACATCTGGCACGCCAGGTAGGGGGGCGTGCAGAGAACTTTAGGTGACCGCCGGCGTCATCGTCTTCGTCATCGACCTCTTCGTCGGTTCTTCATCAGCGACATCGTCTACGACTAGCTCGCCATGCCGCCCAAGAAGGCAGACGAGCCCCGGGTCGACTTGCGTGACACACTCGCCATGCGCACTCCCACGACGCCACGCGTGCCTCGCAAGGCCAAGGGGACCAGGGGTCTCTTCAACGGCAACAATAGCAGCAACCGCAGCTACCACCCCCACCTCCTCGGGCATCGACGGACAACCGTCTGAGGGGGCCTGCGGCGCCAAGCGCCGGAGCCAGCCGCACGGGCGACCTCAACATCGCACGTGCCAGCCAGCGAGCTCACTCGCGGGGTGAGGACGCGCAGCGACAGCTGCGCCACGACCATAGCGCGTCACGTGCGATGCCATCGGAGTCTCAGCCCTCACATTCGAGGGCACCGGGCGACCGGGTGGACGGCAGCCGGTCGGAGAACTGACAGCCTCCCGCCCAAACCCCGGCGGAAGCCATCATTGTTGTGCGTGTCATGGTGCGCGACGAGCCACCACAAGGCACGCCGGCGCACGACGCGTGGAGCGTGGAGCTGGATGCGCTCCTCGCGCTTGCTGGCCAACAACCGCAAGGTGAGGGCGGCCCGGCCAGTTCGGGCCGGGGATAGAACCCGAAACGCAGAGACGCGCCCCGCGTCTCGGGGCATGGAGAGCACCCTCCACCATCGGGAGGACAAGGCGACGAGGATCCTGAGGACTACTCGAACTCGTCGCCGACCGTCAAGCCAGGTGATGCCCAAGGCGTCCTGAACGCCTGTCAGCAAGAGGATCTCCGCCTGCGCTTGCAACGCCCGCGTCCAGAGGAGCAGGAAGATGCTCCCACGGGCGCCGATGACGGCTGCGCCACGTTCTCTCGCGAGATGCACCGGGTGATGTGGCCCCGCAAGTGCCGAGCGCCAGCGCTCGGGACGTACGACGGGACCATGAATCCCAAGGACTTCCTCCTGACCTACACGTGGGGCATGCACGCTATCGGTGCCGACGACAAGGTCAGGGCCAACTGGTTCCGGATGGTCCTAAAAGGGTCAGCGAGAACCTGGTTGCTCAACCTGCCTGCCGGGTCTATCGCCTCTTGGGCTGACCTACACGCGCAGTTTGTGAACGCGTTCGAGGGTGGCTACAAGCGCCCGGGAGACATTGCGGGACTTCACCAACAGGTTCTCCAACATCTCCTACTCCATCTCAGAGGCGGAAGTGGCCGCCATCATCAACACTTATGCCATCAACATCCGTGACCCGAAGATGCGTGAGAAGTTGAACACGCACCGGATCCGGACCACGAGGGATATTTACGCTCTCGCGCACAAGTGCGCGATGGCCGAGGAAGGGCGCTTAGCGCCTGAGCTTGCCCCCAAGGCGGCGGCAAACCCACCCGAGGGCTCTGGGAAGAAAGGCTCCCGGAAGCGCGACGGGAAGCAAGTTCTTGCCGCAGAGCCGGGGGCTCCCCAGAGGACCACCAAGAAGGCGGCGTTGGCGGGGGCATCGGGTAGCAAGCCAACAGCGGCCGCACGCTGTCCCATCTACACCAATGCCGCCCATGACGCGCAGGACTGCCATACTCTCCAGACCATCAAGGAGAAGCGCGAGCAGCACCACGAGGAGTGCCATGCTGCCGGGGCTTGCTTCAACTGCGAGGATATTGAAGCGATCCCCCTTCACCAAGGGTTCGATCTCTGTGCTTACAGTGCTAGTCTCGGGATCGACTCGCTAGCACACACAGTTTCAAGATGTAATATCAACATACAAAGGTCAAAAGTATATTACATCGCATTGATCCATAATTTAATAGTACCTTACATATTGCATAACCCCATGGGTTATCTCCAAAAGAAAATAAAATCTTGCAGCGGAAGGCAGAAGATACAGGAGTCCCATAACAACTCCACAGTCGAAACATGTTGGAATGCAAACTCGCAACCCTATCAATTCGTACCTCACACTTCACTGGTTCACCTGCAACATTTAAACGTTGCAGCCACTAGGGGGTCAATACATTGAATGTATTGGCAAGTTCACCAAAGGGTTATAACAGAACCTATCAAGTACATGCAATATTTGGCAAGGTGGGGGTTTGGCTATTTGCATAAACGCGTCAATGTTTAATCCTATCATTTTTAACCAAAATAGTTTTGAATTCTGTTGGACACGGGGTAGAAACACCCATGCTCCTATTAACCTAGGCACATTGAGTAGAAACATCAATGCTCCTACCCAGTTCAAACCATTCATTTTGTTAGGAAATTAGAATGAGTGAGACTTTCCTTACAGCTTCAATATCTAGTTGCTCATAATTGTCCGTAACCGGGGACACGGCTAAGTACTTAGTTTGACACTCTCGAGAGATTGTACACATTCCCCACAAGAATTCGACGTGTTAATCCCTTGCTGTCCTCCGGATGGAGTAGCAACGGCATCGACTTCAAGAATTTTCAGAACATGTTCACCCAAACCACCTGAGGGACCCGCGCTCCCACCTACACAACTACCTCAGTACAATCCCTCGGATCTGGGTAAACATTTCTTACTCCATCCAGGCAGAGCCCATATTACCATGTGGTTGTACTGGAAGCTTCTAAATAGGAAACTAGTCCAGTCTCTGGTTACCCCGGGTGGCATCCCACATTGTGACGAAGGCGCTCCCCGAATCCACGGGAGAGACGTCCATGGACGATCCATCTCCGAATCCACGGAGACTCGACTCAGAGGGACCCATAGAAATGGACCTAACGTCACAACATCCGAATACTCAAAGCAGCCCACTCAAGACGGTTCATTGAATTACTTGTTTTGCCATACACTAAGAAAATCATAATGTAATTCAATAGTATCACATTGTAATAATACCACCCTCGTATATTATCGTGGCATAGCATTTTACTACTACGATGGCAATTGGTGGTGAAGGTCATGACAAAGGTATCCTATACTACTAGGACAGATCATAGCTAGCATAGATACAATAATAATCCTAACAATGCAACTAATAAAATCTAGTGCATAATAAAATAATGGGATGATGGTCAAAGTGAACTTGCCTGATTGGTGTCTTTGTATTCTTCTTCTTTTCGATACTCACAGTTACCGCACTCCGTATAATCTATCGCGAAGAACGAAAACCAATAATAAATAACCATTCGACAACTCCAATCATAACTCCAAATAAAGAACCAAAGCAATATACAAAGTTTAAATTAAACAGTACCTAACTACTGTTAGGCTGTCCTAGACATAGGTCTAAAAGGTAGGAACAAGGTTGGGACAAAAGCGGAGTTGGAACGGAATTGATTTGGTAACCTACGGGCTGTTAATAGATACAATTTTCTAGGGGTCATGGGCTACTGTAGAATTACTTTGGAAGGTGTACAAAGTGGTTCAGAAATTAGAGTTTGGTGTACTCTAGTAGGTACAGAAATAATGAACTGGTTTGAAAATATGGATCAAAATGTATGGGCTTTGGAACATTGCTAATCAATAAGATAGTGTTAACAGATACAAAGTTTGGTTGGGCATGGACTAGTGTGGCTAAGTCTGGAATTTAAATCTATATGAACTTTTATAACTTAGATACTTTGGCTGTTTGGAAAATGGTGCTAAATGGCAGAACATTGGATGAAAAATATACTACTGGATAGTATTAAGATTGTACTTGCTAACCCAACAAGTCGCATCCCAAAAGGATCTACAGAGAATTAGCTACTGGCTTGCAAAGCTGGCTAGTCTGATTCTGACAGATTAAAGATACTAACTTCTACTGAAAATTTACTGGTACTAATGCCTTCAAAAGACAGTGGGCCAATGGGATGAATTAAACTATATCTATCAAGATTTCAAAATCCACTGGTTTAACCTAAATAGGAGTTGTGAGTCAAAAGATACAGGCTTACAAAACAGGCTAATCTATAACAAAGTTTCTGTAACTAAAGGCTTAGAATTGGCCAAGTGTGGGAAACTGTTGAAGGTACTGTTTTGCAATGACGATGCACTAGTGTGGATGAACTTGGAAAGGTGTTAAAAGAGGTCTAGGATTTATATTTGGATTTGATCTTGACATGACAGAAATAATCATCTAAATTTGAAATAATGGGTCAAAAGATATAAGCTCCGGAAAACAGCTAACTGATGTGACAGTGTTAACAGATACGACTTTTGATTGAAGATGCACCTCTGTAGATGAATCCTAAGTTGTGCAAGGTGTACACTAATGTGTAAAACATGATCTAATTGATGAACTACAGAAGTCTTGGAACCAAACGGATCAATGGAACAATTTATATTAATTTCAAAAGGTGGCTAATCCAGAAACAGCATACTGTGAATAGCAATTTTCAATGAAGATGCCGTACTGAGGATCATGGAGACGGGCTATACAATCTAGCTGGTCTAGAGAGGTGGACGTGATATAACTACAACAGAAAGATTCGGCCAAAAATGATACATTGATCAAAAGATATGGGCTTCTAAACATGGCTAATCAAAACTGCTGCGGCTGAAAAGTTGCTCACCGGAAAAGACGCGGAGTTCGCCGGAGTTGAAGGAGGACGGCAAAGATGTTGACCTGGGGGTCGATGGGGCCATGGAAGAAGTTGAAGCGGACACCGTGACGCGGCTTGCGCGGTCGTAGCATCTCCGGATGGCGACGGGCGGAGCTCCGGGCACGGCTTTGGCATGGGGTCGGGGATGGCGCAGACAACGGCATCAAGTGGTCACGAAACCTTGTCAAAAAGGTAGGTAAGGGTCACATGAGTCTACCGGTGAAAGGAATCGAAGAACGGGGGTTCGGGGTGATCTCACCGGCAACAATGGTGGCGGTGACCGGCGGAGGAAGACGTCAACGTAGCCGGCTGTACAGAGGTTTTGAGGCCAAACTTTCTACATGGAAATGGGAGAGGAGAGGCAAAGGCTCAAAGTGACGCGCGTGGAATCCTTTTATAGTGGCCGAGGAGGGAGATCGGGCGTGGTTGTCGACGGCCGACATTCGGGGCGCCTGTTTTGGAAACTGCGATAATGAGAGGAAACTTCAAATTGGTTTCCTGAATGGGTTCCCGGGATGGTGAGGATTGATGGGGTGTTTTTTTTTCGGAGAGAGACGCGCGGAAAGGAAAGAAATTGAAGAAAGGAAATATGGAAAGAAAGGATTCTTACATGCACAGGAGGAGGAAGCACGAGCTCGTGCTCGTGGCTGGCTGGGGCGTTCGGTGGAGATGGGCCGGCCCAGTTGGGTCGGTCCAATCTTTTTTTTTTCCTTTTTTTTTATTAATAAGTTTTGATTCCTAACTCCAAATAAGTCCAAATAAACTTCAGTAAATTTGCAGATTCAAATCCTCCAAAGTGTGAACTTTTGGAACTTAAATCCTTTCAAAATCAAATAAGTAAAAATACTTTTGCTTATATAAATGTCATTAGAGCTTTATTAAGTAATACATAAAATAGGTTTTGAATTGTACTATGAAACCTTTGTTTCATAAATTAGTTTAAACTCCAACAAAATATTAGGTTGGCATATTTTGCACTAAAACCCTTCCTTAGCTAAATACCCCATTTGATGAACTCCAAATAATATCTTATAATAATTATACGGTTCAACAAAATTCCCTAATAGCTTTATAACACCAAATCTGAAATCATGTAAACCATCGCAGATGTTTCCAACTATATATATATATATTTGGGAAGTCATGTTATCCCAATCTCAACGACGGAATAAATGTTGGAATAACATTTGCACACGACGATGTCACGTTATCCTCTTCTCGAATATTTGATAGTTTCCTCTCGAAAACAAAATGAACACGACAAAGCAAATATGGGAAAAACATAGGCGAATCATTAAATATGTTTTCCAACCATATACTTGTGAAAGTCATATTATTCTCTTTAACATTTAGATAAATGTTGGAGAACATTTCTGATCCATTTAAATATTCAATCGATGCTCTCAAATGGTCATGGCATCCAAATTGAAATCTTAGTGTGTTAGTAAATCCTTCAAATAGGACATAGGATTTATTTGGATGCAAACAATAATCTGGTGGAAATCATAAGATGCATATGGGTCCAAAATAGAATAACTTTGAACTTACATAAATGTCCCAACCATGTTGTATAATTTGGATAGTCATATTAATCCACTCTTTTGTTGAATATTCTAACATGGTGTGAAAAAATTTAAATAAGTCCTAAAAATTTCAAATCCTTCAGAAATTCACAACCAAAATAATTCCAAAGCCAATATTTTAATTAAAATAATTATTTTATTTAACATTCCAGAATTGGAAAATTCCAATTCTGGGATGTTACAGATATCGGGCACCTCTCCCGAGATTGCCCGAACAAACCCCGCAACGGAGCGGGCCGTGGCGCAGCCGGCGGCAACAAGGGAGAACCCGTGGGGGGTCGCGGTCAAGCCCGTGGTGGTAAGGACCGGCCTCCCCGGGGACGCGACAAGCCTTGCGCCAAACAACGCGAGGACGACTGCAGTGACGACGCCGACGAACTCGGCTTCAGGAGCCCCGCGACGTCGCCTGCATCCATGGGGGAGCATCTGCTCTCACGTCTCACACCGCGTGAGGTTTGTGCCCTTCTCCCCAGTGTGGAGGCACAACAACCGTTGAGGTGGTCGCATGTGCCAATCACCTTCAACTCGGACGATCATCCGATTCGTCCCTTGGGATCAGGGTACTGCCCCTCGTGGTGTCACCGATCATAAATAATGTGACGGTGACCAAGGTTCTAGTGGACAACGGGGCAAGCCTTAACCTCCTGTTAGCCAAGTTGGTGGAGAAGTTTCAGCTACCTCTGGAGCAGATGAAGCCCACCGACCCATTCCGGGGAATCAGCCCCGGAGTGGTGCAGCCCATGGGGCAAATCACGCTCCCGGTCTCGGGAGGCTTTCCGGACTGAGCACATCATTTTCGACATGGCTCACACCCCATTACCGTACAACGGGATTATTGGTCGGCCGGTGTTGATCAAGTTCATGGCGGCAACCCATTGCGCCTATGGCATAATGAAGATGCCTTCAACATACGGTGTACTCTCCATCAAGTGCGATTTGAAGGACGCCGCTTGGTGCGTGGGTGAGGTCATAAAGGGCTCCGCAGTGGCAGATCCCGGCGACTACGACGTTGCCAGGAACGAGGATCCACTTGCGAGTGAACAGCCCGCACAAAAGAAGGCACGAGCCACTCCCGGACAGGACACCGAGGGCAACTCCAGCTCTAGCCCACCCGTCAAGCAGAAGGTTCGCCGGCAAGCACAGGAACGTAAGGACTTCATCCAGCAAGAAGTGGAGAAGCTCAAGACCGCTGGGGCAATCAGGGAAATGTTGTACCCTACTTGGTTAGCAAATCCTGTTGTAGTCCCTAAGGCTGAGAATAAATTGTGCATGTGTGTAGATTTTAGTGATCTCAATCGTGCATGTGCTAAGGACCCCTTCCCTGTACCCAGGATCGATCAAATAGTAGATTCCACAATAGGTTGCTAGTCTTTATGCTTTCTGGATGCCTTCTCCAGCTACCATCAGATTAAGATTGCGGTCGAAGATGAGGAGAAAACAGCGTTTATCTCCCCGGTTGGCTGCTACTGTTATACATGCATGCCTTTTGGGCTGAAGAACGTGGGCTCGATATTTCAGCGCGCTTTGTGCGAGTGTCTGGGACCCCAGTTGGGCCAGAATATCGAGTCCTACATGGACAATATCGTCGTGAAGTCGCGGTGTGGGGACTCGCTCGTCGGCGACCTGCGGGAGATATTCGATAACCTCCGCATGATCAAGCTTAAGCTTAACCCCGAGAAGTGCACGTTCGGCATGGACTCGGGGCAATTGCTGGGCTTCTTGGTGTTTCACCGGGGAATCGAGGCCAACCCACAGAAGATCGAGGAAATCAAGCAGATGGAGGCCCCCTGCAAGGTTAGAGACGTCCAGCGCCTCAACGGTTGCGTTGCAGCGCTCGGGCGTTTCATCTCAAGGCTGGGCGAGCGAGCCTTGCCTTTCTTCAAGGTGATGAAGAAGAAGGGCCCAATCAATTGGACCCTCGAGGCGGAAGCGGTACCTGAAGTCGCCACCAGTCCTCGTCGCCCCCAAGCCATCGAGCCGTTGCTCTTATCCTTGGCAGCAATAGACCAGGTAGTGAGCTCCATGCTCGATGCCGAGAGGGAAGAACAAGTCCCGGGGCTGAAACAGGGGGGGCCGGGGGCTCTCGGCGAGCCGGAGGAACCCCCGGCTACCACCTCTGCCCCGGGAGCCGAGGGGCAGTCCACTCAGGCTGCCCCCCGCAAGCGGCTAGTGCAGCACCCCGTGTACTTCGTCGGCATGGTGTTGCGCGATGCTCGGGTACAGTCCCCGTAGGTCGAGAAGCTTTTGCTTGGGATCCTGCTCGCTTCATGGAAGCTGCGCCATTACTTTCAGGCACACAGCATCACGGTAGTGTCGGGGTTCTGCTTGGAACGGGCCCTCATCAACCGTGAAGCCACTGGGAGGGTGGCCGAATGGAGAATGGAGCTGGTGGAGTTCTGGCTGCGTTTCACGAATACCAAGAGCACCAAGGGCGCCGCTCTTGCCGACTTTGTCACGGAGTGGACGTCAACGGGCATAGAGGAAGAAGAGCCGGAAGCAAGCCTTCGAAGCAAATTGGACGAAGGGTACTGGGTCATGTACTTCGACGACGCCTTCTGCCTGCAGGGCGCTGGTGTCGAAGTGGTGATCGAGTCGCCCACTGGAGATCAACTCAAATTCGTGATACAACTCGACTTCGCCAACTCCACCAACAACACAGCGGAGTACGAAGGGCTGCTGGCCGGGCTACGCGCGGCAATCGCCCTCGACATCAAGCGCCTGGTTGTTCGCAGGGACTTGTAAGTCGTGATAAACCAGGTGAACAAGGACTACGACTGCCCCCAAATGGCAGCGTACATGGAAGAGGTGCGAAAACTGGAGTCCAAGTTCAAGGGACTTAGGTTTGAGCACGTCTAGCGCAAGGACAACTTTGTTGGGGATGAACTATCCAAGTGGGTAGCGGAACGCAGCAAGGTGCCTCCTGGGGTGTTCGTACAGAGGCAGTTGAAGCCCTCTATCGATCCCAAGACGGTTGTCGGGGAAGCCCCTCCGGTGACCCAAGGAGACCCCGCAGCTGCGGGGCACCAGGCCACCAAACTCATGGCATGCGCGAGTCGGGAACCGCCACCCTGGGGGACAGATATTGTTCGCTACCTCAAGGACGGGACCCTCCCGGAGAAAGACGTTGCTGCGGAGCGAGGGGCAAGCAAAGGTGTATGCTCGAGTGGATGGGATCTCAACCGGAGGCGTCCTAACGGAGTTATGCTCCTCAGCGTGCCCCAGGAGGAAGGGCACACGTCGCTGGAGGATATCCATCGAGGCACATGTTCGCACCATGTGGCCTCCAGGGCGCTAGCTGGGAAAGCATTCCGGCACGGCTTCTACTGGCCAACATCATTAGCCAATGCCAAACAACTAGTCCAGTTTCACGCCAAGAAGAGCAACCAGCCAGCGCAAGCCCTGCAAGTCATCCCGTCCTTGTGGCCGTTCGCAGTCTGGGGGTTGGACATCGTCGGGAAATTACCGAGAACAGTTGGCGGCTACGAGTACCTACTCGTGGCCATCGACAAGTTCTCGAAGTGGATCGAGGTGGAGCCTGTCCGAGCTGTCACAGCACAGGCGGCCATCAAGTTTTTCAAGTGCATTGTGTGTCGGTTTGGTGTGCCTAACGGCATCATCACTGATAATGGCACACAATTCACTAGTGCGATGTTCCAAGCTTACTCCGAGGACATGGGCACTAAAATTCACTTTGCCTCCGTCGCTCATCCGAGGAGCAATGGGCAAGTGGAGCGCGCCAACGCAGAAGTACTGCGGGGGCTCAAGAAGAGAACTTTTGACAAGCTCAAGGGCCACGGGAAACACTGGGTTGAAGAACTCCAACCCGTGTTGTGGTCGATACGGACCACACCAAGTCGGGCAACGGGCCAAACTCCGTTTGCCCTCTTCTACGGGGTAGAAGCTGTGCTGCCCCTCGAGCTCAAGCATGGGTCACCTCGGGTACGCGCGCACGGCGACAAGAGCCAACACGCACAGAGGATTGATGACCTTACCTTCAACGAGGAGATTCGATACCGGGCTGCTATGCAAGGTGCAGGCTACTAGCAGGGGCTCCCTCGTTATCACGACAGGAGAGTCCGACCCCGGGGGCTCGAGGTTGGAGACCTCGTCCTGTGCCGGATACAAGGATCGAAGGCCGGGAACAAGTTGAGTCCAAACTGGCAAGGCCCTTTCCGGGAAGTGCAGGTGACCAGACCGGGGACTGTCCGGCTTGAAACTGTAGAAGGCTTGCCGGTGCCCAATGGCTGGAACATTGCGCACCTGCGCAAGTTCTACCCGTGAAACGGTGGTGCCTTACCCACGGGTGACGCTGCGGCAGCGTGCCTCTTTAAGCTAGTGTAGCCGGGGAAGGCCCGATTGTAATCCACTAGCGCAAAGTTGAATAAAGATAAGTGTAGCTTCCGTAAGTGTTGTGCTTTACTATTAATGTGTGCTTCTTTCTCCTGCTCTAGGTGCACAGAATTGCCTCCTCATCGTTGGCTGTGAGCAGGGGGCTGCTAGAACCCCGAAAACCAAGCTCGTTCCCGGGCTGCCCCGGAACGAGGTCCAGTCATTGGTGAACCCGTTCACAACACGCTGCGTGCCAGCGTGGCACCATGGAATAGAGAAGATGCTCACACCCAAGCCTGAGGTCGACTCTTCTGTGCCCGGGGGCTGGGAAGCAGGAGGTTATCCAATCAGTGTTGTCTCTTTCGTGTATTTCGAAAAAAAACCTGGACATTGCAAAGATCTAACATGCAGGATAAAAGCAGTGACGAAGGCGCACGGTGGCCCTCATGGAGCGGTCACGGGTGTCGTCGTCTTGTGGGTAAGCTGTACGTATATGGCAATTACTTCGAGGCTTGATGCAGGACTCTGAGATAGGGCCAATGCCTCCATGCGTCAACCGGCGGTCCCGTGCGGGTGGCGGCAAGGGCAGCGCTCTGGCTATTTAAAGACCGGAGCAAGCGCGGCACCAGCAACGGGCAAGAAAGCAAGAGATGTCGCAGAGAGGCGATGGTGGTGCATCCCTCTGCGCTTGTCGCTGAGGGTGTTTCCACCATCGTGGCCCTGCACATCTCTTATGGAAGGACACCAGAAATGGCAGTGCAAGAGGCGAGAGGCGTCGCCAAGACGCAGTGGGGGTGCATGCCTCCGTGTGTGTCGCTGGAGGGTGCACTGCAACCGCGTCCTTGCCACGGCTCTCAACAAGGTGCTCCAAGAGAAGAGAGAACGGAAAGCTAAGTACTTTGTCTCGAGTCCTTGGTTCTTCCTTTAGTGACACTGGTTTGCCGAGGTAAGCTCAGTCCCCGTGTAGCCGGAGTGTTGAAAGGGCGCTTGTGGAGGGAGGACGCCCCCCGCACGTGGCTCGCGGGTCCGTCCCGGACGAGTGCGTGCTGGGGTAGGTAACCCGCAGGCGGACGGACGAGCCGCTGCTGTTTGGCCCTGGGTTGGTACCATGGGTCCGTCCCGGGTCCCTAGTCTGGCCAAGCATGTAGTTGGTGAGTCCCCGGATACACAAGGTTAAAGCACGGGAGAGACAGAGCCTCCCCCCGGCAAGTTAGTCGTAAGCGGAAAAGCAAGTAAAATGGCATTGGATAAAATAAAATTTGAACGAACGAGTTCACGGATAACATTCAGAGTAACAAAAAGGTGCTCCCGGGGCAGCAGCGTCGGGGTCAGGTGCCTCCTCGACACCGGGGCCTCCTCCGGCGGCTTCTTCGTCGGCAGCTTAAGCTTCATCAGCCTTGCTCTGCATCCGCGCCACCATCTCATCCACCACGCCTTGTACCGCTTCCCAATGGGTCTTGGCCTCTTCTTCATCTGACCAGGCGTCGAAGACCGACTTGAACGGGAAGTCGGGGTGGGCGGAGTGGACCCAGGTAAGAATTTGCCCAGCGACTTGCTCGGCTGGGAGGCCGACCTACCGGTCCCCGAAAGCCGTGACACAGTTATGCAGGCCGTGCAACCGGCCAACGAAATCTGCAAAAAAGGAGGTGAAGCTGCCCATGTTCGCTCCGTCGAAGGAGGTCACCGGGATGTCGAACCCCTGCAGCGCCTCCGCCGCCGAGTCCCCCAGCTTCTTCAGCCTGGCTACCTCCCCCGTCCTAGGACCCGCAGCTCGGTGCATGCACCACGAGCTTCTTGGGTCTGCAGCTTGTGCTCGCGGCATTCCCTTCAGCTTACCGATCTCGGACGCCTTATTGGTGTTGTCCTCGTCGATGAACCAGAGCTCCTGCTGCGCCATGTCACACTCGCCCTGAAGGGACGAGCCAGCATCCTGGGCGGCCTTGAGCTGCCCCGCCAGCTCGCACTCCCGGGAACGAGCCTGGTCTTGCAGCTCCTTCTCCAGGCGCGCTGACGATTCGGCTGCCGTCGCAGCCACCGTCTCTAGCTCTCCGACCTCGCGACAGAGGCGCTGGATCATTGAAGAAATCGACGAACATCCGATGTTGCTACTGGATGTTGTCGATTACCTGGTGCCCCTGCTGGAACACGCTGTGGTCGAAAGTGATCTGACCCCATGACCGCTCAGCGAGCTCCCCTGCTACCAGGCTGAAGGCGGCTCCGGCGGAGGAGGATGACCCTGCCACAACCGTCTATGACCTCGAGGCCACGTCAGGGTTCGGTGACGTGCCTCCCGCTTGGCCGAGTCCCGCCGCTCCTTGCCAGACCAAAGGGGCGGGCTGGGGGCTCAGGGGCTTCTCCAGGGCGCTGCTGCATGCCTCGGCCGGCAGAGGCTGCCCCATGTCACTTGCCGCAGATGGCGCCGTCTGCGTGGCGCTCCCTGCGGCAGCAGTCGCGTCCCCCGCTGAGGCAACCTCCTCCGGAGCATCATCGTCGACCTCGCCGGTGACGTTGATTTCCCGCACCTCGTTGGGCGCGGGCGCAGCTCGGACATCCCCGGCTACTGCACGAAGAACACCTGCGTCAGTCTAGAAGATGGCGCAGATGGGCGAAAGAAGACTGTACCTTGCTGTGTCTTGCTAGCGGCCTAGTGTACGGCCCCGCCAGCTGCCAGGACTCTCCCGCCGGACGTCATGGACCCTGCGGGGGACTCCGTGTCAGAAGGCAGCGGAGAAAAAAAGTTAGAAGAGGAAGTACTTAAGCTTGCGCGTACCTCTTGTCGGGCCGGTGCCCTGCAAGCTCGGGTCGGGGACCCTTGTGTCCCTAGCGGCAGCTGCCGCCGCAGTAACAGCCACATCAGCGGCGTCCTTGTCACCGCCGCCCGACGTCGGGCGGGGTTTCTTGGCCGGGGCCGCCGGCGAAGTACTGGCCTGCCCCCTCTTCCTTGAAGACCTGGGAAATGCGGAAGTA
Source organism: Brachypodium distachyon (assembly GCF_000005505.3). Lineage (NCBI taxonomy): Eukaryota > Viridiplantae > Streptophyta > Magnoliopsida > Poales > Poaceae > Brachypodium > Brachypodium distachyon. Next base: position 18,843,409 of record NC_016134.3, on the reverse strand, counting down.
AGCTAGCACAATATGTAAAATTTGTGAAAACCGAAATATTTAGAGCAACGTCAAACTTGAGCACCATGTCCGCCAGGATGCTTCTCGCCGGGGGGCCGCTTCGTGTGGGGGGAACTGGCGGAGCAGCCGGGGTAGCCGGGACGGCTGTTGTAGCTGCCCCGCTGCCGGCGGAGGCCCCAGTCCCCGCATCGACGTAAGGCGTCTGAGGCTACGGGCTGGCCTCCCGCCTGCTCGCCCGCTCTGCCGCGGACCGCCTCACCAGGGGGACGTCGTCTTCGTCCTCGTCCCCCTCCAGCACGACCCTGAGTCTCCTCCGACGTCCAGTGAGGAATCGTCGGAGTCCAAGTCCTCTGGCCTGGCGGAGCCCCGGTCCTGGCCACCCTTCCCCGACTCGGCAGCCGACTCCTTATCTGTGCGAGGCATGGGTTGCGGGGGGGAGAGCTTTGACGAGGGGTCTTCCACGATCCCCCACTCATCGCAGAGTGGGAGATCCCGGGCTCCCGAGTTCGAGATCCCGGCGTGGAGCGGGTGCGCTCCAAGCGGCAGCAACCGGAGGGCATCATCCTCGCCGGTGATGCCCTTCACCCAGAACTATCTCTCGTATGGCGAGAGTTTTGTGCGCTGCAGCTGGGTCCGGGTTCCCGGCCCAGTGTACATCCATGCCGGATGTGAGCGCCGCTGCAGGGGAGCCACGTGCCTCACGATGAAGCGGTGCGCCACGTCCGTGTCCGTGTGCCCAGCCTCACGAAGCGCCCTGATCTTGGCGCAGATCGGGGGCAGCTCCTCGTCCTTCTGGTCACGGAGAGTGCAGTCGTCAGAGCCCTTTGGGGTCCGAGGGGCTCCTCGTGAAAATCCTAGAGCTCGTCGGTGCGCACCCAGCACCAGTCGCGGCGCCAATCGCTCTCAATCTTCCTCTTCCCCAGCTGGATGAACTCCGACTTGAGCTTGTCGCGGAACCGGAACACCACTCCCGAGGACAGGGGAGCCTTCGCCTCCACCCTCGGGTAGTAGTAGTGGCGAAACAAAGCCACCGACGGCATCATCCCCACAAATGCTTCACGGAGGTGTTGGAAGACAGCCAATGTGAAGAATGACGTGGGGTGAATTTGAGCCATGATGAGCCCGTACGACTCCATGATGGCAGAAAGAAAGAATGCGACGGCACGAACCCGGCTAGGATGTACCTCCCGAAAATCCGGAAGTACTGCGGGTCGCGCTCTGCGTCGACGGGGAGAACTCGCGTCGGCCCATGCTCATTGTGCTTGGTGGCGAGCGCCAAGACCAGCTTCTCCACCCCCTCGCTGTTGTACCCGGGGGAGAAGAAGGCGAACTTGGCCCGCATCTCTTCATCCTTGCGTGCTCGCTCTGACAGCTCCTTGCTGGCCTTCTCGCGCTTCTCTCCTCTGCTGGTGCTCCCCTTAGGTTGGTTCTGGCCCTTGGAAGACATCGGCGGGAGTGGGGAGTGACTTTGGCTAGAGTTGGGGCGCGGAGAGCTTGGGAGGCAATGACGGAAGCAGGAAACAGTGGGGGGTGCCCGCCACCAGCCTTAGGTATTTATCGGGGCTGGCGGGCTGCAACGGACACCCCCACGATTAGCAATAATGTGCCCTCCAAGGCGAACCCAACCCACGAGGAGGCGAGCGGAACGCCGACGACACGCGTTATTGCGGCAGGCCCGGCCTGTCAACGACCATTAATCGCCCTCACCGGTTTCTCCTCGGCTACCGAGGTAATTAATGGTGGATCGCCGGGTCAAAGCCCGCCGGTTGCCACGTGGCCACGCCCTTGCGCATTTCCGATGCAATCTCGCCGTGTTCACACTGCCCGCCTATCTGCATTCCCCGACTATAAAAAGCAGCCCTCCGCCGGCGGTGCTCGCAATTCTTCTCGCCCTCTCCTCACTATTCCTCCCTCTCCTCTCTCGCCCACAACGAAAAAGATGGGCGCCACCGCCGACAACAACTAGCCCCACCGGTCCCTGACCGTTGCCGAGCCGAAGGCTCTGCAGGAGCACGACTACCTGGCGCCACCGGACTGCCGGCTGTCGGGCGTCAGGGCTCTAAGCCTCGGTGGCATCCTGACACAGTCCTTGCTACAAGGACGGGCCCATCAGGCCGCGCTCACCACCCATTGCACTACACGATGGACCAAACATGGGGGCAATTAACTGCCGGGAAAAGTCAAGTTTAGGTGGCAATTTGACTGCCGGGAAAAATTAACTGCCGGCAAATCTATTGGGAGGCACCCCAACTGCCGGAAAAAGTAAATAATCTAGGGCAGACGAACTGCCGGGGAAACTTCGAGCTTTAATGGCAGGTGAACATATGGCCGGCAGCTTATCTGCCGGCATAATCGGAATGACAGGTGGGGCCGATTCAACCCTTACTATATCCCGTGCTCACAAACCCAAGCCCATGTCAAGTCTATTCTCATATCAGTTCCAATCTCGATCCTAACCAACGCCGCCGCACCTGCGTGTCGCCCTACCCAGCGTCGTTGCACTGCAACCTCTGCCCCTGTCCCTGCGCCACCGCACCAGCGGAATCCATGGCGGCCGCGGCTGCCCTGGTCTCTCTCCTGTCTGCCCGTCCTGCATTCTCCCTCCAAATCCCCCTCCCGCACTACCTCTGCCACACCCCCAAAGCCTAGATCCGGTCGGTCGGGAGACCAAGACGGCAGCGGCGGCGCCGGCGCCATTCCCCTCGCGCTTCAAGCCGGCCAGCAAGAAGAGAAAGACGGCGGCGGGCAAGAGGTTCTCTAACCCGTAGCTGTGGTGGCGCCTCCTCCTACTGCCCCCATCCAGTCGAGCTCCGGCGTGACGATACATCCTTACGGCAGCCCCCATCCTGTCGATCTCCGACGTGACGGCGCCTCCGTCAGGTATGTGCAGCTGCGGCTTCTTCCTCCCCTCTATAGATATCTCCTTCCCAAATAGGAAAGTGTGCAGCGCATGCCTTGCCCCCTGCCTTCCCCTGTTCTCCCTCCCCTATCTCTTATCTCCGCCTTGTGTTCTTCTTTCTTACATATGTTTGGCTACTACTGCGTATATTTGCTCCCGATTCCATCCAGATTTGTTAGTGCAGCAGTTACTTATATCTGTTCCTTTCTGATGCAGTCAATTGGAATTATAGGCAGCTCTGATTGTTGCCTTTTCACATTGATTAATGATTGGTGCGTGTGTTGCACTCCCATCCATGCCCAAGAAGAGCCACGTGAATATCTAATTTCTTATGCCATATTCTGATTTTGGAGCAGGGACATGCATGCATAGGTAGTTATCTTGTTAGATAAGAGTCATGTGTAAATGTGTGAATTAATCTGTGATGCACAGTTCAGTTTGTTTGAATGCTTACCAGTTATCACTATCAGTAATCTCATAAATTCAGTTTGTATGAGTATATATAATGGAAGTTAATTGCCTCAGAGGTTCAATGAATCAGTTACTATAAATACGGATTTATTTATGCAGTGATATCTTCTAATGCATTTATATTATTATTCACAAGTTTGAATTGAACACCAACCAGGCCAGCACTTAATTTTTGGTTTAGTACATGGTTTCCCACATGTACAGTAGTTCATTAGCTAGCTAGTTTGCCTCCGGACCAGTACATTAGTTAGCTAGCTAGTTTGCTCATTACAATCTGTACGAAAGATGATTTGTGGATAGACAATTATGTATGAATGGATATAAGAAGTAGCTTCTTATTTATGGTTATTTAATAAGAATCTAAAAGCAAGGGTTCTCAACTATTTGTGTCATATAAAAATAATTCTTGAGGTCTTGTGTTCATGCTTAATTTCTTTCTTCAAATATATTCTAAATGTATGTAGGGGCTGGCTCCATGATTGAGTTATGTGGTTGTGCCACTTCAAATATGGGAAGAAAGATGAAGATGATGGTCCTTTGCTATTGATGTTTTTTTTACGGTAAGTCATCTTACCATGAGTCTTACCACTTGGTACTGAACTTGAACTTTTGTAAATTGCAATCTGGTCTTTGCATGCCTACTCTTTGATGCTTGCTGCTTGTCATTTATACGTTACTTTATGATGAAATCTACAAGTGCTGCACTGTTGCTTGCTGCTGCAATTTGTATTGTTGGTAAACAAAAACTTGCTTGATGATGAATCTGCTAACTACTACATGTTGTCTGTTTGCTGAAATCTGCATGTCAATGATTGATGACGAGTGATGACCTTGTCTTGATAGTCAAATCTGACAAGTGTCATAGATGTGCGCTACTGAAATCCCTGCATTTTTTTAAGAATTATTACTCTATATGACGAGTGATGATGAATCTGCTAAGTACCAATCACCTTTTTACTTGCCAGGTATTTGATTAGGTACTTGGTGTTGATTTCAGAAATGAAACTTAGGTATTTGTAGCAGCTCATTGTGATTAGATATACCTTCTATGCTAAAATGGTCTTTTGCCATATATTAAAAGACGAATTACCTGTAGCAGGCATGCAGTCGTTTCTCCAATTTTTGAATGAATTGTCTTTTCCATGTTTTGAATGAAGTAATGGCTGTTAAGTTGCCGTGATACACTATCTGTCTTTTCCGGTTGCTTGGGATATATCTGCACGACCTTTTTATTCTCATGGTATTTACATAAAGCATGAACTGAAGGCTGTTAACCGTGGGAGCCTGATTTTGTTGTTAATTTATGCCTTGTCTTCTGTTGATGGCTGCTCCAGCTGAACATTCTTGTTACGCACTGCCCATAGGCATGTAGTTCTCATTATGTACTTGTCCAGATCACAAATATGCGATGGAATCCTTTATGCTTCTGTAAGTTTTTGTGATGGTGTTCCGAAGCTGACTTTGAGACTGCGACATGCAATTAGTTTTGCTGGCTTTGTTAATGCCTTACAAGAGTGCCATGTTCACCCGTGAAAGCAAATTCACACACATGGGTCTTTCTATTATTCTTATTGTATCTAAATTCTTCACATACATCCAAACATATATGACTGCTTTTAAGAACTAGAAAACTGACTACATGTGGATTAATTATTGTACTCTGTTTTCTTTCTTCAGGTTGATGACTTGCACAGGTCGCTTCTGCAATATTTGAGTTGGTGCCATCTAGAACTACTGATTTCGGTTGATGTAGTTATAAATAGTGAAGTTCTGATTTTTTTTTCTGTGTTAATGTTTGATGATGGTTTTCACTTCTACATGAAGTTTCTGTTTTAGAAGCATATTTATGCTCCTGTTGTTCACTGTTGGATGAAGTTTTATGTTCCAGAAATGTTCTTATATATTGTTCACACCTGCATATACTGTTGGATGAAGTTTTATGTTTTGTATCTGACAACATCATTTTTTACTTTTAAATGAAAAGAATGTTGTCTCCTCTTGGAACTTGCATCTGAAAGTGAAGTGTAACCGTGGGAATATGTAGATTATATAATTTTTTTTATTCTGAAATGCAAATCAAGGGCAGTTTATCTGCCGGGGAAAGCATGAAACACCAGCAGACGTTCTGCCGGCAAATGTATTAACTGCCGGGAAATGTATTTGTGTTGACGGCAGAGACACTGCCGGGAAATCTCCTAACTGCCGGAAATGTCTAAACTGCCGGTAAATAGTTTTGCTGGCAGACGAACTGCCGGGAAAACTAGTACTAGCAGGGCAGGTAGACCGCCGGGGAAAATAAAACTGCCGGCAAAGACATTTGCCGGCAGCAGTATAGGGGCAGTTTATTTGCCCTATATAGTTACTTTTGGCAGCAGTTAGGGTGCCCTCATGCTTGATCCCTGCTAATAATCAATGGCAGCATTTCACTGGACTCCTGTACCGATTCGATCGCATGTAACAACTAATAAGGCTAGAAGATCTGCAACTGAAGCAGGAATGAATTGATCCAGACCCTACTTTGTTAGTTTCGTGCAAATCAAATTAACCTCACCCTCCAAGCACATGATAGACATTTAATCTATTGTTAAGACATGGTGTTTGGCCAGTGGCTCAGAGGAAGAATGGTTTGGTTTCTCAGAATGCATGTGACATGTATTATCAGGAAAGAGTCTGGATAGATTGAAACAATACAGTGCTCCTATACTGGTAAGCTTTATAAAATCTTTTAATTAGTATATTTGAATATATAAGATGCTGCCTCGAAATTTTGAAATTATGATTACTATACTGAGAGAGCATACAAATAAACCAAAACAAAACTGCAATGAAGAGAATGGATGTCGACACGAGCGTTGTTGCTCTCCAATCATGGATTCTGTCCTGCATCAAATCTCAAACAGTATTAACACAATGTAATATAATACAAAATAGTAATCAGCATCCGAGTGGTGTTGGATGCAATTAAAATGCATTGATATCTGCTAGGGCACTAATAGCGTTTTGGAATCTAAAATGATACCCACTCCGATTCATATTAATTGTCTCCAATTTGTCCATGTATCTATGTCTAAAAAGCATTTAGATACATGTAATTTTTCAACAATTAATATGGATCGGAGGGAGTATATTAACATAAAAATTCCATTATGACAATGATCCAGTAATAAAATATTGGCAATACAACCTTTAATCTCATTTAACATGGAAAGAATGGGCCTGATCACGTACTGACAACATGGAGAATTAAGTTACTAAGCAATTAAATTTCGATTAGGACTTATTGTGAACAAACACAACAAGTACCTGAAGCAGACCAACAAGAGGTGAAGAAGGCACTAAGGCAAATATATGGACTGAAATATATGGACTGAAATGGTAGACATAGCCATTGACAATGGCCGCAAACTTTGTTACACACAATGAATGCATAGGTAGTTTACTGGGCCCTGCAAGGCTAAAGAAAAGCTCATTAAGTATATGTGCATAACTTAAATTGGCATATGAGTGCATTATCACATATTGAAATGCTTATCAGCATGACAACAAGCACATAAAAATTGAAGCACCTTCATATAACATTGTTCTTGTTGCATCCAATGCCCATTAGCATCTACTTTGTGCCAAGCACAGTCCACAAAACCTATTTTTTTATTAACCACTAAAAGTTCTATGTTGACAGGTAATACAAGTATTGAAAGAAATGCAGAAACATAAGCCTACACATCATTTATTTAAAGAAATCAGTCCCTGCCATATTTCTGAAAAGAAGTTGAGTTGGTGCTGCCTGATTTTGTTCTTGTTTTGAAGTTCACTGGTGTACAGATTAAAAAGATTCAATTGCAAGATATATGTACCTGATTAAACAACAATTGCGAAGGCCAAAGCATTCTTCGGATTAAGTCAGATGTGACAGAGACCGGTTCAGCCGTCCCGTGCCAAGTAAAGATGGAAATGTTTGTAAATAAGCTAATGTTAGCCTGCTGTGGTAATATGGAAAATTACCAGCAAATCTATTGGCACTGCTCTGGCTGTGACTTCTTTTCCTGGCTCTAGTTCAGGTTCTAGTTCTGAAGGTGTCACTGGTGGAGGAGGTGAGGTTGATGATTCCTCCTCTTCTGGTTTTCTTATGTACTCTACGGCGAGTATAATAACTTGTCCTGAAAATATTACCACGGAGGAAATAGAGGACTGAGTAAAGCTCTTACATTCAACTGAATAATGAAGAGCTTCATTTTGCAACACAATTGTTTCTAAATTAAGTTTTTCTGTATAAACTGTGAGAAGCACCATCCATCAATGCCATGTAGCAGTTCCAAACCTGAGTTCTTGGAGCAAGGGGAGCTTCTCTCACATACTCTCTTCCATAGATTGCAGGAACGACGCAGGAGGCTGTATCTGCTACCAATAGACTATCAACAAGCTTCTCATGTAAAAAGAATGGAGAACATAGAAATAATAGTGGGAATGCTAGCAAACCTGTTTAATTCTTAACAACTTCTCGCCATGCCCAATATGTATGCTTATACATGTATCATAAAAATCTGAAAGTTTTCATGCCTGTAAAACCCAAAAAATAAAGACAAGTACATGAAAAACATCCGAATAATTTAGCATCATGTGACACAGTGGCCTACGGCTTAATAGGATTGATAGAATACTCATATAAACAAGATATGCCTTCTTTTCCGGGAGCCCATCCGAAAGAAACCTCAAAGTTAAGATCAACTGTAGAGATAATTAGTTGTCCAATAGAAAAAATTGCGATTAACCTGATTGCTTGCCCTTTTATATATATCCAGGGCTCTAATAGAATCGTCCCTTTGCATCTCAAAGAACTGTATTGTGCAGAAGATGTCAGTGCACTAAGAGAGGGAAAAAATTGTATGTATGTAGCGACTCATTTTAAACAACAACCACGTGTACGGCACCTTGTCAACCAGATTGATTATACCATCATTGATAGCTGTATGGATCCTAACACTTTACAAAGCGACCTATCATTTACACGCAGTATACAAAGTCAAGGAATGCTGAAATACCAGTATCAATTAGTATAATACTCATAGATGTTCTGAATCCTCACCATTGAAAGATCACATCTGATAATCCTATCGCCGGGCTTGTTCTCCACGAATTGCTCAATAGCTTGCACCCAGACTTCGAAACCAAGCAAAATTGGCACAAAAGAGAAAAGGAAAAAATCACCCCCAGTAGCAACAATTATCGAACTCTTCAAAAGATCTGGGGTTCAAATCACACCTACAGTGGCCATGATAGCGGCAAAGACGATGATGCCGACCGGATACTTGTAAATGTTCACCTTCATCATGGAAAGGTGCGTGAACCAGAGGATGCCGCCGGCCATCAAATCCAGCAACGAATCGAGCGTGGACGTGGTAATTGCCATGGATCCCGTCTTGATCATGGCATACACCTGCCTTCTAGCAAAGCCGGAAGAATCAGAGCTACCGTTTTTGCTCTGCGGCGCGCGCGCAATTTGTTGTGCTCTGCCTGCAGGAAAACCTTCAGAAAGAAGCAAGAGGTTGCAGAGGCACAAGTGCAACGACTAACCCGGGGAGTCTCTTCAGTGATAGGCAACTTCTCAGGTTCACTACAGGTGGCATAAGCGCTAGAGTAGATCAGAGTTCTCACATTGTGTGTCGCCATGGCTTCTAACACAACTAAAGTACTTGGAGTGATGGTATGATAGTACTTCTTCAAAGCGTTTCAGTATCTCGTGTCGGTAGAGTGGGTATGTTTGATGAATAACTAGATGGTGGGGCACGCCTAGGTGTTGGGACGGTCAATGATATACTGCTCAGTGTACGGTGATGGAACAGTGTTAAGAATTATGCCGTAATCTTTTGGGCCATTGAGAAATAGTTGAAGGTTCGTAATTAGTTAAGCATCAAATATGCCCTTGTTTAATAGTTGAAAAATAAAAGTTCATTATTTATACATCTCCATTACTGTGGCATCCAGATAGAACCACACCTTGCACATATATATATATATATGGAAGGTTTGTTTGTCGGCAATAATCAACAACAGTTCAAAGTGGAAAAAGAACAAGGCAATCAGAAAATACTGCCCAACATATGGATTTTGAACCAGGTATTGTCTTTAAGAAATTTTGTAGAAAATTTTGTATAAATAGTAACTATACACAACTGAAATGAATTTGGGTCCACCGGTTGTTATGATATATCGGGTTGTACATGTAGCTCTCAGTATGCTTCACCAAGCCCTCTGGCAAAGGGAGACATATTCTCAGACCTATACATGCCATATGAGATGATTTGATGGATAGCAAGCAGTTAATAAGAATATATATTTACCTTTATTAATGAAAGTAGCTAAGTATGATGTTGACCAAGTTCATATGCCTTCTCTGCAACGTTAGCTGAAAACAAGATTAAACTAACCTAATCTAGAAAAACAGTTATAGAGGAAAAGAGTGTAAACCTTGAGCAATTCCAACACTTCCGTTGATGATGGAACTTTAGCTGGGAGAGTTCTTCCATTATCTTAAAATAATTGTTCTATGACAAAGTAACCTTCAGAAGATCCAACACTCAGGTAGATATTGATTTGCTCAATATGCACGCCAAGACACCAAAGCTTGTTAAAATGTTGTGAACCCTCTCATCAATCTTTTCAAACAGGATTACGTTACCTTTAGTATAAAACGTGTCAAGGGAAGCATATGCGAGCATGCGGCAACAAACAAATCTGACACTCCCTCGTGAGACGCGTCAGAGATGTGCACGAGACGCGTCAGAGATGTTGCACACCTCTGACACCCCCTCTCTACTGATGCTTCTTTACTTAAGAAGTCAGTAGAGTGTTACACAACTCTGACGCTTTCTTCCGTAGAAGTGTCAATGATTTGCACTGACTACATTTTTTGGTGTGACTTGCGTGCGTCAGAGATCAAATGCACTGGACGCGTGATTCGAGATGAACATATGTAAAACAATGTAAAATGGACTGGCAGATTAGGATAGCATTGCATATATATAACATCAATTACAAAACACGTCCGTACAATAAAAGAAAAACTAAAAGTAGTTATAGCTAGTAGTACATATATATAGCTAGCTATATTAATTAGATGCAAATAAAACAACGCTGACGATGATTATGCAGCAGCATCGTCGTCGTCATCGGTGGTGGAGTCGGAGCCGGAGTCGGAGCCGTCGTCATTGTCCGCGTGCATGGCGTCGACGGCGGCCCAGTAGTCCCTCATGCGCTGCCTCCCACGCTCCTCAACAACGTTGGTACGCTCCGAGTTGAAGAGCTCAATCTAGTACTCCCACTCCTCCCGCGCCTCCTCCGCCTCCAGGCCGCACTTGATGGCATAAGCTTCCGCCTGGGAAGCCCGCCTCATGGCCACCATTCGGCGACGGTCAGCTTCACGAGCACGTCGCTCGCAGGTGTCTAGGAGCTCAGACACTCGGTGCACGTGCTGGAGCTCGGGTCGTTCTTGCCGACGTCGTCGTCGCTGCGCTGGTGCCGAGGAGACGACGGCAGGATGAGGACAGGATGTCGTCCTCGTACCGGAGCCACTTTATGGCAACGAGCGGCCTCGACGGCCAGCCGAGCTCAACCCTGCATCGACCGGCGGCGGAGGGGGGGAGGGCGGCAGCACGCGAACGACAACGATCCGACGAGCACTCGGCCGGGTGAACGCGCTCTTTGCCCTTGTCCTTGGCCATGGCGATCGAGAGGATCGCTAGAGATAGTGGGGGAAGAGAGGAGACATCGCAATAGGCTATAGAGATCGATGTGTGTGTTCATCACCTGCACGCGCGTACAGGAATATATAACCACGTGTAGGGAGATGGGTGTAGTGGGGAGAGGAAGCGGACGGGAAGATGAAGAGCATCGATCAGTTAATTAGTGGGAACGCGCGCGCACAAATTGCGCGGGAAACCAAGAGCCATCATAACTGACTAGTAAAGAGAGTTTCAGCACGTCACACAAGTTAAGGGAATGCGAAGAGACTCCATACCTCTGATATTTCCTCCAGCTCGAAACATCAGAGGAGCTAGACGTGTGACGCTTGCTGGCTTCGGAAGTGTCAGCGGTATTTGTATGTCTCTGACGCTCCTTATATTGAAACGTCAGCCACATCGTAGGGTTTCTGCCTCGCCTATAAAAGGACCCCGATCGAAGAGCTAATGAGGGCACGGATCCTCAAGAGCTGATATCCAACATCAAGATATGCGCGAGCGAGGAGAGGGAGGCAGGCGCACCACAAGTGAAGATGAAGGAGACAAGTTAGAAGAATGATTTGTGTGCAAGGGGCAGCCAACAACAAGGATGATATGCCCAGGCTGCACCACAAGTTGAGTACGAGTACGAGGCGCACTAGGACAGCCTACGACGAGCCCGACACGTCTAAGGGGCGCCCGGATCTGCGAGTCCATATTTGAGTTGAATTCTAGTTTGAGTCGAATTCTAGTTTGAGTCGGAATCCAGTATGAGTCGAGTCTGAGTTTGAGTCTGAGTCTGAATTTGAGTTTGAGTCTGAGTCTGTAATGTGTTTGGGCTGCCCCTCGCCTATATATACAAGGGGTACGTCTAGGGTTAGAAGACCATGTTTTAGCTGTTTTCGAGACTGTTGAATTGCGAGAAGCATTCATCTGGAATCCTATACACCATATTCGTTTCGATAGGGTGTTTTTATCTACTGAAATTTCGAGCGTAATCTCTCGTCCTGCTGGAAATTGGAAGATTGTGAAACTACTTGTTGCCAGCGGACAACTGCGCAAGTGCGTGTGGTGTTGCGAATTTCCATTGGGTTGCAAGTTTGTCGTGCGGCGATAGATGAATAGCCGGAAGATTTGTAGAATCATACAAGTTATCCACGTTGCTCTCTAAGAATATCGGGCCATCCCTTATGAAGCACACTGCTAGACATGTACACTTACACACACTTCAACACACCTATGGGAGGACCGCTCGTAGACGCAGTCTCGGCCGACCCTTTCTACACCGCGTCCCGTGGTTGCCTCGCCGTCATCGTCACAACTTGCATGTCATCGTTGCTTCATCGGCCTGTGCTTCTTCCTCAACTTCACCGACCTCATCAACGACCATGCCAAGATCTGATCGAACTCCAGCATCAGCTCGTCGTCTTTTTCGTAAGAATCTCCATCTGCTCGTCGTCTTTTTCGTAAAATTACAGAGGTATTCCAAGTAAAAAAGAACGATGGCATTTCTTCTTAATTTCCTCAGCTGCCTTCTCATCCATCCCTTTCATTTTCTCCTTGATCTTTTCTTTTCCTCTGCCTTCCTTTCTTCTTCCACGGCATGATCTTCTTCTCCACGCGAATCTCTTCTTCCTCCTTTCGTCTTCCAGAGCATGCTTCTCTTCTTCCTCGCCTTCGTCTTTTCAGGTGACCTCCTCTTATTCATCACATCAGCTACTCCGTGGCGCTGGCGATCGACATTTTTTGTGTACACGATCTTGTATGCAATGCAATGAAATGTATTCGATCTACATGCAGTGCAATGATATACATACATATATATGTATGTATATATCTATGTATATATATGTATAGATATATTCTATACATACATATATATATACCTACATATAGATATACATATACATATACATACATACATATATACACACACACACACACACACACACACATATACCTACAAGCTAAACAGGAATCGGTTCCTGTTTAACTAAACAGGGAACGACCTGAACTTCCTCGCCTGCACGACTGAACTTCCCTCGCTGTGGATGTGAACTTCCCCTCGCTGCGCTATACTCTACACGCGCACGCAGTACGGGTGGTCTATGCGGACGATAATTTGAAATGTGCTCTTAAATCGTACAGAATTAGCAAAAACGTTATATACGAAAAAGGTGTGCCTGGTTCATAGCTTTCCAACATCGTATTACTTGAATCATTCCGACAAGCGGTTCAAAAACAATCGTAAAAATACCGTCTGTCCTTTTTAGATTGATCTGATTTCGGTATTTTTGAAATTATTCCTAAACCGTGGGGAATTTGGAAAAACATTACATATGAAAAAGCTGCGAATTTTTAGTAGCTTTCCAACGGTATATCGTTTGCGCAAATCCAAATAAGTTTGAGAAACGCGAAGAAAAACCAGTACATCCTACGCGTCAACACGGCGTGAATATTCTGAACCTCCATCGATACACGGGTGAATTTCCGTTTTATAGACTGTGAACTTCCTGGCGGTCTCTGAACCTCCATCAGCTGTAATATTTTGCCTGCACCGGAGAAGGAGGAGGTGTCCGGACGTGAATGTACTGAACTTCCCTAAATACAAGTGTGAACTTCTGATTTTATAGACCATGAACTTCCCTGGTACAAGATTTTTGGCGAGAAAGTTTTGCAAATCCAGATTAACAAGGCTACTACACCCCTGTTTTTGCAGCGTGCCACTAGTGAACTTCCCAAATAAAATTTTCCAACTCCCATGAAACTAGCTAGTGAACTTCTCAGTCTAAACAAACGAAACTCCCATGAAAGGGCATCTGAACTTCTCGGTCTAAACAAGTGAACTCTCATGAAACTAGCTAGTGAACTTCTCAGCATGAACTTTCCATCGACCACACGAGTGAACTTCCGTTTCATAAACTGTGAACTTCCTAACGGTCTCTGAAGCTCCACCGACCGTAATTTTTGCCCGCGTTAGAGAACAAGGAGGTCTACGGGCGTGAACGTTCTGAACTTCCATCGATACACGAGTGAACTTCCGTTTTATAAACTGTGAACTTCTTGGCGGTCTCTAAACTTCCGCCGCTTATATCTTCCTCGTTTATACTCAGTGAACTTCCTGACGGTTTCGAACAGCGGACGGTAATTGGAAATCTGCTCTTAAACCGTAAGGAATTAGCAAAAAATTTACTCATGAAAAAGATGCGCCTAGTTCATAGCTTTCCAACGCCGTATCATTTGTATCATTCCGACAACTGCTTCAAAATATATCGTAAAAATACCGTCCGCTGTTTTTTGTTTGGTCGTAATCCGACGGACAGTAATTTGCAAACTGCTCTTAAACCGTTAAGAATTAGCAAAAACGTTATAAACAAAAAAGTTGCACCTGGTTCATGTTGGGAATATGCCCTAGAGGCAATCATGTATGATGTAATTCCCAATGTATTCATAAATATTATTAAGTTGTCCTTGTTTGAACATCTGATATGTATCATTGAATATGTGATTTGATTGTGGAACTATGTATTCATGTTGTTCATACTAAATTGTCCTTAGTCATTGAGGTTGTGCTGGACACATAACCTAAACTAATGTGAAAGTTGGCTGATGACTCGGTTCCACTTGTCATGGGCATGGTGATGTCATTCCAGCTTACACGGACTCGGCTAAAGAGTTTAGCGAGTCGGACTGACCCATATTGAGATGCAACGAGTAGGTCGTCATTTGCATGTCTCAATCAATGTAATCCTTAGACCTGAGGTTATCGCACAATCCGAGTTGTGGATCACCAACTTAGGTTCTGTCAAACGTTGTTCCGTAACAGGGCAGTTATAAAGGCAGAGTTCGGGTTGACTGAGAATCAAGCTGTGTGATGTGGATAACCAAGATGGGATTTTGCCCCTCCGACTGGAGAGATATTCTCTGGGCCCTCTCGAGTGATATGATTCGGGAAGCATGGCCATGCGCGACTTGGTTAACTGTTAACCGGGTCGATCGACTAAGAGTTAGTCGGATGAATTGTATATCACAGATCGAGAAGAGAGTTGAACTATTAAAGGGATGACGATTAAACGCCTATAGTTCGACAAGGTATATCGTGAGGCAAAAGGGACTAAGACGTATGTCACATTGGAAGGTACGTCGTCATGACTCGATGGTACTTGGGAGTCGGCACGTTCTGCTAGGAGCCGCTACCGATTGATCGATTGTGAGTCGGACTCCAATCGTGTCCAAGTCGCCATGAGCCTGCGGGGTCACACACTTAAGAGCGGGAGCAAGTATTTGGTCGGGTTGGACCCGAACTGGAATTGGGCTGACAATGCGAGTTGGACTCGCAGGGTGGATGGGCCACAAGGCTTGGAGCCCACTTCCACTCGATATATAAGCAGGGGCGTGGGATGCCTAAGGGGCACGGTTTTTTCCACTCTCATGCGTTGAGAACCCTAGCCCGATTCAGTTCAACCGTCGCACCGGACCTAGCAGTCCACCGCCGGAGCTCCTCCTCGCACGTGTGGATACCGGCAGAGGTGCTGTACGTTCAGCACTTCGACGATCGCGGGATTGGATCGGCTGGATCGGATCGAGGGACTGCACTGCATCAAGGCGCTGCATCAATAATCCGCAACTGCGCGTCTAGTGGTAATCCTCGTGGCCTTCTACCTCGGCTAGATCTTGGGAGTTCGCGTAGGAAAAGTTTTTGTTTATCTCTACGTGCCCCTTCACTTCATATCTTTCCAACGCCGTATAATTTGCATCATTCCGACACGTGGTTCAAAATATATCGTAAAAATACCGATTGCCTCAGCCGCCGCTCGCTCGCCCGCACCGGGGGAAGAAGGCGGTAGCCGAGGGGCGCGTCGGGAGGAGGTGCCGCGGGCGGCTGCCGCGTCGGCCTCCGCCGACGCTCGCTCGCCCACGTCGGTGGTAGGAGGTGATAGTTGGGAATAGTTCCTGTTTAAGGTAAAGAGGAACTCTTGGGGTAGGTTCCTGTTTAGTTCTGCCCTATATATATATATGTAGTGCAATGACATGTATTCGATCTTTCTATGTATGGAGTCTATCGATCTTGTATATGCAGTACTGCAATGGAATGTAGTCGATCTTTTGTATCCAAAGCAATGAAAAAGCTGTAATTTCTTTCCGTGCGATATAAACGAACATCAACGGTCTTTTTTTTATCCTAAGAGCAAAATCACTGACGCATCTCACATAAAAAAGCGTCATCCTAAAAGTCATAACTGACGCGTGCTGGGTGCCAACGTGTTATAGGAGGGAACGGCAGGTGCTAACGTTCATCCCCGAGAAAGTCCTCTCTAGCGAGTACCGTATAAAACGCGTCAGAAAGTTTTCGATGTCTCTGACGCGCCCGGACGCGTCAGAAGTTCCGAAGTCATCTCTGACACTTGATTAGAGACGCGTCCGTTTTGCGTCAGCATAGAGGGTTTCCGATGTGTCAGAGATAACTAGTTCTGTAGTAGTGAATGATATAAAAGGGAATGAAATATAGACTTCACGATTTGAAATACTTAGCTAGGTAGTCTTGATAATCTATACTTACACATAACCTCTGCCCATCGGGAGAAGAAAACAGCAAACATCAGAAATTTTGTTTCTAGAACTGAGAAATGCACCCTGAGATGCCTCTAGGTTTTGCTATTTCTAATATGTTTCTAAGGAAATTAATCCCTATGAGAGATAAATCTATCTGCTGAGATGAGGTTGGAAGCAGAAAATGATCGTGTCCTCTATGGCTTCCTAGATGAAGAGGACATGATCTAGGGTTGACCAAGTAGTTCTTACGGCGGAATGACGGTACATGCAATCGGACGTCCTCCACGATGCTTGCTAGAAAGGTAAATAAATAATGTCGGTATGCATCTGTATCAGAATGCATTGACCGGTGGATTTCTCATGTCATTTCTCATGTTGGGAACATGTTTGTTATTTGGGTAAAAAAGGCATGGGAAGAAGGCCCGGCGATTTGGAGGTACCCTATGCTTGGTGACTCTGAACTAGGTGGATGAAATAAAAATAACAAGGAAACAACAAAGGGATAAATCAAGAAGTCAGATCTATGCCTGGGCAAACATACCAAATTAACCACTTTTGAATCCATGGTTCAGGAAAAAATACCATCGTCCTCGAGGACATCATGGGCAACGACAACCATGACAACAGTTCAATTTTAGATGATCCTTCTCGAGGGTCCGATCCAACCTGCAGTGTCAATTTATCCAAGAAATGTGTACAGTTAGCAATGAGGTTTTCCAATGGTAACGATAACGAATTAATTAAGAAGACTCGACAGCAAAATTGTGCTACTCAGAGAAAATGGACCTGTAATATGTCATTTTGTTTGAGGAAGGTTGCCCAGTGTTACTACTGATGTACAATTTTTAAGTTAAACGTGCAATTTAAGTTTGCAATCTCTGTACAACAAGCAAGTACTAATTTATTTACTATCTGTAGCAAGACAAGAATCCCATGCCTTGAAAAAATTGTGAGTGAGCAATCCTATTGGGAATTATGTCAGCTGAGTTTACTGAGAAAAGTTTCTAAGACTGGATGCTATGAAGAGAACTCTCTTCTTGGGCCTTTGAGGGATATTGTACGTCCTCCTCGTGTTGATGAGCCCTTCTTGTCATCTAGACAAAAAGAGGAAAAAGGAAGTGTTACGTCGACTACCGGTGAACTTTTTAGATATACTTTTCTGTGAATCTGGTGGTTGTGGCCGCAGCAATTTGTATTTCAAACAAGAAAGATATAATTGCACTATAGGTAAGGGCAAACAAGAGGGGGGGATAGTAAGAGAGAGACTGGACCTGAACAAAATCGTCCCTTCAATCCTCTTGAGAATTGTAGATGTCCAACGAATACATTATTAACAGGCAATTTAATCACCTAAAAGCTACCGGTCAAAAAATAATAGGCGAAACAGGAAATAGGTAATGTAATTATTTAGAGCTCTAAAGAAATACAATGATTCCCGGTATCTGATCCCAAGGGGAGAATTGGGTAAACATATAAATAACTCTACAATTTGTTGCTGCATCTAAATCATTCTTATATGCTGAAATAGAGGGTAGTGAAGACCATATGGTGAAGACTAAGAAGTCCACAATTCACACAAGTTTAGGGAAATGGACAGCAAACAAGCAATAGCTTCCATCCAGCAATTACAAGAAAAGAGGAGACAGGAAAAATGGATTCACACAAATTGCATTGCTTTCCTATCCCAAATTTTACAATCCACAATTTGCAGCTCCAGTTGCGATGATATTAACGTTTCAAAAAAGAAGTTGCATGGTCAGGTTGTTACCGTTTGTTAGATCCTTCTCATTTGGACTCATAAGCTTCTCTGCTTCCTCCTCCGCCGCCACCTCCAGGTGTTCCCCACAAAACCTCATAAATTAAGGGCATTGCTGGCAAATCAATTCAATCCAGAGAGAAATTAAGGGCGTTGCTGGCATAGGGCTTACCTCTTTCCGGCGGCCACCCTGCGGTCAAATAGCCGCACTGCGTCAGCACCTTCCAGGCACACCACATAGGCAACCATCCTGGAACAACAATGGCAGAAGGCATAAGCACCGCAAGCCAAACCAATATCCGATAATAGAGCTCGTTAGGGAGGCAGCACTCAGGGGAGCTCTCGCACGGCGCGGCGGCTGCAGAACCGGCCGGACAGGTCGACCTTGAGGTGCCCCAGGGCGGGCATACATCTATATAGAATAATTGAACTGATCTTGTATCAGCACAACAAACTCAAGGATGGTTAAAGATATATTACCAAACATAAACAAAAAAAGGGAGCAAATATATAGTTCTCAGCTAGCATGGCAACAAAAATGTTGTTGATAACATAGTCCTCAGCAAAAATAGCAAAACATTTTTTTAATTACGATCATTATAGTTTTCCTTATCATTGTCCGTTTAGGAAAAAAGCCACCCTGCAGACAATACCATTCACTCTCTCATTTGGATTAAGATATAATCATCTATAAGTCCTTACTTATTAAGGTTGCACTAGCCATGAACAGCTCACCTGCAGCTTTGGGAGAAAGCTTAGTAGCCAAAGACTCAAAGTCGTGAGATAAACTCAGCAGAGGATAGCATTACTCCATGTGCATTGGCTTCAATATAGATACCAATATCACATTCCAAGCTTTCTTGTGGAAATATTTCACTCGTACTGAAGTGAAGACAACTCCAGGACCAGGGTTCTTGAGAAATTCTGTTGGAACAATTAATTACATTTGCACGTGCAAAACCTGTTGTAAGAGTATAGTGTTTGATGGACCTGCCTACGTTCCATATAGATCGAGAGTCCTGCTGAAGCAGAAACTTATTAGGAAAGTGTCACACAACAAAATCTTATCATAACTCCAAAATCAAAAGGTTTAAAAACAACAATAAAACTAAGAGTTGCCTGGCAAACAACTGACATGGTTTTATACAGAGGCCTCGAGCTATTTCACTTGCCTCTACTCGTAATTCAAGAGATTGCCTGGTGGGACCAGTTCGTGGTCGATCCACCAAACCTAGGGCCACAAGAATGATATGGAATAAGTTGCATAAATAAACAATCAAAGGTATATATGTCTATCTTATGTGTAGATAAATTGCTTCGGATCATTAAAAGAAAATCAATAATGGGCTATCTGCTTTGAGAATGAATTCAATACCTGCAGCCGTGGATTCTGCCTTGTAAATTGAACTAGATGATACCCCGCGCGTTGCTGCACGAGTATACGCTACACTAAGAGATGAACATTAATTCTCGTAGATGCTAAGATAGCAAAACATTTTTTGAAAAATGTTTTGAACCGAGAATGGACCACAACATTCAAGATAACAAAGTTGAGTAGTCAAAACATGGCAGTAGGTCAAACAATGTCTACATTGCCAAACAAATATGAGCAGAGCACTGATAATACGGAAAAGAAAAACTATAAAGAACTGTCTATGCATTGCACCTAGTGAACTGGAAATTCTTCCCAACAAAAAAGTGAACTGGAAAGAAATAAAGAAACATAGATTGTTGGAGAGTGGTACAAATGAGCTTCAAGCTATTGATTTTCCTTTGGTTTCTCCATTGCACATTTTTTTTAAGAACCGGTGTGTTAGTTTGCTCGCCCCTCCCTAATTGCAAGAGGTACTTAAACCTTAAAGCAATATGGTCCTTGTTATTTTTCTTAAACATCATGTATCTCCTATGTGCATAAAGGTTCAAGATTTATTTGACCAAGGAAGGTCCTAGATTCACTTTTTAAGTTTTAAAGTTCGTGACTTTGAGAACCGTTAGAACGAATTGCATTTACATGTCATTCTTGATTCCACATTCCTTGCGTCATCAGATGCCTGATTCACATTGTGACATGAAGGGACAACAATCAAACAACTTAGCTTGCCAAACCCACACGAATTGATGCCAACATCGGAAGAACACCACAAAAACGAGCAACTTACTGAATAAAATATTTGCTAAAAAACTCATAGCTCAATGCATGTGGAAAAATTATCAGAACACATGAGGTTCATGCTTCATAGTTTGAGTCACTAGAACACACAAATATAATAAACCAAGGAATTTGTGAAAAACAGAAAGTGGATAACCTGCAAGAAGGCTTATCAGACGACGCCTTTTCTTTTATCTAAATATTATTATATTTGCGAATGATGTATATTTCACACACATATACAGAGCTCTGGGATAAATACATAGAGACACCTGCGAATCAACTCAATCAAGTACACAAAATTGAAGCCGATTGAGGAAAAAAAGGACAAAGGCTGACATATTTGATGTATATACAGGACAAATAGTTCAATTAAATTTAACAATTACCAAACTATTTTATTAAAAAAACAATTAGCAGTCCGTCAGCTGTTGACTGAACAAACTATCAACGAAATTACTTCACGTACAACGATGTTGTGTACGATTTTTGTACGACGCCCTGATCAACGGATGCTAGCACATTAAATCGATCGATTAATGGCTACCTATGTGTCGGCTCCAGGGATTAGGGGGTATCCTGGATCCTAGGAGCACGGGTCGCAGCCCCACCGTATCTGTATAAGGCACCCCGAGGACACGGTACCCCGAGGACCGCCTTCACGGGATTGTCTTCCCGGGAGCCATGTTTTCTCCTTTCCCGGGCGCCTGGTCCGGTGCCTGGGGAAAGAATATGTCACTGCTTACCTCAGCCGGTCCTGGGCGTCCACTTTGGCGCCCCTAAGCCTAGGCTGGTACGAATCTGCCCATTCAAAGGTGTCCTCGGGATGCGGCAGGCTCCCTTTTACCTTTTGACCGGCCAACTTCCATGTCGTGCCAGGACT
This sequence comes from Brachypodium distachyon, assembly GCF_000005505.3. Classification (NCBI taxonomy): domain Eukaryota; kingdom Viridiplantae; phylum Streptophyta; class Magnoliopsida; order Poales; family Poaceae; genus Brachypodium; species Brachypodium distachyon. The sequence continues at coordinate 18,821,983 of NC_016134.3, read as the reverse complement.
ATCACCGTTTCGGCGCAGACAATGCCGAAAACTTCTCTTCGCCCCGGACCGGGTACAGATCACTTTGGACAAAGGCCACAGAGCAGGCGGACAGCTTCATATTCATCTTGTAGCGGGGATGTTCCCCTGTAGAAGCACACATGTCGTGTACCCTAGTTCACCATTGTGGTATCCCTTTGAACTATAAAAGGAGGCCCGAGACTTCCACCCAAAAAAAGGTTGGCATCAGGGTTAGACCAGGCATAAGGAGCTTGAGGTAGGAGAAGGGTTGGTGTTCCGACCGCCAGAGAAGAGACGCATCTGCTTCTCCCTCCTCCCCGGGCCGTCGTAGTCTAGGCTTGAGCTAGCCGCTCCGGCCGCTCGTTGTACTCTTTCCTTGTGCCTTCCACCACCATCAGTACACACAAAGCAGGATGTAGGGTATTACACCTTCGGGCCTAAGTAAAACGATCGGAGTCGAAGTGCTCACCGATGAAGTTCGGAGGGCTACCTCCGCGCCACCCTACCTAAACAAAAAAGGGGGTACTTGCACTCCTGATGTCCGCTTTCGCAGATGCGACGTATGAAAATCGTACATGAAGCATCGTACGTGAAGCAGCGCTCAACTATTAAACAAAATTCTAGGCCTATCGAACTTTACGTAGTTAGGGAACGAATGAAGAAACATACCGGACAAGAAAATCCCTCCTTGAAAGTTGACGTGCTTCTAGTATGTAAAATTCGAATTACTAATTGAGAGAGATCTTGAGGAAGGAAATGTTTCTCCATCCCATGCAGCCATGCAGTAGGTGAGTTCCACTTACTCGAGAAAGAGAAATGGCGCGGGGAGGAGAGCAACTGCAAGAAGATCCATTACATTGCAGTGTGAGGCCATGAGCTTGAGCAAGAGGCCGTACTGAAAGATGATGCAAGCAGAGCGCCTGGAGGCGGAGCCCTGCAGTGGATGGGGCAATATATGGGCAAACAGACAAACGGATTGGATGCTGCAACCAGGTTCTTATGCATTTATTTCTTCAGAGATCGTGGCGATTTCGATGAGTGCCGGCGTTTGGGTTCTTTGAGGAATCGAGAATAAGAAGACGAACGGAAGGATCGAGCGTGCCATCAATGGCTGACGCTTCGGATGATTGATTAAAGTAGGGAGATGAAGCAAGCACATGGGCTACATGTATGGGCTGGACTGGATGTGGGCCGGCGGTGTGGCAGTGGGTAGGCGAATGCCATATTACTAACCCAAGTCAGTTTCTGTTCAAATAATCAAGCAATTAGTGATTAACATAAGTATGGAAAAAAGGAAAAGGGAAATTGATATGCTGAAGTGGCTAGGCTGCATGCTCAGGAATATAGGCAGTGGGGATCCCCTATTTAGGTATAAAAGATTTATAACGGACTGGATTTTCTTACCAATGGATATGTAAAAGTCGTGAGCATACAGTTTACACAATGATTATTTTAAGTGTGCCGCCTCCTCTGCGGTGCCACACCTCCTCCACCCTGTTGGCTTCCCTTCCCTTGCGAATCAAATCCCACTGCATGTACCATCACATAAACCAAAATCAGAGTCAGTCTCAAGAAGCAATATTCTCTAACTGCAACCAGAAGCTACAAAAAGGAAATCTGACATAAAATAGGTCGTAAACAGAAACTAATCAACCCAAGAAGCATGTCGAAAGAACATATCTAGCTGAGCATATGCCAATTGTTGTTGTGCACCCGATTGCAATATAAGCTCTGGACCACAGTGATGATGTGAGCAGGTGTAAAGTGTACACCTATATCTTTGCTTCACATTTAACCTGAGTAGGCATATTGAAATATGAGAAGAGTGAGACAAATTAGAGCTACACATTCAGACAGAAACTGCATTGTCGGATTATACGTTTACACATATTCAGATGGAAAATTCTGAAGTACACATTGCGTAGAACCCGTACAACATATATTTATACGAGTAACTATGAAAAACAGAGTGAAAATGATAACCTTTATACTTTATTTTTACTTCCTAGAGATGTGTAGGACCTGAGCCAAGGAAAACAGTCATTGTAAACATAAACCCAATAACAATCATTACCTTCCACCGAGGCTACTATGCAGAGCTCTTGACAGCCAAGATTACTGCATGAACCATGCAGATAAACCACAAACTGAAAGTTACTCGCTAAAATCTGTTATGTTTCAAGAAATATAGATGAGAGCAGGAATTTTTATTCATGTGCCATAACAAAGTAACACACGCCACAAGTACCAGATGAATTAACAGTATGTATCCTTCATGCGCTTTCATCATTTCGTTCATTTGCACCACCCAACAATGAAGCTGTGCAATTTGCTGGCACTATCCCTTGCCGGGTTTGAGAGTTGAGACAGAAACATCTAGTTGTGCAAGCAAGCAAAATAAATAAATAAAAGATAAAATCGAGAGTAAAATAAGCACCATGCCAAATTAATCTGACTCCAAAAGCACCTGAAATTGTCTGTACGTTGATATATCGTGAAGTAATAACACCAAAAGAAGCAATTAGAATACAATAAATGACGCATAATATTTAGCACCAGGACCAAGTTATAGAATTCTTACTACGAAATGCTCATCTGCCTTGAAAGGTTATACTACTTCCACATACGGTTTGACCAGCAGACCATGGCTGTAATCACGTTGCGTAAGTGCCACAATTAAGCCAACAGAAGATGCGGAATTTTATGAAGAATAACTGAAACTTAGTGTAGGCGAATACAGTTTATAAGGCTTGAAGAAATAGGGAAATAGGCAACACGTAGTCTCTTCAATAAAAGCATTAACTACATAAAATCATTAACTAAGAAGCCACTTAGTTACATGGGCAATCAGGGCAGAGGAAATGGTAGCATTTTTGGTCCTGCATCCCCAAGTAATAAGCTTGGAGTGCTACTGGTGAAATACAGCTGACTAAGTGCTAAGGTTGGACAGAGGTGGTGTAGATGCTGCTAAACTAAACTAAAAAAAGCATTTGAAATAATCAAAGGAACAACTAAACAATAGCACGAAGGGACAGAAAAAATAATTTTCATCATCGTCACGGGCAATTATAAAAATAACAATGCATATAATCATTGCCATTCTTATTAAGAATGTTCATGAGCAAACCTCTCAAGGACCACATGTAATTGATAATCTGATCAACAGATCACCTTGGAGTTAACATGCAAAGAGACTCCTACACATTTGTCTTTAGTAGTGAAAACCAGATTAAGTGTATTAGTGAGCAATATAGAATGAATGTGGAGTGATTTGGAGAAGGGCGTACTGCAGACCTATAGTAGAGGATATTCTTGTGAAGGATCCTATCCTTTTCCCCTGAAGGCTAGCAGCTATGGATACACAAGATTTTTGGGAATTTCTTCAGCCTACATAAACAAGGACAACATTTTTACCCAGAGTTCTAGGAAAGCAAAACAAAAATACAGAGGCTAGTAAGATTATAACATATGTACCAAGTAATTTGAATAAATATGTACCACATTTGAGCTTTGAGAAGTTGTTTTGTAGACCAGCCTTCCAAGTAATTGACCTACAATGTTGAGTAAAGAAAAAGTATAAAATATTGCAATTAAGTCAAGTCAGTAGGTTAAAAGTTGGACAAGAACTAAGAAGCTGTCAATCACTAATACTCGGACGCAAGATCTTGAAGGGAAAATTATCCTCTTCATTTAGGACAGGGAAAGCTAGCTATCGCAAACACTAAAAAGCTACCAATTATACTACTCGTCACTAATTAATTCTAGCCTAGCCATTATGATGAATGATCGGTTAGAACTCACCTCCAGGATTAATTGAGGTCCAAAATGTGGACGAATCTGCCATAAAAAAGCTAAACATCATGTCCATCAGTACACCAGTTGTTTTGACTCCATTCTTCCAAAATTTCCCTGCACACACACAGGAAAAACACTTCTGCAGAAGCATTGCCAGTAAAAAAGCTATGTGTGCTGCTGCATACTGGTATAGTAGACAAGCTGCTCTTGCAGGCCTAGCTGAAAGAGCAGCATAGTTGACTGGAAGCTAAATCTTCAGGCATTTTCAAAACATCTAAGCGGTGTATTCTAAACAAAAAACATATAAGCGGCAGAAGTCGTGGACAGAGCTCAATCCAATAAATGAAATGTAAAAGAAACATGAGAGAAGTGAGATAAAAATTTGAATGAAAATTATCACGAGCATAAGTTAGTAGACAATCCCCCTTGCAGGATATACGAAGGTAACTCTGAACACTTTTATTGGGTCAGTGACATTTTCACCATGTCCACATGCTCACCTATAGATGAGAAAAAGATACCACATTATGATTTATGAATTAATCGATAACATGACTGTTAGGATATCAAGTGAGAAAATGGTAAAGAAGATAATACCTTGAGTTGTAACATATCCAAGACCAATGCTATCTCGCTCCAAAAGCTTACCAACGACAACTGCCTCATATATTTCAAGACCGGAACTTCAAACGTAGTAAATAGAGAAAGAACACAAAATAAATAAGACGCAACCTTTATTTAGTAGAAATTCGGGTGTGTTTGGTTCAGTGCCAAGAGGTGTCATGCTAAATTTTTGTCATTGACCAAAATTTGGTAGTTGTTTGGATGGTGGCCAACTATTTGGCAAGCCAATTTCCTTATCAACTCTAGTTCGATTTTTTGGCCGAAGTTGGCCAACTCAAAGGCAACCAAAAGTACAACCAATTATTTGGCTTGCCAAATTTTGGTAGGGCAAGTGTGGGCCCAATCCAAACACAACCTTCATGTGTGCAAACCAGGAAACATATTCCTGACACGTATTGATAGTTTTTGGCAGCAGAATATTCAATCAAAATAGGAAAAAATTTACGCCTTTCAGGTAGAAGAGAAAGCACAATATTAATGAAGAGGCACCAATTGGTGTCTGCAGAGCAGGGTAAGACCCATCAATTCCTTTTCATAGAAGAGAAATATTTCGTTATCCCAACTTAAGCCCTAGAAACAAGATACATACTTCCTGCTAAAATAAAATGTGAAACAAAAGACTGGCACATAAAAAATAGATCAGAAATTTCAGCAAATCCAAGAAGTGTTTTATGATCCTACCATGAATATAATTTCAACACTAAAACAAGGACCTGCTCAACTATGTCTCAATATCTACCACATTGTGTGAAAGTCTTCAAATGGATAAAAGGACACATGGATTGACAAGGGAATAATAATGAAACTGAGGGTGTGAAATAATTGGTATATCAAATGCCAGTTTAGTCTGCACACAAGTGGTCTGGCTAATGCTGAATCCAGGACCTAAAGACTGGTTCTTTGACAAGATTACATTTCAAAAACACAGATGGAAAGGCACTTGAGTGCTTAGTAAGCATGGCTTAAGTTAAGAGTAATCCTACCAATGCAATATGCATTATCAAGTTGGCTTTGTGTTATTCATAATGCTTTTCCGTGCTATTTACTTATGAAAAAAACACTGTGCTAACACTGACTAAAAAAAATCTGTCACAAGTGCAAAATTATCTCGCAGTGCCTGTACATTCGACGTGCTTTCATTTGGGCACACACTGACTTCCATTTCAAAACTGAATACTTCTGCATAGAAAGGTACTGAATATTCTATTTGAATCCCTAGATCAAGGAAAGATCTATCATGTATTAATAGATCAAAAGAAAGATACACTACATTGAAAGAAATCCAAATGCACAAAATACTAAATAGGATTCAAATAGAATCTCGCCATCCTTAGTGTCAGCTTACTTTGTAGGAACCATACAAAATCTAACCTTAGTTCAGAACCTGGAAGAATTCAGTTTGGACTTGTTCAGAAAAACATCAGATTATCATGGCAACGCTGCTCCTTCATTGCATTGTCCAGGAGGTCACAAGCAACTCGAAGATGATGTCCATTTAGTACTATTCCACCACCCTTAAATATCCAGACTCCAACATTTCCTGCTTATAATCAATGGCAGCATTTCGCTGGACTCCTTTACCTATTCTATCGCATGTAACAACTAATAAGGCTAGAAGATCTGCAACTGAAGCAGGTAAAAATTGATCAGACCCTACTTTGTTAGTTTCGTGCAAATCAAAGTAACCTCACCCTCCAAGCACAAAATAGATATTTAATCTATTATTAAGACATGGTGGTTAGCCAGTAGCTCAGAGGAAGAATGGTTTGGTTTCTCAGCATGCATGCATGCATGTGGCATGCACTATCAGGAAAGAGTCTCCATAGATTGAAACAATAGTGCTCCTAGAGTGGCAAGCTTTATAAAATCTATTAATTAGTATATTTGAATAGATAAGATACCACCTAGACATTTTGAAATTATTATTACTATACTAAGAGCATACCAATAAACCAAAACATAACTGCAATGAAGAGAATGGATGTCGACACGAGCGTTATTGCTCCCCAATCATGGATTTTGTCCTGCATCAAATCTCAAAAACTATTAACACAATTTATTGAAAGAAATAGAGAAACATAAGCATACACATCATTTATTTAAAGAAATAAGTCACTGCCATATTTCTCAAACAAAAGTTAAGTTGGTGGTGCCTAATTTTGTTCTTGTGTTGAAGTTCACATGGTGAACATATTACAAAGATTCAATTGCAAGAAATATGTACCTGTCATGGGCATACATCCCTTTAGGGCCCGTTCGGTTAGGGGTTTGAGGCGGATTGACCGGGAATCAGGGGAAATTGACCTATAATTTTGCTAATCCCCGTTGATCCACACCGGGATGGGATGAAATGAACGGGGCCTTAGGGGGTGCAGCCCTAGGTATCCAAATAAGTGATGATATCCCAGTAGTATCTTCTAAATTAGTTAGACAAGAGATTAAGATAGGAATATTAAGATATGGTTTGTTAGGAAAGTAGAGATTAGTTTCTTGGATGTCAAGTCGAGTCTTCCCTATAAAAGGGCCCCCTTAATAGTTATGAGGCAAGAAAGAATAAAACCAGCCTTGACGGTAGTGCAACCTGCAGCAGCCGCGTGTTGGCCTTGCAGAACGCCTTCGCCAACTAGCAGCTTGTCAAGTCCGGTAGGGGTATGAATCAAGTACAGGAGGTGGTGTTGCTGTGCAAGTCTTCAAGCTTGCAAGGAGTAGCAACAAGCGCCTTGGCTGTCCAGCAGCAGGGAAGAAGCGCCTCCCAGGGCGGGTGCAGAAAAATGCAGTGAGACATAATGCAGCAGCATGAAGGTTCCGCCCCCAGGCGCAAGGGAGAAGCCCCTTCGTCCAAAAGCAGCAGGGGTATGGATGTGTCCTCCTCCATAGGCAAAGGTGCTGCACAACCATGACAGCCGTGGCCGGACATTAGGTTGGGGCCTCCTAGGACTTCAGCCGTGGCCACGAGCTGCTAAAAAAGGTGGGGGTGTCATGTCATGGCATACATCCCTATAGGGGGCGCAGCCCTAAGTATCCAAATAAGGGATGATATCCCAGTAGTATCTTCTAAATTAGTTAAACAAAGGATTAAGATAGGAATATTAATGATGATCCTTTGCCTCTTAACAAGTTGGTATTTGTGGCCAAAGCACATCCAAAATGTTACTCCCTCCGATCCATAATAAGTGTCTTTGAATTAGTACAACTTTTAGCGATACTTATCATGGATCGGAGGAAGTACTTCAACTTTGACTAAAGAAGCAATATTAAAATAGATACAATATTTAATTTAGTTTTGACATCGTTATCCTGAGTAGCATCAAAGGTTCAAGCCTTCAAGATCCCATCACCTGTACCAACATCATTTATAATCTGGGTCTTTTTTCCATGGGAAAAATATTCTGTAGTTTTACTTCGGAAGAACTTTAACTAAAGAAGTACTATTAAAATAGATACAATATTTAATTTAGTTTTGGCATCCATATCCTGAATAACATCACAGGTTCAAGCCTTCAAGGCCCCATCACCTGAACCAACATCATTTATAATCTGGGTCTTTTTTCCATGGGAAAGATATAATGTTGTATAGTTTTACTAAAGAAGCAAGATCAAAATAGATACAATATTTAATTTAGTTTTGACATCGTTATCCTGAGTAGCATCACAGGTTCAAGGTCCCATCATTTATAATTTGGGTCTTTTTTCCATGGAAAAATATAATGTTGTACTCCCTCCCTTTTGGTTATAAGGCCCACGAGGAATTTTATGTCAAATTTGACCAAAACTTGCATTGGTAATACGAGATTATTGTGGCACAAACATATATTGTTGGATTCATATTGACAAACTCTTTCTAATGGTATAACTTTTATATACATATACTAAATATAGTTTGAATAACTGTTGGTCAAAGTGTGGCACAAATTTCAATAGAAGCCTTATTAAACAAAAACGGAGGGAGTATAGTTTTACTTAAGAGTTCGACTCAGCGACTATACAACATAGATGAACCAGCTGACAGCAGGTTTATATATAGGTATCAAGATCCTTTTAGTTGGAGGAAATTGCTTGGTGGATCTTTAAACTTGGCAGTTATATTCGGTTTCATCCATTAACTTGCTGGCTAGTTCATTTTAGTCCAAATCGATGAATTCTGGCTTTATTCAGCCATCGTTGGCTTAGGGGTGTCATATCCGCGAATTTTCGGGCAATGAAATTTTCCATTTTAACCCCCTTGGAAGAGTTAGGTCTTGAAACCATGCTTGGAAGAGGCGATGACGGGAATATTTTCACTTTTCAGTTTTTCAAGTTTGCAAGTTAATGGATGAAACTGAACATTCCTGCCAAGTTGTATCATCCCATACAGCAAGTGAAAAATAGAAGAACTAGCAGAGTTTAGAATTAGGACCGACAAAGGGTATTTTGCTGCTGAGTTGCAAAAAGCCGGATCAAAAGGATCAAGATAATCATAACTGTCGCTCATTCTTGAATTATCCAAAGTTTGAAGACATTACTCAGTATGCTAGAGTAAGTTCCAGCATCAAATTAAGAATGAAGAATATGGGATCAAAGGAACAGGCTTGCCTAGCAGCACCCAGTATGCTAGATCGAAAGCACATACTGGCCATCAAACAATGCGGGAGTTCTGCTTGCCAATGAGTATAAGAACATTGACAGCAATAGACATTTATAGCAATAAAAGAACTCAAAAGGAAAGTATATATACGGTTCTTGAACCTTAGATGAGGCCTGCTATGTAATGCCTTACACTAATGTTACATCTTCAGAAAGGAATCAGTCACTTCCTGGAGTTCAGTTCTAACTGTGACCACTTACCTTGGGAATAAATAAATTTTGATTCCCATCACGGCAAGGTGCATTCCAAAGTTTGAACCATATGCTTCCACATTACGTGAAGTTTAAGAATGGAACTTCATCCACTATTACTCGATTGAAAATATTTGGAGACCATGAAAATGCTGAAAGGAGTTCCCTCCACATTTTCTCATCCGGGCTTGGGACCGGCAAAGGCATTGTGAAACTGCAACAATACAAAACACAAATTAGAAAACATTACCAACTGAACATTCAGAAAAGTACAAATCACACATCACACAATCAACCAAAGGCAATATTCGCGCGCAAGCAACACACACACAAACAAGATAACAAAGACAGACATGGGAGCACAAGCAAGTTGTTAGTGCATGCAATAATTGGATTTCCAACATAGACAAAGAAGAAAGAAGGCTATAGATTTTAGAATTAGAACGTGACTGAAATAAACTACTCCAATCCAGGGGGTGAGGGTTGATCCTAATCTTTAGTCTTGAAAACACGAACATTACATGATTTATCTTCATCACTAGGCCATAAGAGATAGAACATCATCACGTTGGAAGGCCCTAAGATATGCAAACAGCAATGTCTTAGGAAATCCAGGATGTACGCAGATGATAAGAAAGACATATAAAGAACAATTTCTGAGTTTAGATGCAAGCCACCACTAAGTAAACCAAGCAGATATGTATGAAGATCCTGTAATCCAGACCCCCCTGAAGCAGCACCAATGAGAATAAAAACCTCATGAAAAATCAATTCCATTGACCAAACCATGTTCAAGCAAGTGCAAAAAGGATGTGCACACAAATTATTTGTTCAAGCTTCCAATCCAGGATTTTGAACTCAGCCTTGTTGAGGTGTAACTCCTAACCTCTTTGCAGTTGAAAAATATCCATCTATAGTGTCACTAATGTTATCATCTTAACATTAATTACTAATTAATGTTTTGATGCTAGAAATCAATAAAGTGAAGAGGGCAAGCAAAGTAGCAAGCTACTGGGTAGGAGCAGAGGTGTACAAAAAGCCATCTTTACAAAGCCAAGACCTGACCAGGAAAAGTTAAATCAGCAGACAAGAGTACTGTGATGAACATGAAGAACAATGTGTAGACTGACAACTCTGCATCTGATCCCAAATAAATTCAAGTATTATCAACCGTGGAGATCTTTTTCTCCATTTACACATGTGATATTTTCTTCCTACAAAATGATCCAAAGGCTACAAGATTTTCTGCAATAAATACATAGCAGAGTGCACTAATTTTGAAGATTGTAGCAGTCAAGATTTTCTGCAATAAATACATAGCCGAGTCCACTAATTTTGAAGATTATAGCAGTCAAATATTAGAATGAAAACCAGCTTCCAGAAATAATTTAGTAACCAGTAGCCAAATCAACATTTCAAGATAATCTGCTAATGAATTTGGTACGAACTGATCTTTCTGCTTTAGGAATTCTGTTTCAGATGAAAGCAACTTCCAGTTGTTGCACTACTATTGTCGAGTAAAAACAAAGAGAAGGTTCCATCCAGACCTCATGCAATCTGAAGCAGATACCATAGTGACTCCGAAATATACCAAGGATAAAGAAAAAATTACTCAGATGAGATCAGCTTCCATCCAAACCGCACGCAAACTGAAGCAGATACCTCATGCCATACCATAATGACTCTAAAATGCGCAAGGAGATCAGGCCACTGACGAATTGGAACTGTAAGTTGCCAAAGACCACATCAAGTAACTTCAAGATCACTAATCAAAAGTCAGAACAGTCAGGTAAGCAAACACGATAGCTAACTGACTTTTTTACTAGACCTTCCAACTGGAGTCTTCCACTAAGAACGGATCAATGACCAAATAAAGTAATTTCAAGATCACAAATCAGAAGTCAGAACAGTCAAGTGAGCAAACATGGTTGATAACTCCAAGCTTCACCAAAGCCCTCTGCTAACCGAAGTTTCGCTAGACCTTCCACCTAGAGTCTTCCACTAAGAACAAATTGATGAACAGACCAATCACAATTCTTGAAAGGAAGTCAGATATAAACTACTCTCTCCGATCCATAAAAAGTGTACAACTTTGGATTTAGTAAAAAGTTGTACTCCCTCTGATCCATAAAAAGTGTACAACTTGGTACCAAATCCAAGACAAATTTTATGTATCGGAGGGACTACAACTTTGTACTAAATCCAAGACACTTATTATGGGGAGTATTAAACTGGAATGGAATTAGAGACTCAGGGTCTACCAATTCCATCACACATCATAATAGATTGACATCCACAGTACCTTCAAATCGTTTGTGATAGAAAGGATCAAATAAATGTGCTTCGGGACGAACCGAACGAACCATAGTTGAGAAAGGAAAGGAACAGCAAAAAAAACCTTGCAAAATCACAACCAAAGGTGCATATAACACTATCAACTAGAGTTCACGATTGTTTAGATAGATTGATAAAAAAAATGCTGAAGAGCGAAAGCTGGTCTTATGGTGCAACCAATGCCGTACTAAGCTAGATGCATAATGTAGACCTGACCAGATAAGAACAGATACAGAAGTATGAACTTTAGGCATGAACAAAACAAAATAATTATTCATCTCAGACTTCGCTTGAATAATATACTAGCTGGTTGTATAGAGAAAGTACGGGATGCAACAAATGGATAAATTAATATGGGAGATCAAAGACTCTAAGGCAGTCTCCTATGTGGTAAATAAAAATCTCCTATGTCATGAACAAGTTAATCCTGATCAGATAATAAGAACAAAAAATTGAGCAACAGGCACGAAAAAGGACATTGATGATCAGATATCTGACTTCAAGACACCAAGCCAACTTATTCATTCTCTGGAGAACACTGTGCTGCCAACAATCTGAAACATTCCTAGGAATGAAAAATATCATCAGAAACAGGACTGCTAATGCTCAAGATGAAAGCCAGAGTTTCCAACTTCTGTAAAGCAATCCATATAACTCTACATTTACACAGTGCACAGTAATCAAGTTCTTCATGCCACTGAATTGAAAAAATATGAATTCAGATAATAGTGGCAGCAAGTCAACAAAAGGAGTGGGATTAAGTGAGTTTGTGAACGAATTTCTCAGCCCGTTCAGATTCTTTTCCAAGATGACCAGGAATTGAGCAAGAGTTTATCTCAAAGATTTTCCTATCATTTTTGAAGAACTTCTCAGGTATACTGAAAGACTGTCACGGTCACGGAGCATGCACATCTTAATGGTGTTGAGATATGCAAATGTAAGCTGCTTCTGAACATATTAAAGATGCGAGTCTGAATTGATCACTTGTCATGAGAAGAAATCCATTGAATAAATCCACATATGGAAAGCTCTAGTCCACAATCCATACTTAAAACTCCAGTTGCTGGACGCCAATAAAAAATTTATGACAGTTGTGGGAAACTTCTCCATGCTGGATATTACGACTTTCTAATCAAGCCTTTCCTCTGAGATTACTTCACTTGTAACAGCTAAGATACAAGTAATTGGTTCTCTAACAAACGAAGCATGCATGACTAGATTAATTCCTCTTGGAGAATTATCAACTAGGCCTGCAATGAACGAAGTCTGTGATCTAAACCATTTTGAAGAAAGCCGCTCGACAACAAAAAAACATGCAAAACATGGGAAGGAGATGAGGCCACGAAAACGTCTAGATTGAGGCTCCAGAGCGCACTTCTAATCTTGCACATCTGCAAATCAATCTGTGGGTTCATATATTGACTCTGCATTCATATAGGTTAAGTTTTGAACGAATGGAGAAGGTAGGTTCAGAATATCTGCAAACAGATATAACCCAGGTACAACATCAGGTTGGTTGGAGTGTTGGATCGTCAGCTAGGACCTGCAATGAGCAACCTTTCTATGATTTTGTAATTTGGGGGAGGGAAGCTGCTTCAGCAGATAAATCATGCACCAAATAGTGAAGGACAGGGATTAAGCCTGGTAGACCGGCAGAGAACAATCAGACAAAAGCAGTGGTTCCAGATTATATCTCATCCAAGTTTCAGCATCTGCAATAGCACCGAATTACTAACAAAGGCAGCGAATTCGAGTTGAAAAATAAGTTGGAAAAGATTGTTGAAGTCACGAAAGGAACTGCTGGTAACATGCGGTAGGAAAATAAGACATCCTGGAGTGTCATCTAAGTCCAATTTTCTGGACAACCAACGATACAGATCAGATTTATCATATACCAATATTGAACTTTGCAGACAAAGAGGTGGGGTGGTTATCCAAGCAAGTTCATGTTATCCGACCTATGGTCAACGATCCAATTCAGCATGAATCCAACACCAGCTCACAGATCTACTGAACCATAGCCAATAAAAATAAGAATGAACAGTAAGCAAACCTCAACCCTTTGACTCATGCATCCACAACCAGCACCTCCTGCATTTGAAGGAGCACAGACAAAATACCACAAGCAAGATCAGTTGTTACGATAAGAACCAACACAAAGCCTCAAATGCACCTCATGATCAACCTCATTTGATCAACATACCACAAGCAGTTCCAGACCAGATCTAATATCCTGCAACAGACGCATGGAGGCAGCACAACACAAATGAACCATGAACCGAATAACCGTGACTGACCTGACTCCACATGGGAAGAGCACATTTCCAGATCAGATGTAGTTTCCTGGAACTAAGCGTGGATGTGGCGAACACAAATGAACCAAACAACTGTGACTGACCTGTCTCCACTAGAAGAGCACAGATTCTGCTATAGGTTCATGGAACTCCATAACCTACAACCAACAAGGCGGGTCGGGAATACAAACAATAAACTGAACCAGAGAGAAAGCGCAAACCATCCAACAGATTTCGAGTAACTCAAGCATGGCCTGGGCAAAATCTGCAACCACTGTAAGGGTATTAGGCAAAAACCGAAATCAAAGCTATGTAAAGCAGCTAAACAAAGTAAAAACAGAACAAAATACTCGAAATTAGAGTGTCAGAGATAAGAATAGAGCCAAGTTTTTCTGTTGTAGGATAGTATCATCCATTAGTAGCTCCAGATCATCCTTAGAAAGGTCCACCTTTGCAGATCAATCTGAATTTAAAATATTTACTATATTATTGGTTATGTAATTTGAAATAAGATAGTCGATTAGGAGATCTGAAAAATTTGACTCACCAAATCAGAATTAGGTTCAACTTGAACTCGTTAAATATGACCTGCAATGAGGAAGACCTTTTGTAAAAAAAAAATGTGAGGGAAGTTGTGCTGCTTAAACAGCTAAAGAATGCATAAAAGTGATGGGGAAATAAAGTTTGACATGGCTGGGAAGGTCTGATAATAATAACACCGGTTCCGAACTGCAATTATGTCTCTTCAAGCCAGTATCTGCAAGAAGCTGAGAATTACCGAGTAAGGTAATATTTGGAAATTCAATAATAGAAGAAATGGGAATGGTTGAGTCACGAAAAGGAACCATCGGGACCATGCTGAAGCGAACTAGAACACGAAGCTGTACAATTCCAACTTACGGAGAAACACCAACTAATCCAAATCATAACTGTTGTTTGTTGGAGACTAAGTGAATGTCAGACGAAGAAATTAAATCTAGGGACTCAATTATCCAAACTCGGAAGGAAGTGCCAGCCCCATCTTGAAGCAAAATACGACCTTCCATTGAGCTCTAGAATTTAAATTTCTGGAGAACCACCAACAAAAATCTAAATCAGAAATATTGTTGTAGACTAAAATTGATATGTGCAAACGAAAAAATTAGTTTGAGGGACTCATTATCCAAAGTTCCAAACACAGAAGGGAATGCCCTTGCTGAAGCGAAATAGGATCTCCTCCAAAGCTGTATAATTCAAAATTCTGTAGAACCACCAGCAAATCCAAATCAGAATATCTAGAGATGAAATTGTACTGTGCATACGGAAGAAATTTAATATAATGGAGGTTGAAATTTATTATCCAAACATATATCAGGTTGCAGGTTGAAAAGCGATCCTACTGAAGCAAAATAGAATCTCCCTCTAAGCTGTATAATTCCAATTTCTGTAGGATCACCAGTGAATACAAATCAGAATCACCAGAGACGAAAGTAAATCGAAGGGGATTGAGATTGACTATCCAAACACAAATAAGTTGCAGGTTGGAAAGGGAACCGAGTATCCGACTGAAGCAAGATAGGTTCTCCCGCTAAGCTCTACAATTCCCCATTCGTAGGTCGCAAATCGATCCGATCTAGCTTCAATATAACACCAGAACTTCATTTCAGACGCTTTGAACAAAACAATCGTTGAACCCAACCAATCAAAATAACTACGAACGCAAAACCTCCACCATTCGGCTCATCTCTGCAGAACTTCGTTCATCTGCGACTCCGTCCTGCATCTAATTAGAGTGCTCCATCAGGTTGGCCTAAAAACACATACAAAAGCCATCTGAGACAGGGAAACAGTTTGTGTAAACGCTAGGAGGCGAGAGAGAGGTGCGGGCCATGCTGAAGCAAACTAGAGCTGCGAAGCTGTACAATTCCAACTTCCGGAGAACCACCAACAAATCCAAATCAGAAATGTTGGAGACTAAGTGAATGTCGGACGAAGAAATTAAATCCAGGGACTCAATTATCCAAACTCAGTAGGAAGTGCCAGCCACATCTTGAAGCAAAATACGACCTTCCATTGAGCTCTAGAATTCCAATTTCTGGAGAACCACCAACAAAAATCTAAATCACAAATATTGTTGTAGACTAAAATTGATATGTGCATACGAAGAAATTAAATTGAGGGACTCGTTATCCAAAGTTCCAAGCACAGAAGAACACAAAGAGAAGCATTTATTAAGATAAACCATGGATGGATGGATTGCAAACCAAAGTATAACAGATTTCATGTGGCTAACAGCAGGCACAGAAAGGCAGAGGCCATAAAACTCGAATCGAAGCTACGAGCAATAAGCAACTCAGGCAAAGCGGAAATTTTAATAAAGGCTTAAAATAAGAGCTTTTAAGAGATTTAATAGAGTATAATGAGTTTTTTTGGGGGGTTGTAGGTTGAGACGTCTAGATTGAAGCTCCAGAGCGCACTTCTAATCTTGCACATCTGCAAATCAATCTGTGAGTTCATATATTGCCTCCGCATGACTATTTTATATAGGTTAAGTTTTGAATGAATGGAGAAGGTAGGTTTAGAATATCTGCAAACAGATATAACCCAGCTACAGCATCAGGTTGGAGTGTTGGATCGTCCTGCAATGAGCAACCTTTCTACGATTTTGTAATTTGGGGGAGGGAAGCGTCTTAAGCAGATAAATTATGCATCAAATAGTGAAGGATAGGGATTAAGCCTGGTCGACTGGCAGAGATCAATCGGACAAAAGCCGCGGTTCCAGATTATATCTCATCCAAGTTTCAGCATCTGCAATAGTACAGAATTTGCTGACAAAGGCAGCAAATTCGAGTTGAAAAATAAGTTGGAAAAGAATTTTAAAGTCACGAAAGGAACTGCTGGTAACATGCGGTAGGAAAATAAGACATCCACGAGTGTCATCTAAGTCCAATTTTCTGGAGAACAAATAATACAGATAAGATCCAATTTTCTGGAGAACCAACAATACTGATCGGATTTTTTTTCGGACGCGAATACTGGGCGCGCTGCAGGCCCCCGCGCGACGCGCCGTGAACTACGGTACTCCACGTCGGCGTCCATGTCAGATGCCACGCGAGCGCGTGCGCGCGAGCCTGGCTCGTTCGCGCGGTAGCGAGGCGAGTTGCCAGCTTCAGCCCGTGCCACATCAATCAAGGCCCAGCAGTTCCGATCCGAAAAAAAGAGAGAACATGTGACTCTAATTACGGCCCAATTGGCTTGGATCGGGTGAGTTGCCATGTTGGATAGCCAGAAATTGTCCCCAGCCCATACGCCCCCACGAGGGTTTTGCTTCTTCCCCAAGTAGCCCCGCGGCAGCTCCTTCCAGATCAGAACGGGCAGGGAAGGGGGCGGGGACGAGAGAGAAGGGCGACATCCATTGCGGCCGCCCCCAGTCTAGATCCCCAAAAAAGGCCAACTCCAGAAACAAAGACATGAATTGCCAACCCAGATCTGGAAAAGAGAAATAGAACATGGTGAAGCATTGTTAATCATAGGTTTCGTCATTTTTTCAGAGGAGAAGTAACGCAACAGGTTACCCCCCCTTCCCTCCCCCCCCCCCCCCCACCAACTTCTCTGCCCCATTATCTACATTTCAGGTTCCTGAAAATCGAATCATGATCTGATTCTGTATGTTCCACAGAATTGCCAACCCCCCCCCACACCCCCCAGTTTGTGTCACTTAATTTTGATCATGTGTGTGATCCTGTATGTTCCATTGTGTTTGTGTTTCTGGATCTTGTGTGGGATCCTGTTTGTTTGGAGGCAAAGTTGCCATTCTGACAGATAATAAACTGCGATGTGTTTAGATCTAAAGATGCCACATGCACATGCATGTATTGCCGGTTTCAGACACTAAACTGGCAAAAAATGGAATGTGATTACTGAATTCTATGGTCACCTCCATTTTGGAGCATCAACACTTTTGTGTTTTGACAGCCAAACAATTATGCATAACCAAAGTTGTCATCATGTGTGTGTCTAAACTGCCATGTGTTTTAAATGGAAAGCTACCACATGCACATGCATGTGTTGCCATCTCAGAACCCTGTGCTTACAAAAGGATTCTGACTACACCACAAAATATTAGGAGGAGTATCGGAATATCCACATATTCATGTCTGGCTGCCGAAAAAAAATGCACAATCATAAGTTGCCATCTTGTGTGAGATTAAATTGCCTTGCATTTACGCAAAAAGATACCACATTATAGAACTACGACATACGTTATATCTTGAGTACAATACACTGGTAACCGCGCGTCCATTTTATGGGTTCATATAGTGCTGGGTTGCAATTATAAAAGCAAAAACAAGCATATTCATATGTACATATCTGGCCCTTCCTTGTTTGTTCATCCGTCTGTGGGCCCGGGAAAACATTCACACCATCATGACGTATCCCTGCGGGGGAAAAAGATATGTGTACAACCCATGGTTAGGTTGTAACAGCCCGAGAGCAATCCTTTTCCTTTTAAACCCTTTTGTACTGTTTTGTAATTTAATTATCTTCATCATCGTGTCATGCTCATGTCATCATCAACATTTTGCAATGTCATTAGCATCATCTCACATTCCGTTTGCACGAAATGTCACTTCTTTTTGTGTTGTCGTGTGCTTGACTTTTCGTGTGTTCGCAAAAATCTAAACTATTTTGTAGAAATCCTATTTTGGTTTGATAAATTAATTCCGGGTTTAATTAGACCACTCGTCTTTTGTCTTATTTATTGCGAAAACCTAAATGTGCAAAACCTGTATTTTGTTTGAGGTTTTTGTTGGCCCAAAAGCCCATTAAGCCAAACCCTAACCCTAGTTTCCTACCCTATAAAGCTAGCCCTCTTCCTATCTTTTTCTTTCTTTCTTTTCTTTCTTCCTTTTTTTTGTCCTAGCCGCCGCCGCTCGTCTTCTCCCCTTCTTCTTCTTCCTCCCGAAGCCTCCCCTCGATCTCTTCCTTCCGGAGCTCCCATGGCCGGCCCCCCTCTCCTGCCTCTCCCCGCGGGCTCCCTCTCCCCTGGCCTCGCGCGCCGCCTACACTGCTCCGCCCTCCACCATGCCCGCCTCGTCGCCGCCTGCTGCCCCTGGCTGGCGCCGCCTCTTCCCGTCGCTGCGCGCCTCCCCTCGCTCCACGCCGTCGCCCGCGCCTCCTCGTCTGCCCCATGTGCCGCTCTCCCTCTCCCCGCGGCCTTGCCTCGCGCGCACCTCCCGCTCGCCCCCTCCTTTGCTCTCTATCACGTGCGCCGCCATCGCCCGGCTCTGTCGCCGGCGACCGACCTCCCACGCCCAGGACTCCCCGCGCCTGCCCGCGCCTCCGCCTCCGCCTGGCCGCCCGCGCGCCCCCTCTTCACCGAGCGCCGCCTCCACCTCGTCGCCGTGTCCGCCCCGCGCGATTCCTCTGCCCTGCGCCGTCAACCCCTCCGCCCAAGCCCAGCCGAGCCTCCTCCTTGGCCCATCTTCTTCAGCCCGCAGGCCCGAGCAGCCCCCTTTCTTGCTCCTCGCCTCTGCATCGTCTACAAGCCAGCAAGCCCAGGCCCGTGCCTCTTTTTCCTTTTCCCTCCTTTTTCTAGAATTTGTATCCTGACGTGTGGGCCCTTCTGGCCAGCGCCTCTGTGTGCTCGCTGCTGTTGCTTTTGTCCACTGCTGTCCTGTTTGCCGCTGCTCCGCGAGTGCTTCGTTGCGCCGCTGCCCAAGACCTTGTTGTGTGCCGTGACGACCAACGAACCACGGAGCCGGAGCCGTGAACGATTACGACCACGACGATTGAACGACTACGTCATCTACAACGCCTACGTGTACAACTACTTCCTCTACGACGACTACTTTGTCTACACCGCGATGCCGCATCGAGTCCAAGGTATAACGAGCGACCCTCCTGTGAGCTGACCGTTCTTCGGCGTAAACCCGTAGGTTGCGGTATATGAAAAGCATATGTGGTATGAGATGTACCGATTGTATCGATAATATTAGTTGCAGGTACGTCGCTTGCCACCGACATGTGCAACCCCCGTTCGAGTCGTTTGCTTTGTGTGTTGTTCTTGTTAGCATGTGTTGCACCATCCATGTCCAAATCATGCAAACTTCATATGCATTTTGATCAGAAAGACTTGTTGAACCTGTTCATGGCATTCTCATTCATGTTTGAGCAACTATAACCTACCGTGTAGTATAAAACACCTTACCTCTTGCTTATGGAGTTGGAATTCCATTGCTTTAGGAATTCCAATCCATTTAATATGATTAGTGTATAATCTACTCACTTGCTGTTAAGATGTCATGCATCATCCTTTGATTGCGCATTTAAAATTACCATGTGTATCTTGTATGCTTATACTTTTCTTTTATGTGGTGAATTTGCTTCTTCCTCTCTAGTCTTCGATTCCTACGACAACGACTACACTTGTGTTCTTCTTCCAGGATCCTTGCTCAATTCCGGGCAATTGAGTACTCCAAGCAAGCAGCCATTTCTTGACCATGTTGTTTATACCCAATGCCTCTCTCTCATTTTTGCACTAAGTTACGTTCTCAGTCTTGTCACGATGCCTCTAGGATTGCATAACTTTTTAGTCAGCTCTACTCAAATGCCTTTGTCTTGTTACTTGTCCAAGTACCATGTCACATGTTTGCTTGTTGCCCTAGTTCTTGGTCATTAGATGTCATGCTTAGTTGCGAGTCTAGTGTCCTTATATCTGGGGTTCCACAATTGCTACATCCACATGCTACTTCCTGTATTTAAATTGCAATTATTAAACTGTGACATGTTATATTACCTACACAAGGCACCGATGGGAGGCCGTGCTAACGCATTGGTGTTTTGTTCCATTGGCGCCGACCTAAGGACCGAGTTCTCGTTTTCGCCGATCCAAGACACTTCGCGCTAACCGTCACGTGGGGTTTATGGGGACCCCCATAGGCTTAGTACTAGTTTCGCAGCTTATTCAGGGGCCACATAGTTCGGGCGTTCCATTTGGCATATCGCATATACACTGGTGTTGTGTTTGGAGATTTGTGGTACTTTGCATACATATAGGACTGCGGCACACGTCTGGAGTGGTCATTCTGCGGACACTGAACCACTACCAGCTGTTCCCGCAACTCTTGAGTCTGTACGACGCTTCGGCCGGGCTCTCGTTTCGGATTAGACTCAGTTGGGTGGCGCCCTGAATAAGAGGTGGTTCTAAGAAATGTCGTGTCGTTCAATCCTGCCAGCACTCATTTTGGTGTGCCACAAGGCCGGCATCAAGGGTTGGTCGAACGTGTCGGGTAAATTTGTGCACCCCTGCAGGGGTAAATCTTTCGGAAAGCCGTGTCCGCGGTTATGGACGACTTGGTTGGTCATTACTTGATCATAGAGAACTTAACCAACTTAATCTGATAAACTTGAGTAGTAATTAGCCTTAATCATGGATATGCTTAAACTGCTTAAGTGTGAGTGTCCTTTGGATTGCTTCCTCACAGGGTGTTGAGGGGGTGATATGAGGATTGTGTTGTTTGGTGTTTAGTAAATAGGTTAATCACCTCACCTGGTAGACGCTCCTCATCCTCTCATTAGACGTTGTTGTTAGTGTGTCTGTCCAGATATATTGCTGCTACATAACCCCACCATATTATCCATCCTTTGAGACTTGTTGCATATCTAGTTTAGATCTCCCGTAAGTCTTGCGAGTACTTTGTACTCAGTTGCTTTGCAAAGTTGTTTTCTTCAGAGGTTCCAGCAGAGCAGGTGAGCCGCTAGCTTCTTCGTGGAGAACGACGTTGGATTCGATGTTTAGCCAGGAGATCCAGATCAGGGTTCTGAGACTCGTGGCGGGTTTCCTTCCAGCTTCCAGCCTCTTCAGGCAATGCTGTATTCTTGTCCGTACTCGGACATAATTCGACTTCCGCTGATGTAATGATGTAATGTTGGGACATGTGTCCTCTCTTTGTAATATTTGTTATTCTGCTCCTTGTATGAGCTTTATAATTACTTTCTTCTGTAGAGTTTGGTAATGATATTCATGTTGCAAAATCCTGCGATGAGCACATTAATGCATGTATGTATTGAAGTGTTTATCGTAGGTTAAGAACCTGAGGCTTGAATTATGCAAAGGTTAGCAATTTGGGGCTAAATTGTATAATTCCGGTCCCGGGGTCTTACATAGGTTTATGAAGCATCTGGAAAACCAAAAAAAATAGCATATAACACTCGAAACTTTTTTTAACTTGCAAGGATGTGAGCACTAATTTTTGTCCATGTGTTATCCTCGCAGGAGAACATGTAGCAGATAAAAAAAAGTTTCGAAAGCATGGAAGGGGACATGGGTGAAGCGACCGCACCCATACATGGTTTGATATTTGTGCTTAATGTGCTAGTCCCTGGATTGACTCACTAGCACACAGAGTTCCAAGATGTAATATCAAGATACAAAGGTCAAAGTACTTTATTACATCGCATCATCCAGAATTTAATTGTACTTACAAAGTTGCATGACCCCTCGGGTCAGCATAACAAAATACTGTTTCAACATATCAAAATAGTGTTTCAAAAACTTGCAGCGGAAAGGTAGAGCAAATGGGACACAAATACTCCCAAAGGAGAGAGCATGTTGGAATGTAAGCACCCCCGCTGAGATATGGGCGGTGCGGAAAGCTTCTTGGAACATATCCCAGGTGACATGCTCGATGGGGGTGGTGATCTGATAATTCTCCCACCACGATGCAGCTGGTCCTTCTAGCAGATGAGCTGCGAATCTCACCTTCTCCTCTTCGGTGCAATTGATGGTCACCAATTGGCTCTGGTGAGCTGGAGAAAGTGGGTGGATGCAATCGCAGAAACCTGGTCAGCATATCCACTTGTGGAGGGTGGTGTTGCTGGTTGTTGCTGGGTTCTGCTGGTGGTTGGTGTTGTTGTTGGCTAACTGCTGAGTGATCAGCTGAAAGAATTGGGTCTGAGCAGCCAACAATTGCTGCATGGTGGCAGCATTCCCTTCGGCTTCGGTGTTGTTAGCCTCAGCGTTGTTGGTGGGGTTCTGGCGTCTTGGAGGCATCTGTTTAGGGTAGCATAAATGAGGAATAATAGATAGAGTAGAGCTAAGGATAACTAAGCCCCCACAACAAAATATTAACTCAAGCATATTTCAATCATATACTCAATCATTCATAAAAAGGTTTTGGAAAATTTAGCAAATCACACTTGTTCACGATGGGACACTGCCCATAATAAAAGAGTACGGAAAAAAGCAATCGATCTACATTGCCATACACATAGATTGTATGGTCAATGACTATCTCGCAATACTGATAACGAAAACTAATTGTAAAGTCTGGTAGGCATCGACAAGACTAAGGAGGTGTGGCTGATGTCGCGGCCCCGTTCGCCCTCTTCTTGGATCGGGTGTTGGAGGAAGGGGTGTCCATCTTGTGAACCTCCTGGGGCTCCTCCTCCTCAGTTGGCACTCCCTCCTGAGGCTCCATCTCCTGATCCTTTGGCGGAGGTGGGGTCTGAACAGGCGCCGGTGTAGGAGCTGGCGCGGCTACGGGTGCTGCTGCGGCGGCGGCTTCGATGAACGCCTTGAACCGCTCGCAGTAGTAGCGTGCCTGGTCCCTCTCATACTGCAGCTGCTCAATGGCTCCTCCCATGTTGAGGACAGGGTTCTCCAACACAGTCTTGTCCTCCTGTGGCTGGGCATTCTCCCCCAGTAGTTTACCGGTCTCGGCTATGTCGGCCCTGGTCATCTCGTGTTCGAGGCAAGACTCTAAGTCCACTGTGTTTGCCTCCATGTTCTCGAAGTG
The DNA here is from genome assembly GCF_000005505.3 of Brachypodium distachyon. NCBI lineage: Eukaryota > Viridiplantae > Streptophyta > Magnoliopsida > Poales > Poaceae > Brachypodium > Brachypodium distachyon. Next base: position 18,798,342 of record NC_016134.3, on the reverse strand, counting down.
GGTTGTCACCGGGGTCACATCCTCGTCATTGGTTGTTGCCACGGCCGAGCATGCATGGTTCCGCCTTCCAAAGAGGAGGAAGGGGGAGTCCTCGGGAAACTCATTCCAGTAGTCCCGGCACACCTGCGCAAAAGCCCACTGCATGGCAAACTGGAGGCCTTGCTCGAAGGTGGGGTAGCGGGCGATAAAGGATGGTTCGTTAGGGTTGTTTTGCCAAGTTTCCAAAATTACTCCACATTATCAGTTTCACAGTGATTGAGATTCCCTCCCACGTATACTAACATAGCATGGCTAAGCAATATCTAATCACGATGGCTATTGGTGGAGGTGTCATGGCAAAGGTAACCCTATCGCTAGAAGGTCAAAACATAGCTAGCATAAGTACGAGTAATAATCCTATCAATGCATTCTACAAAGCAACACTAATGCATAAGTATTTAAAAAAAACAATAATAATAGGATAATGATCAAAGTGAACTTGCCTTGGTAGCAGTTGGAGTTCAAACACTCGTCACAGTCACAAGGTTCGCTCTCCGAGTAAACTAAAATAAACAAGCATACACATACATAAACACACAATTCACATCACGACAAAAGAAAGTATGCTATGATGCAATGCAAGCATGTGACATGATTTGGTTTATTTTATTTGTCGAGCAAGAATTTTAGTTTCTTAGGCATACAATATTTAATTCTCTGCTCTAAAGGTTTAAACAAAAATAAACCAAAAAGCAAAGCCAAGTTAGGGTTTTCAAATTCAAGCTAAATTAAAGCTTAAAACAATGTTTTTAAAATAAATAGCCAGAGGATTAAATCAAAAATATATCTTTCTATTCCAAATGAACAGAGGACATTAAAACAAATTTTTGGGCACTGGTTTCAAGTAAAAAAGATTTTTAAATCATTAGTTATGAATTAAATGGCATTAAACCCTATTCTGTAAATAGCTCGAGAATTTTTTTATCAAATTTGAATTTAAAGAGTGACAAAAGATTCTACAGATTGAGAGCTTTCCAGAAAGGTAAAATTTGTCAAATTTGGCCCAGTGGTTTAAAAGTTATGAGCATTTGAAGTTTTAGGGGTTTTTCTGCAAAACTGCTATTTAATTTAAACCGGGGATTAAGTTTTGATTTTAATAGAGGCCACATGGCACGCTGCGATTGGCCGATACCGGTTCGGGACGGGATATAATCTCAGCCGTTGGATCTAACTTAAAATCGATCGGGTGGTCCGGATCTAAACATACCCCTTCGATTAAATGATCTAATCCTTACCGTTGAAAATAGATCGGACGGACGGGATCTCACCTTCCTTAACTCCGGTGACCGCTAAGGTTTCGGCGAGCGTCGGGAGGCGGCGGCGACGGCGTTTTCGAGGGTCCTCGGGCTCGGGGAAGACGACTGCGACTTCCTCTCGGCATGGGGAAGACGATGGCGGTGTCGGCGCGGGTCGGGGGGGACGGAATCGACGCCTAGGACGACGCGAAGGCGGTAGCTCGGTGCGGGCACGTGCGCACTGGGCCGGTTCGGTCAATCGCGCGGGGCCTGTCCGGCCCAAGTTGGCCGGGCCGGTCCGGTTTTCTTTTTTTTCCTTTTTCTGATTTCTGTGATATCTTTTGATTTTGAACTCCAAATTGATCCAAATAAATTCTGGAAAATTTGTAAAATCATATTATCATATGATTCAACTTTTGGGACTAATTTCCCTTCCAAATAAAATATAAAAAAATACATTTTCTCTATAAATGCCTTTAGGGCTTAATAACGAATTAAATAAAATAGTTTTTCAACTCCAAAGAAATACACAAAAATTATGGGATAGCTTATTTATGCAATAAACCCCTTTTACAAATAAACCCTATGAGTTTTAAAGTCCAAAGCTCAAATGGGTGAAAAACCTAAGGTTTAAAAGGAAATAAAACCTTTTCAAAGCCTTTTTGGGATTAAAAAATTGATTCAAATATGCAATTGTGGTATGATGCTCATGAGTGCAATGCATATGAAGGAGTTTGAAATTTTGGGATGGTACAATGGGCCAGATTTTTGGTTCGTGGGGGTTCCCATCGTTGACACCAAATGACGTCATGGCGGAAGACTTTGATGCATTGCATGCATCATACACGCTGCTACCGCTACTGCAGCAAGTCATTTCCTTGTCGCAAGGTTTGAGAAAAATAAAATGTTCCAATTTAGATTATTGAGTGGTGCTAATCATTATCGTGAAAAGTTGTCATTGAGTGCCTAAAATAAATTGGCACATATTTTATTTTGTTGTGCTTGAAATGAGCAAATAGCTATCCCCTTTTTATCGCAGGTCAACAAAATACAGAGCAGGATACAAACTCTAATTTTGTGCGGGATGATCAGAATGGCCCGGATCATTCCGAAATGCTACTTCGTCCAGTCTTGCATGAAGGTATGGATGTTAAACACAAAAAACAAACGGCGACAGGGGGTAAGAAAACCGCCTCCCCGCTCCAACCAAAAATCCTGGCCTCCTCTCCCTTACTGACCCCAACTATATGCAGCTTAATTTTTATTTATTTGTGATGTAAATTTTCATGCGTAGCTGGTCGTGAAATAAAAAACGTAACCATTCAAAATTGTGTTGCAAATTTCCCATGTTGCTTGTTCAGAAATTGCCTATCAAAAATGTATATAAGTTGCCATGTGCATGTACAACAGTTGCCGCCGTTGTAAAAAAAAAATGGAACAACAGTTGCCATGTGCATGCCCAGTAAGTTGCCATGTGCATGCCCAGCAAGTTGCCATGTGCATGTACAGCAGTTGACACGTGTTTTTTTTCCTTGTGTTTTTCAGTTTTTATCTATATTGATAATATGAATTCTGCAGTTCCAGACACTGTAGAAAGCAATGAGGATGATGATGATGGCGATGATGGTATTTCAGCTCCTAAGAAGCCAGCGGTCGGCATGAGGTTCGATAATATTGAAGCAGCAAAACAGCACTATGTGGACTACGCGAGATGGAACAGGTTTGGCGTAAGGGTTGATTACCAGAGGCCTATAAAAAGTGGTGAAACAAGCAGAGCTCAGTTTGTGTGCTACAAAGCTGGCAAAAACAAAAAGGGAAAAGAGGACACGCAACGTCCTGAATCGGTTGTTCCAAAGAGGAAGAGAAACATCACAGAAAGGACCGGCTGCCAAGCAAGAATGAAGGTGAAGCTTGACGGTGCAACATATATCATGGAGCATTTTGAGGAAGAACATAACCACCACGTGCTAAAAAAATTCAATCTCGCCAGGTACTTGCGCTCACACCGCCACATGCCGAGGGAGGAGAAGGAGTTTGTGAAACTTCTACATGGTTGCAACCTTCGCACCAGCCAAATGATGCATATCCTATCGACCCTCCATGGCAAGCTGGAAGACTTGTCGTACAGAAGGACAGACATGGCCAACTTCAGAGTGGCGCTTCGCAGAGAGCATTGTGTAATGGACTTGAAATTCACGCTCCAGTATTTCAACAAGCTAAAAAAAGAGGATGATGACTTCTTTTACAGCTTTGAGCTGGCGATGAAGATAGGGCGATAAACTTGTATTGGGTGGATGCACAAGTTAGAAGATCGTACAAGTACTACAGCGACTACATCTCCTTTGACACAACATATTTGACGAATAAATACAACATGCCGTGCGCACCTTTCATCGGGATAAACAACCATGGGCAGTCAGTTCAATTTGGGTGTGGGTTCATGAGAAACGAAGACACCGACAGCTTTGTATGGTTGTTCAAAACATTCTTAGAAGCAATGGATGGGATTGCCCCCGCGAATATCATAACAGACCAAGACTTTGCAATGCGGACCGGGATAGCTAAGGTTTTTCCTGATGCATGTCGCACCAGTGGCACCTGGGATACCACCATTGCGCAACGCGTGGGTCGCCTCGCTTGCTCCCTGCAAGGATGGCACCCCGGGCAGCGCGATGTGAGCTGCCCGGGAAGCCACTAGCCCAGCAGGACTAGCCGGGCTGCGGGGGTTGCCCCGGATGGCAGCGTGAAGGTTCTCGTCAGGGCACCCCCCTGGGAAGGTCACTTGCCGGGGAGGGTGTTTCCTGGCGTAGGTGCTTACAACAGGGTCGGCGCCCAGTGCAAGCAGAGTATTGGCACCACGTGGCCGCTCGGCAGGCTCGTTTTGCGCAGGGCTGCTCAAGGCGTGAAGTATGGCACAAGCAAGCATTAAATGCTCCGACAGAAGGGTGATTCCCTGTCTAGTCAGCCCACAGTGAATGGCTCGTAGTGAATCTTAGGCACGTACTGCCCTAGCTACAGCACTTTGCACCATGGATGCATGCCAGCGCAGCAAGGGCAAGCTGCCTAGGGTCTTTGCTCGACAGTTGTCCCCCATGCACCGAGGCACCTGTGGTATCCCCTTGAGTATAAAAAGAGGACCAGCGCCATCGGTCGGGGGGGGGGGGGTGGTGGTTCGGTTCTTTCTCGATTGCACTCCGGTGGAGTTAGAGTTCGGGTCTTTAGCCGAAAGTAGCAAGTAGCCACTTAGCAGAAAAGGAAGAGAGCGCCTGGGGACTTCCCGGGCAACCTGTAAACACTTGTTCATTGGCTAATACAAACTCAGAAGTAGGACGTAGGGTTTTACACCTCCGGGTGGCCCGAACCTGGGTAAACGGACTTGTGCACCGCAACACTCGTCTTTCGCCTCGCCGGCGATCGCCGGAGCGATCCCCAACGCCCATTGCCGAACCTAAAAGGGGGTGCCTAGCATCCCCGGTGTCTAAGCCTCGAGCTACGACATCTGGTGCGCCAGGTAGGGGGCCGTGCGGAGAGCTCGCCGGTGACCGCCGGCATCATCGTCTACAACTACATCAGCTTCGTCTCCTCTGACGACAGAACTCGTCGCTATGCTTCCCAAGCGGGCTGGTGACTCTCGGATCGACCCGTGTGGTGCCCCAGCGGCACACACGCGATCACACGACGTGCAGCCCACGTCGCAGGGTCAGGAGAACCCTGAGCCCTCCCGGGTGCAGCAGCCGCAGTCACAACTACCGCCTCCGCCTCCACGGCCGTCGATTAACAACCGGCTGAGGGGACCAACGGCTCCCAGCGCTGGAGCTATTCGCGCGAGTCGCCATGACGCCGCCCGCGCCGGCCAGCGAGTCCACTCGCGGGCCGAAGACGCGCAGCGGCAGCTACCCCACGAGCACACCGCGTCGTGTGCGACGCCAACGGGATCTCGCCCTACTCACCCAGGGGCACCGGGGGACAGGGCGGAGGGCAGCTGGTCAGAGAATCGGCAGCCTCCTGCCCAAACCCCGATAGAAGCCATCATCGCCGCGTGTGTCATGGTGCGCTACGAGCCACAGCAAGGCACGCTAGCGCACGAGGCATGGAGTGCGGAGCTGGACGCGCTCCTTGCACTCGCTGCCCAGCAGCCGCAAGGCGAGGGCGCCCCGGCTGGCTCAGGCCGGGGGCAGAACCCGGGACGCGGAGACGCGCCCCGCGTCTTGGGGCACGGAGAGCACCCTCCCCCGCAGGGAGGGCAAGGAGGCGAGGATCCCTTGGGGTCCTCGGACTCGTCAACAACGGTTACGCGGGGTGACGCGCGGGGAATCCTGAACGCCCGCCAGCAAGGAGACCTCCACCAGCGCTTGGAGCGCCGGCGCCGGCGTGAGGCACAACGCTAGCGCCTAGAGGAGCAGGAAGACGCTCCCATGGGCTCCAAGGACGGCTGCGCCGCGTTTACCCGCGAGCTGCGCCGGGTGACATGGCTCCACAAGTTCCGAGCGCCAGCGCTCGGGACATACGATGGGACCGTGAACCCCAAGGTCTTTCTCCTGACCTACACGTTGGGGATGCACGCCATCAACGATGACGACAAGGTCAGGGCCAACTGGTTCCCGATGCTCCTCAAAGGATCAGCGAGGACCTGGTTACTCAACCGGCCCGCAGGGTCCATAGCCTCTTGGGCTGACATACGCGAGCAGTTTGTGAGCACGTTCCAGGTCGGCTACAAGCGCCCGGGAACCATGGCGGAGCTGCACACGGTTGTGCAGAAGCCAGGAGAGACGTTGCGGAGCTTCGTCAACCGCTTCTCCAGTCTCTCCTACTCCATTCCCGAGGCGGAGGCTGCCGCCATCATAAACACCTTCGCCATCAACGTCCGTGACCCTAGGATGCGTGAGAAGCTGAGCACGCACCGGATCCGGACAACGCAAGAGCTCTACGCCTTGGCGCACAAGTGTGCCATGGCCGAGGAAGGGCGCTTGGCGCCCGAACTCGCAGCTAAGGCTGTCGCAGAAGAAATGCTCCCGGAAGCACAGCGGGAAGCAAGTGCTTGCCGTGGAACCGGGGGCTACCTCGAGGCCTGCGAAAAAGGCCTCGTCCGCCGGCAGGTCTGGTGGCAAGCCGGGCGACGCGCCCCGCTGCCCCATCCATGCCAACGCCACCCATGTCACGCAGGATTGCCGCATCCTGTAGGGCATCAAGCAGAGGCGCGAGAAGCGCCACGAGGAGCGCCGATCAGCCGGCACCTGCTTCAACTGCGGGGACATCGGGCATCTCTCCCGCGACTGCCCGAATCACCCTAGAGCTCGAGCAAAGCCTGCCGGCAGGGATGCCGGCAGAGAGGAAGCCTAGGGCGGTCGAGCCCAAGCCCGCACCGGCAGGGAGCGGCCTCCCCTGGGACGAGACAAGGCTCATGCTGAGCAGCAGCGCGGGTCCGACTACAGTGAGGGTGACGAGCCTGGCTTTCAGGAGCCCCGCGGCGTCGCCTGCATCCATGGGGGAGCTTATGCTCTCTCATCCCAAAGCGCGGTGAAGCGCCTCACCAGGGAGGTGTGTGCGCTGTTGCTGGACATGGAGGCGCAGCAGCCGTTGAAGTGGTCGCACGTGCCGATCACTTTCAACTCTGACGATCACCCAGCCCGGCAGCTAGGGTCAGGGGTTGTCCCCTTCATGGTCTCACCGATCATCAACAACATGCCGGTGACCAAGGTGCTGGTGGACAACGGAGCGGGGGTAAACCTCCTGTCCACCAGGTTGGTGGAGAAGCTTCAACTGCCGCTGGAGCAGATGAAGCCCACCGACCCATTCCGGGGGGTAAACCCCAGGATCGTGCACCCTCTGAGGCGCATCACGCTGCCGGTTACCTTCGGGTCCCGGGAGGCGTTCAGAACTGAGCACCTCGTGTTTGATGTGGCTCACACCCCGTTGCCGTACAACGGGATCCTTGGTCGGCCAGCACTGATCAAGTTCATGGCAGCAACCCATTGCGCCTATGGCGTGATGAAGATGCCGTCCCCGTACGGAGTCCTCTCCATCAAGTGCGATCTCAAGGACGCGGCTTGGTGTGTGGGCAAGGTCATCAAGGCCGCCGCCGTAGCCAATTCCGGTGACGAAGGGGTCACCGGAAGCGAAGGCTCGCCGCCGGTTGACTGCCCCGCCGCGAAGAAGGCTCGTGTTACGCCGCAGCAGCTTGCCGGGGGAAGCACAAGCTCGAGCTCATGCCCCGGCAAGGGCCAGAAGCTCAAGGAGGAGGACGCCAAGGTGAAGAAGCTGCCCCACCAGGCCGGTAACGAGGAGCGCATCGTCACCATCGGTGCGAACCTCAATGCCAAATAGGAAAGTGCCCTCATCACTTTCCTCCGAGAGAACGCCGACGTGTTCGCTTGGGAACCATCGGATCTTCCCGGAGTCCCTAGGGAGGTGATTGAGCATCGACTCGCGGTGCGTCCGGATGCCCGCCCCGTCAAGAAGAAGATCCGCCTGCAAGCACAGGAACGCAAGGACTTCATCAAGCAAGAAGTGGACAAGCTCAAGGTTGCGGGGCCTATCAGGAAAGTACTGTACCCCACTTGGTTAGCGAATCCAGTTGAAGTACCCAAGGGGGAAAAAAATTACGCATGTGTGTAGCCTTGACTGATCTTAATCGTGCATGTCCCAAATACCCTTTCCATGTACCCCGCATTGATCGAATAGTAGATTCCACTGCCGGTTGCGATTTGTTGTGTTTTTTGGACGCTTTTTCCGGCTACCATCAAATCAAGATGGCAGTCGAGGATGAGGAGAAAACGGCGTTCATCACCCCGGTTGGCTGCTACTGCTACACGTGCATGCCTTTCGGGTTGAAGAACGCGGGCTCAACATTCCAGCATGCGTTGCGTGAGTGTTTGGGACCCCAGCTAGGCCGAAATGTTGAGGCCTACATGGATGATATCGTCATCAAGTCAAAGCGCGGGGACTCGCTTATTGATGACTTGCAGGAGACATTTGATAACCTCCGCAGGATCAAGCTCAAGTTGAACCCTGAGAAATGCATCTTTGGTGTAGACTCAGGGCAACTTCTGGGCTTCTTGATTTCACACAGGGGGATTCAGGCCAACCCAAAGAAGATAGAAGCTATTGAGAAGATGAAGGCTCCCCACAGGGTGAAGGACGTCCAGCGCCTCAACGGCTGTGTAGCCGCGCTGGGGCGTTTCATTTCAAGGCTGGGCGAACTCGCCTTGCCTTTCTTCAAGGTAATGAAGAAGAACAGCCCAATTGAATGGACCCCCGAGGTTGAGGCAGCGTTCCAGGACCTGAAGTAGTACCTGAAGTCGCCGCCAATCCTCGTCGCCCCCGGGCGGGGCGAGCCGCTGCTGCTCTACCTACCGGCGACTGACCAAGTGGTCAGCTCGGTGCTCGTTGCAGAGAGAGAAGAAGATCTCCCAGGGGCTGGGCTTGTGGGGCAGGGGGCTGAGCCAGCCCCAGCAACCGCCCTCGAGTCGGCGGCGTCAACATCACACAAGCGGCTCATGCAGCACCCTATGAACTTCGTCAGCACGGTGTTGCGTGACGCACGCGTGCGGTACCCGCAAGTACAGAAGCTCTTGCTGAGGATTCTGCTTGCATCACGCAAGCTGCGCCATTACTTCCAGGCGCACCGTGTCACGGTGGTGTCAGGATTCTGCCTCGAGTGGGCCCTCACCAACCGTGAAGCCACCGGGAGGGTGGCCGAGTGGAGGATGGAGTTGTCGGAGTTTGATCTACACTTCACTAACACCAAGAGTATCAAAAGTGCCGCCCTGTCTGATTTCGTTGCAGAGTGGACCTCGACGGGCATAGAAGAAGAGGAGCCGGAGACCAGCCTGCCCGGCAAGCTGGACGAAGGCCATTGGATCATGTACTTCGACGACGCGTTCAGCCTGCAGGGAGCTGGCGCCGGAGTCGTCATCGAGTCACCCACGGGCGACCAGTTGAAATTCGCCATCCAACTCGACTTCCCCAACTCCACCAACAACACAGCTGAGTACGAGGCGTTGCTCGCCGGGTTGCGGGCCGCCATCGCCCTCAATATTAAGCGCCTGGTTGATCTCGGGGATTCCCAACTCGTGATCAACCAGGTTAACAAGGACTACGACTGCCCGCAGATGGCAGCGTATGTGGATGAAGTCCGAAAGCTAGAATGCAAGTTCAAGGGTTTGTGATTCGAGCACATCAAGCGCAAGGATAACTTCGCGGCTGAACTGTCCAAGTGGGCAACAGAGCGCCGGAAAGTCCCGGTGGGAGTGTTCTAGCACAGGCAGACTGCGCCTTCAGTCACTCCCAAGCCGGCTGCCGGGAAAACCCCCCGGCAACCGAAGGAAACCCTGCAACAGCGGAGGTCCATGCTGCCGATGTGGCGGCATGCATGAGTAGGGAAACCCCGCCTTGGGCGGTGGACATCGCCCGCTACCTCAAGGAGGGAGCCCTCCCTGAAGACGACGTTGCCACGGAGCGCGTAGCCCGGTAAGCTAAGATGTACGCTCTGGTAGACGGGGATCTCTACCGGAGGCGTGCAAATGGAGTAAAACTCCTCTGCGTGCCCCTAGACGAAGGGCGCGCACGTCTGGAAGACATACACCAAGGCACATGCTCGCACCATGTGGCCTCCCGGGCTTTGGCCGGCAAGGCTTTTTGGCACGGCTTCCACTGGCCTACAGCATTAGCCGATGCCGAGTAACTAGTCAAGACATGCAAGGCGTGCCAGTTCCATGCAAAGAAGAGTAATCAGCCGGCGCAAGCCCTGCAAGTCATTCCATCCTCCTGGCCATTCGCGGTCTGGGGGCTGGACATTATCGCAAGTTGCTGAGGGCAGTTGGCGGCTATGAGTATTTGCTTGTGACCATCGACAAGTTCTCCAACTGGGTGGAAGTGGAACCAGTGCGGAAGGTGACCGCTCAGGCGGCCATCAAGTTCTTCAAGGGGATCGTGTGCCAGTTTGGTGTGCCTAACGGCATCATCACCGATAATGGCACACAATTTACGAGCGCCGTGTTCCAAGCTTACTGCGAGAACATGGGCACCAAGATCCACTTCTCCTCTGTTGCTCCCCCGAGGAGCAACGGACAGGCGGAGCGAGCCAACGCAGAGGTGTTGCGGGGGCTCAAGACGAAAACCATTGACAAGCTCAAAGGCCACGGAAAGCACTGGGTCAAAGAACTCCAGCCCGTGTTGTGGTCAATCAGGACCACACCTAGACGGGCAACGGGTGAAACTCCTTTCGCCCTTGTCTACGGGGCAGAAGCGGTGTTGCCCCTCGAGCTCAAGCATGGATCCCCTCAGGTACGCGCGTACGGCAAGCATAGCCAACACGAGCAGAGGGTTGACGATCTTAACTTCATCGAAGAACTTCGATGCCGGGCAGCTGTACAAGCTGCACGCTATCAGCAAGGACTCCGCCGTTATCATGACAGGTGGGTCCGTACCCGGGAGCTCGAGGTCGGAGACCTTGTCCTGCGCCGGATACAACGAACGAAGGCCGCGAACAAGTTGGCTCCGCAATGGGAGGGCCCCTTCCGGGTAGTGCAGGTGACCAGGCCGGGGGCTGTCCGGCTGGAAACCGAAGAAGGCTTGCTGCTACAAAACAGTTGGAATCTTGAGCACTCTCGCAAGTTCTACCTGTGAAGCGGTGGAGCCTGACCCATGGGTGATGCTGCTGCAGCATGTCTCTCGAACTAGTGTAGCCGGGCAACCCCTGATTGTAATCCGCTAGTTTCTATGAATAAAGATAAGTGATTTCCTCTGAATTTCAAATTGTCTCGATTATTGCATGTTCTTTCTTCTGTCTCCTGCACTAGGTGCACAGAAGTCTCTTTCCATCCTTGGCTGTGAGCAGGGGGCTGCCGGAGCATCGAAAACAGAAAACCCGTTGCCGGATCACTCCGGCACGGGGTCGTGCCGTTGCCGGGTTCCCCGCAACACGCACCACGCGACAGCAGCGTGCTGACGAAGTACACAATCGTAGCCTGAGGCATCCTTATCCTGCATGTCAGTTCTGTGGGGGTGCATGCCATCCGTGCTCAGCACCGATGGGTGCACTGCCACAGCGTCCTTGTCGCACCCCTCCAGTAGGCGTTCCAAGTACAGAACTGATACGTTCGACATGAGAACAGACAGCTAAGTGCATTATCCTAGACGCCTAGCTTTCTAATACTCAACTCTGGCTCATTGGTGTGCGTCGGGTCTTGCGTGTGACTAGAGTGTTAGAAGGACGTTTGCGGGGGGAGTGCGCTCCTCATGCAGCTTGCGGGTCTGTCCCGGAGGCGCTTGCTTGGGAGTAACTAACCTGCAAGCGGGGTGGCTCGCCACTGCTACTTGGCCCGAGGTTGGCACCGCGGGTCCATCTCGGGTCCCTGGTCTGGTTAAGTGGGTAGTGTGCGAGTCCCCGGCAACACAAAGTGCAACACACGAGGACCGAAAGATCCACCCCGCGAGTCAATTTCAGGAGCAAGTGCCAAGTAGACAAGAAAGCGAGATTTCTAAAAGTAGCAAATGGTTACATGGACTAATAAAACCATAATTGTTCAACGGCGCCAAGCGCGCCACTTGCAGGAAACAAAAGAAAAGCGGAGGCTAACAAGGGACTAAGACGGCTGGTTGCCGGGGGCTTCCGCTGGGGGCTCCGGCTCCGGCTTGCTCTGCATCCGCTCCACCACTTCGTTGACGAACCTGCCCACTGTCTTGGTGTGGGAGGGACCGTCCTCGCTGTCCGACCACGCGTCTAGAGCGTCTCAAAGGGGAAATCGGGGTGGTGGTAGTGCACCCGGGGGAGGATCGTCTTGGCGATCTCCCTTGCGCACGACGCTATCTCCCCGTCGCAGAACTTGGAGATCCACACGTCCAGCACCCTGAGCTTCCCCACCATGTCGGAGAAGAATGGGATCAGGGTGCTGACGTCCGTGCCGTCCACCTTCACGGCCTGCTCGAACCTCGGCAGCAGCTCGCGTACGGCCTGGGCGATCTCGTGTAGCTTCTCGGTCTCCCTCCGCCGCTGCTCCACCAACTTGTCGTGGTTGCCGTGCGCCAGCACCACCGCATGCTTGGCCTTGCGGAGGAGTTCCGTGACCCGCACGATCTCCTTGGCCTTGCCCACATTGTCCTCGCCCATCTTGACGAGTTCGCCCTGGGCGGTGGCCAATTCGGACTCGAGATGGGCGCTCCTTTCCTTGACGGAATTGAGCTCCTTCTCCCGCCGTGCCGATGCTGCTGCCGCGTCCTCCGCGGCCTTGGCCTGCTCCTCCAGCTTCGTGCGCATCGCCTGGAGCTAGGAGGAGTAGCTGCTGACCAGCTCGCTCTTCTCGTTGAGGCGAGCTTGGGCTGTTGCAAGCACCTCCTTGTGCTCCTTGTTGGCCTTCTCCCGCGCCGCGGCCAGCGAGTCCAGTACTTGCTAGTGCTCAGCGTGTTGGGCCTCCAGCTGCACGTGGAGCTCTGCCTCGGGGACGACCGGCGTTACGGCCTCGTCCCTGGCCTGCCGTGCCAGGCGGGTCTCCTCCCTTAGCCGGGAGAGCTCCTGCCGCTCCCTCTCGACATCCTGCCGCACTTCGCCCAGCTGACCTTTCGCGAGCTCGTGGTGGTCCCTCACCTTGTTGAACGAGGTGACGAACGCTAGTTGCTACTCCTTGATGGCGTCGAGGAACTGGTGCCCCCTGATCGTAGATACTTGGGTCCCAGGTGATTGGGTCCCAAGTCGCCCCGGTAAGGATGCCGAGGTCTGGGCTGGAAGTAGCGTCGTTCGAGGACGAGATCCCCGCTGCCATGGTTTGGCCGGGAGGAGCATCGTCCCCTTGCAGGGGAGCCGCCTGCTACTCCCCAACCACGCCTTCCTCCACACCCGCGCCTGTGGGTCGCGGGATTGGTGGAGGGGCCTCGCCCCCAGCAGGGGTCGTCTCCTGCTGAGTGGCCGCGGGACCAGTGCCTTCAGCCTGCCAGGCCGGAGACGCGCCACCGAGCCCCGCTCCAGTAGCGGCGGTGGGCGCCACCACTGTCGTGTCTGGGGCGGCGGAGCTTGGCGCATGAGCCGCCTCCGGCTCGACCCTCAACTCTGCGTCCTCGACGTCGGAGGTGAGGTCAATCACCATATCGTCCGCCCCCGTGGCGGGCACATTGGGACCTGTAACAAAGGCAAAATTAGTACTTCAAACCAAACCGAGGTACCCGGCGACGAGCACAAGAGAGTTTTGGACAGGTACCTTGCGGGACCGCCGCACTTGCGGGAGGAGATTTGTCCCCCTCTGCCCTGGCTTGCCGAGGCGCGTGCGGCTGCTGCAGAGGTGGCCGCTGCCGCTGGCGCCCTGGGTTGCCGCACTAGAGGCGCGTTGTCCTCGTCCTCCGCCTCTGCCTGAGGGAGGACCGTCTGGGCCCCGGCAACGCGGCCAGCCTCGTCGGAGGAGGACTCGTCATTGGGCTAGCTGGAGTCTGATCCCCCCTCACTCTCCTCGGCCACTTGCTTCCTGCAGGCGGCGGGTGGCGAAGGCTGCGGGGCTGAAGCCGGAGAATCGCACATCAGCCCCACTCGTTGCAGGGTGGGTAGCTGCCGATGATGTCGTGGAGGCCCGCGACGCTGGCGTGAAGGGATGGAGCCCTCGGGGGCAGCTCCGTGAATGGAACGTCCTCGTCGGTGATTCCCTTCACCCACTCCTGGATCATCTCCGGTGTCACGCCCACGCTTTGCAGACGCGTGGAGTCGCCAGGCCCCGTGTACATCCACGCGGGGCGGGACCGCAGCTGCAACGGCGCGATGCATCAGCGGATGTAGGTGCGCGCCACATCCAGATCGGTGAACCCCGCTAGCCGCAGGGCCTTGATCTTCTGGATGATGGGAAGGAGTTTCGCGTCTCGGCTGTAGTGGTCCCGCCAGCTGCCGTTACTCGCCGGCAGCTCGGCGGGCGCATGAATGAACTCGTCGGGCTCATCCACGCGAACCCAACACCAGCTCCCGCGCCACTCCTTCTCGATCTTCTTCTCGCTCCGCACGATGAACTCTGACTTCATCTTGTCGCGGGCGCGGAACGAGACCCCCGACGTCATCGCTCCCGACTGCTCGACGCGCGGGTAGAAGTAATGAAGGAACAACGCCACCGATGGCATCACCCTGACGCGCGGGTAGAGAAATTGGAAGACGGCGAGAAGGAAGAGGGAAGTGGGGTAGAGCTGCGCAACCTTAAGCTGGTACGCCGTCATGAGAGCATGGACAAAGAGGGAGTACAGAGGTACGAACCCAGAAAGGATGGAGCGGCCGAACACCCGGAAATCGTTGTCCTGGTGGTCGCCGGCGGCGGGGAAGATGAGCGTCTCACCGTAGTCGTTGAACGAGGTGGCGACGGCGTGCCGGATCTTGTCGACCCCTTCGCCGTTGTAGCCGGGCTTGAAGAAGGCCCGCGTGGCCCTCATCTCCCGGTTCTTCTGGTCCTTCTCCGACAAAGGCTTCTTGGGGGCTTTCTCGCCCTTGTTGACCGCAGAGCTTTTGGAACCCTTCCCTCTCTTGGGGGCCGTGGGCGCCATGGAATGTGGGCTGCGATTAGTAGGATTCAGGGGCGCAAGGAGGAATGGGGATGAGGAGGAAGGACCGGGGGCTAAGTGTTTGCCCCTCAATGCAGCGGTGGGGTTTTATAGCACCCCATCGCTGAGCAACGTTCAAATCCGCACCCTACAGGTGCGTTGGGGATACCTACGCTTTAAGGAGGGGAATGCGGGACGAGGCCTTAACCACCCGCGATTAAGGGGAGGTTAGGGCGGAAATCTTGCCCCCACCACTCTGCTCGTGACGGCGGAGCCCCTGGAGCAGCACATGAACGGGGACCCGAAACGACTCGGGACCCACGCGTCGGTTAAGTGCGTCGCCCGGCTACCGACCAAGGATGACTTCGCCCGGGAATAGGCGTTGCCGGCCCACGCCCGGGGGCTACTGTCACACCAGTGGCACCCGGGGTACCACCATTGCGCAACGCGTGGGTCGCCTCGCTTGCTCCCCGCAAGGACGGCACCCCGGGCAGCACGGTGCGAGCTGCCCGGGAAGCCACCAGCTCGGCAGGACTAGGCGGGCTGCGGGGGTTGCCCCGGATGGCAGCGTGAAGGTTCCCGTCAGGGCGCCCCCTGGGACGGTCACTTGCCAGGGATGGTGTTCCCTGGCATAGGCGCTTACAACAGGGCCGGCGCGCAGTGCAAGCAGAGTATTGGCACCACGTGGCCGCCCGGCAGGCTCGTTTTGCGCAGGGCTGATCAGGGTGTGGAGTATGGCACAAGCAAGCATTAAATTCTCTGATAGAAGGGTGGCTCCCTGTCTAGTCAGCCCACAGTGAGTGGTTCGCAGTGAATCTAAGGCACGTACCGCCCTAGCTACAGCACTTTGCACCATGCATGTATGCCAGCGCAGTAAGGGCAAGCTACATAGGGTCTTTGCTCGACACTTGTCCCCCATGCACCGAGGCACCTGTGGTATCCCCTTGAGGATGAAAGGAGAACCAGCGCCATCGGACGGGGGGGGGGGGGGGGGGTTCGGTTCTTTCTCGATTGCACTCCGGTGGAGTTAGAGTTCAGGTCTTTAGCTGAAAGTATCAAGTAGCCACTTAGCAGAAAAGGAAGAGAGCGCCTGGGGACTCCCCCGGCAACCTGTAAACACTTGATCATTGGCTAATACAAACTCAGAAGCAGAACATAGGGTTTACACCTCCGGGTGGCCCGAACCTGGGTAAACGGACTTGTGCACCGCAACGCTCATCTTTGGCCTCGCCGGCGATCGCCGGAGCGATCCCCAACGCCCACTGATGAACCTAAAAGGGGGTGCCTAGCATCCCCGGTGTCTAAACCTCGGGCTACGACAATGCCAGACACAGGAATTGCTGCTGGCATATTATGAAAAGAGTGCAAGAAAAGCTGGGGGGATTTATGGGCAGGAACCTAGAGCTGCATGCTGATTTTGAGGACTGCATAAACAATAGCTGGACGCTGCAAGAATTTCAGTTGAAGTGGATCGAATGATTGAGAAATATCAAGTTCAAGATAATCAGGATCTAGGTCATTTGTGGGAAAACCGGACAAGTTGGGTGCCTGCTTACTTCACGCTAGACTTTTACCCCTTCTTGCAGTCAACACAACGCAGCGAGGGGTTCAATGCCGTATTGAAGAGATATGTGAGCCCCAGTAATTCAATATACGACTTTGTGCACCAATACACGGTTCTACAGGAAAAGATACTTGGGGCAGAAAGGCAAGCTGAGGCTGAGACGGCGCTGACCGTGCTGAGGAAGTGGGGGTTCAGCCCGATTGAGGAGCAGGTGAAGTTGGTATACACAAGAAGGATGTTTAACAGGTAACTAAAAGTTATGCACAACAAATTTGCATCTCAGATGCTGGATTGTTGCTACAGTTTCATTTTGTCATTAGAGAAAAAAAATAAGTTTCCATGTTCACTTTTCTGTATTTGCCACTTTCACGCTTGTAGAATTGCCACGTATACTTTGTAAACTTTAAACTTGCCAGCCTTGTAATGAATAAAGTTGCTAGTTAGTTGTGCCAGTGGGGAAAAGTTAAAGTTGCCAGTGGGTAGTGTGTGAGTTGCCACATGATTTGACCTGTTGCTGCTATGTAAAAAGTCGTATTAACTTTGATTTGCTGTTAATTGTAGATTTGAGGAAGAACTGCAGATGACCTCCTCATACCACTGCATGCGCACTGGGGTGAACACATATGAGACAATGTCGATGACCGGCAATTCCGGGCAGTACAGCATCAGAACATATAAATTGGCGGTTGACATGGAGTCGGGTATGTACTCTTGTGAATGCTGCAAGTTTGACAGGGACGGCATCGTGTGTTGCCACATTCTGAGAGTTATGCAGCATGAAGGGGTCAGGGTCTTTCCTCAACACTACATTCTGAAAAGGTGGACCTGGAATGCAGATGCCGCACTCGGGCCACACGGCACGTAGCAGCTGAACCTGACACAGCATGAGATGCCAGAGAATTCTAGGAAATTGATGCGCTACGCAACAATGAACAAGGGTTTAGCTGAGATAGCTAAGGACTCTTGTGATGGGCAGGATGCAACAAAGATGGTGGAGAGACACATGAAGGCGATGAGAAGTGAACTGGCTGCAATAGGGAAAGGCAAGAGAAGGATGCGAGAGCAAGAGAATCAATGGGAATGTATAGGAGCGACAGGGCTGTACCGGATGGGTCTGCATCAGGTGCTGCACAAGGATCAACATCAGAAGCGCCACCAGTGGGGTCTGCGATGGGAGCTACAACAGATGGATCTGCTGCGGGTGCTGGAACAGAAGACCATGCAATGGGGGGGCCGAGCGCCGAGTGGGATGTTACAGATGAAGTTTCTGTTGCATCGTCCGGGTGTGCGGTTCAAGACCCGCCAATGACAACAATAAAAGGGAGGCCCAGGGAGAGGCGTTACAAATCGCCCCTGGATATCGAACCAAAAGCACTGAAGAAAAAGGGGCGGTGCAAAATCTGCAGATCTCCTGGGCACGATGCCCAAACATGTCCCGTCGTGTGGGCGTGGAGAATGTTCTTTTGGACCCAAAAAAAATTCCTCTACTTATAACCCTACATGGCATATAGTGTTATGATCTAAAAACATAATTATCAGTACCCGTGTCTTGACATAATGAAGAATGTTTAATTAACGTGCTATTATTTTGGTATTTCCCTGATTTCATTTTGCTGTTGCCGGCCAATTTTCGATATGAGCCGAGATTCATTCCTCGTATTCGAATTTAACGTAAAATTAAATTAAGTAGTGTCTATCACACTGTAGTTGGAGTAATATCATGAGGGCAAATTTTTTTTTTACACTAAGTTGCTAGCCTTACATAACCAAAGTTGCCTCCCTCACAGACTAAAGTTGCCAGCCTAGAGTTGACATATCATAGACTGAAGTTACCAGCCTTACAGAACTAAAGTTGCCACAATCGCATACTAAAGTTGCCATTGTACATATCTAAAAGTTACCATCCCACGAACCTAAAGCTCTCACCATAGCATTTGAACGAATGGTCAACATAGCATTCGCTCCAAGAGAGTAAAATGCAAATGTTCGCTCGTTATAAATCATGCAAAAAACAGTGCAAATTTCAGCACCTAAAAACTGTAAACAAGCGAAAAATCACTTCGGGGTAAAAAGAAAAAAACAGATCATGTATTGGCATCGCTTACCTTATTTTGAGTGCTGCTCGATAAATTCCTTGGTGTTCCTCTTCTCACTAAAGTCCTGATTCGTAATCAACTGGTGGGTGAGAATCTTCCTTGCTTCAACAATATCATCCGGGGCGAGAGCGGGCACAATCCTACCATCCCACTTCTTCATGAATTCGATCATGTAGTAGCCGTAGTCGTCGCTGTGGGGGTGGGGAGGGGGGGACAGAATATAAGGCATGAACAGCACGTTGATGCACAACAACAACAACAAACAAAAAAAATAGGAAAATGGGGGAGAAAAATGAAGTATTCTATAGAGCACTTACATGTTATCTTGCATTGGCACGGCTATGTGCTTAGTAGTGAAATCCTGGATCTGCATCTTGGCGCCAGTGTAATACTCTCGCCATGCACGTTTAATGTGCAGCACCATCTCGCCGGAATGAAGTATCAACTCATCATCTTTAGGTCCATGAAGGGAATCCAGAATCTCAAACTTCCGTTGATTAATATTTAGTGAAATGGAGTACCAATGGCCCTCTTTGTCCTTCTCTGATTCACCCCATAGCTGCAGGAAAGGAAACATAACCTGGAAAACAGAAAAAGAAAAAGATAGTTTGAATTCCAAAGTTGTAAGCATTGTATACCTTCGTGACCTGGTTTTACAATTTAAAAAATAGAAAAAACAACATGAATTGCACTTTTAGAAATATGTAAGTCGCCACCAGTTAACATGTATAAGTTGCCAGGTATGAAAACAAACAAATCTCAAACACAGTAAGAATTTGGTGTCATGAGTACTTACAAGTTTTTTGCGAGTGAGCTTCGACGCGGGGTCCTGACTAAACAATTTATTTATCAGATTGTGGCGGTTTTGCCCCTCGGATAGCTTCCTAGCAACAACATACGGGACCATGACTTTGTCTTCTGAGCATTCAAACCGCTGGATATACTCAATTGCGGCTTCAGCGAGGTTGGTGCCCAGCTTCCCCCTAGGCTTGACACACATAGCAAGCTCACCAAGTTCAACGAATGTTGATTTGCACTGGATTACAATTTTCCGGGATCAGAGCTAGCCAAGAAAAAAGATGGAGCTCAAAATAATAAGTTAAACAAGAACAAAATTAAAATTTGAGAACAATTTCAATGAAAAGAATTTGAGAGAGGGAATAAGGCTGCTTACTTCTTCGTCTTTGATGTCTTCCTGCCTTCGCCGTGCCATTTAAATTTCTGATACAACTCATTCTCGGCGACCGAAACTTTGATTTTAATGTACGGCCCGCGCACGTACTTTGACGGCTGCACAACCCTCTTCGGGATAATTGTTGTCGTTGGAGTGGCACTGCAGTCGACTTTCTTTCCAGCAGATAATTTTTTTATGGGAGTCTCCAAGTTGTCGGGGGTTGGCACAAGTAAAGAAGATAGAAGATAACATTGTCAGCAAGAAAAGTGACAGAAATTGCCAGGAAAAATGCTCTAAAGTTGCCAGGTAGGTAAGGCAATAATTGCCATCTTGAAGTTAAAAGCAATAGTTGACATGGTCTGTAGAGTTGCCAAGGTGTTAACGCGGTAATTGCCTGCAGTGATTATATGCAAATTACCTGCAGGATCACCTGAAGCGGCCGTGTCCCTTTCCTGTGCTTGCCTAGCCGCGTCCTTTTCCCGTGCTTGCCTGTCCATTATATCAAAAGCTTCTTCCGGGGACAGGGATACAGTTGATAGAACAACATCTCCACACTTCATCTTCTTTGAACCTGCAAACAGAAGGAAGTGGTGTGAAATAATTGAACACAGAACTATGAGTTTTGGAAGAAGAAAAAAGTAACATGAGAAAAGTTGCCTGGCATGGAACATGTGAAATGCCTGGCAATTGGGGACCTTGGTCTGTCGCTCGTGGTTGCTGCTGCATCACATACTTGATGTTGATCAGTGCTTGGTGACTGCCGCTTTGCAATAGCACTCCTCCATCCAAGGCCAAGTTTAACAGCGGCTTTTGTTCTTCCACTGGTCTTCGGTGCAGCCGCTTCTTGACCACGATTCTTGAACAGTAGAGAAGCAGGGAACATGCCCGTCCGTAATCCAACCAAACCCTCCACGGCTTCTAGGCCAGTTGGCGAAAGCTCGTCAATCAATTCTCCCTCCCTTGCACCTGCTTGACCCAATTCAGATGCACCCCCTGATTTCAGCGGCAGAGGTCCGAGCCTTGCATGTGGCACAACGGGCTACATGATTTCAACCAGCCTAGATGCTGACCCAACAGCAGGCGACACGATTTCTACCGGCCTTGATGCTGACCCAACAGCAGGCGACACCGCATGAACGGCCCTGCTGCCAGAGGCGGGGACCACTCCAGGGGCAGGCGATGTTACCAGTACAGGCCTGGCGGCCGACCCCACGGGGGCACTCGCCTTGACAGCTTGATGCAGCTTTGACGTTGGAGCATAAACAGTAGGGGCCATCTGCATCCTTGGGATTTGGCACATTGTGATCTGCCTCATTGGGATCTAACAAATTGGGGTGTTCCGCCGTAGCAGCATCAACGGCAGGAGGGGGCACGTTTGGCACATCTGCAATATGCCCAACTGAAGCATCTAGGCCTGAAGACTTGGGGGCGCATGATTTAAGCTGAGAGCGCAGCCTGTCAAAAACAACGTTGGTACTGTGTAGTGAATGGATAACTCTTTCTTTGTCTTTTGCTTGCTCCATAGCACGAGATCGTGCCATCCTAAAACACGTGAAACAAAAACAACAAGTAAACACATGGTTGGCGTGTGAAAAAAATGTGTGAAAACAATAAACATCGTGTGTCCAAATTGGCAGCGAAAAGTGACAACTAATTGACCAGAATTGCCACATGTGCATCTATATATAATTGCCATGTGAAAAAAGGGATCAGTGCAAAAAAAGGAAAGATTGATCTTACTTCTCAGGTATATGAGCTGCGTCGGTCGGATCATCATCTTGTGCCCCGTCCGGGTTTGGGCGGAGACGAGGTGATCTCCTTGAAGGAACTACAAGCTTCGTATTTGCCTTTTTAGTGATAGAAGGGGCTTTGACGGCAGGTGGGTCCATCTCTTCTGCACCACCCTTGGTTGGAGAAAACCGAAGAGACCTCCTTACATGTCTACTACTCTTTGTCGGAACCATTTTTGTAGGTTTGTACAACCGAGAAAACATTTCCATAAAAAATGGCATATAGTTAATTGTCGCACAACGTATAGGGAAACGGGTCAATAGGAAAAAACATACCTCGGTTTCTTACACTTGACGACATCACCATCAGACAACGTCTCGCTCCTGTTTTGGCAAAAAAAAAAAGACAAGCATATGCATTAAAGTTGCCACGGTATGAAAGGTAAGGTTGCCATGGTGATACAATTAAAGTTGCCATGGTATGAAAGGTAAAGTTGCCATGGTGCTGCTATTAAAGTTGCCGTATTATGAAAATAAAGTTGCCATTCAGCAGTTGAAAAAATGTGAGAAGTAAAGTTGCCATGCTCATATCATTTAGATTTGACATGGGATAAAAGGCAAACTTGCCATTCAAATTCAGTTGTACATGAAAAAAAAATGCCATGAACAGGTAGCTAAAGGTAAAGTTGCCATGGTGCTGCTATTAAAGTTGCCATGTTATGAAAATAAAGTTGCCATTCAGCAGTTGAAAAAATGTGAGGAGTAAAGTTGCCATGCTCATATCATTTAGATTTGCCATGGGATAAAAGGCAAATTTGCCATTCAAATTCAGTTGTACATGAAAAAAAAATGCCATGAACAGGTAGCTAAAGGTAAAGTTGCCATGGTGCTGCTATTAAAGTTGCCATTCAGCAGTTGAAAAAATGTGAGAAGTAAAGTTGCCATGCTCATATCATTTAAATTTGCCATGGGATAAAAGGCAAATTTGCAATTCAAATTCAGTGGTACATGAAAAAAAATGCCATGAACAGGTAGCTAACAAGTTGTACCTCTGCCTCTTCAAATTCAGTTCGTCGGCCACAATTCTCGTGATGTCTCGGTGCACATCTATCGGATTCGCCGTGACGCTGGCACCAGTGTCCGTCTCCCCTCCACCACCACAATGTTCGCTGCTGGGTCCATCATTGCGTGGTGCCTCATCGTTGTCCGTGTGCGCACCACGGTCACTGTTATTCCCGCCATTAGCCCCACTACCTTGACCCTCATGATCATCGTCTCCATCCATTCCCACATCTTGATTGTCGCCATCTTGGTTGTGGGGTGGGTCGCCATCGCTGCTGTCACCACCGTCGAGCTCCTGTTCCTCATCGTCGGTATCTGTGTCGCTTGGGTAAGTGAAACCCTCAAACCTGCCCCTAGTAGTGCTAGAGCGTGTGGGCACGCCGCCAGTGACCGTAGCAAAACGGCGCGTCATTTCTTCACTCTCGGGCGGCGTCAGCTCGGTCCACCCCTGCACGAGATTGCCCAGTAGGCAAGTCTACCTGACGCGAACTGACCCACAATAGTTTCGACTTTATTCCGCGTCTACAAAAGAAATGTAGGAAAAAAGCGTGGTGAGCATAACAGTGAAATTAGAAAATTGATGTGAGGCCACAATCTAGATCCGAGAAACACAGAAGGGACTGAATTACACATGAGAATTATAAGAATTAACCTTCGGTGTGATATCAGGGTGGCTATTCATGTCAATCCACCTAGAAAACTTTTCGGGGCCACCAAAATATGTATAATTCACAGCATGGTCACATGCAAGCTAGGGCCAAAAAAGAAAAAAAAAGGATCATAGAAACACATGTCGTAAAAACGCATCAAAAAAGAAAAAGAAAACACTTGCAGTGCCATGTAAAAAAAGAATGGTGGATAGACTGTGGTGGAATAAACATGCAGTTTTCCAAAAGAGCCATCTTCTTTGGTATCTGCTTTCATAACTTCATCAATCAATCTGTTGGTCCATGCAGTGACTCCAAAAGGAGCAGTAGGCACGGATATTTGAAGTTCGCTGATATCCACACTATCAACGTACAACAGCTGCCCATGCAACATGTAAAAAAGGTGAGCAACCTAAATAAGACAATACAAACATAATGAAAGTTGGATCCGTAGAAAAAACAAAATGTCGAGTGGCACACCATGAGGTAAAGACGGCAGCCCTTGTTTAGCTTCTTCTTGGACAAATTCTCATGGAGTTGGTCAAGGACAAACTTGCAGAAGTTATAATTGTGCACATTGGCAATGTCATCCTTGAAGAAGCCAAAAAAAGTGATGTTGTTAGAAATATGAAAACAAATGCTATGAGTTGACACGCGCAAAGACTGTAAATTGACAGCACGTGATCATAAGTTGCCATAACATGTATAAAGGAGTTGCCAACTGAGTACGCTGCATGCTACAGGACTATGAATCGGGTTGCAATTTATGAAAAAATTGCGGGAAAATAAATTTAAGAATTGCCATACACATAACATGTAAACTGCCAGCACAAGTTTCCATAGCATATATAAAAGAGTTGCCATCAAAATGTATAAAATGGTTGCCATAACATCTATATTGCGCATGCTGCGAGATTAAGAAATTGCATACGGACAAAAAAACATACCAAAACAGGATAACACCTATTGCTTATCCTGGTGCTGGTGGTTGGTGCCAATATAGTGCTCATGATGTACAACAGGACGAGCCTCTTGAATCTGTCACCGGATTCCGTCATATTATTCAAGATGGTGTTGACCTGACTGTGGAGTGGTGCTTTGGATAAATCCATGCCAGGGAACGTCTCTGGAGCAAGCTGAGCCTCGATATCCTTATCCACCTTATATGGGACAGGCTCCGTGCCATGTGGGCACCCGAGGGAATTGTATACAGATTCTTCGGTCATTGGGATCCTTCCCCTGCCGGGAATAAGAAGGCCCCTTGTTGCAGGGTCATAACAACCCGCAAGCCAATCAATCGATTTATTGTGAAGCTTAGTGGTATTTATATGGAGGAAAGAAGTAAACTCCATGTTCCTGAAATCCATCTTTTGAGCACCATTAAAGCCCTTGTACAGTTTGGTGAGCCCATATGGGGAAGCCCTGTTCCTTACACCAACATGCTGATACAGATCAAAAACTAGGTGTCAGATAAGTACACTAGATAGCATAAAAAAAGCTTGTCGTCTAGAGTAGAGCCCACTACAAACCTACAAAACGTGCCTTTTAGGTTACATGCCGTACAACGAGTAAGTAATGATACATGGGTTTCTAGTGAGACTTCATTATAACAGATTGCATATAAATTCACAAAAAAAAAAGATATGGAGAGTCCTGTTAAAGAGAATAACAGTTAACATGATGATTCAGTTAGCATGGCTCCCCCTCCCTCCCACAGGGCCAATTCAGATGGCTTTTACACACGCAAAAATAAAAGATGTGCATCATAAAGATGTGTATACAATTTGCCAATAAAAATAAACTCTGCATTACAAAGTTGACGTCAGGTATGTATAAGATTTGCCAAGAAAAATAAAATGTGCCTGATCAAAGTTGCCATCGAGTGTCACTAAGATTTGCCAAAGTCAGCCATCTATGTATAAAATACATAACATATACCTTTAAGTCTTCATCGCCAGAATCAACTTCCCCCCATTTTCTAACCATGGCTCCTGCCACCTCTAGTGATTAGCAACAACTATAAGGCTTAGTGTAATAATACACTTGAATTAAATTACAGAATGGTTCATGAGAATGTAAAAGTTATGGCGCCCCCCTCCCCTTCCCCTTCCCCTCTGGTTGTGCATGGACCGTAAAAAGTTGCCAGAGCTGTCTGTTCTAGATAATGTTATTGGTTTGAGAGAAATCGACCATACACATCACAAAAAGGCCACACATCCACCAAAAATTTGGTCCCACAGCGCACACACATCCCAGATTCAGTACATGAACACGCCCACAGAAACCACGCAAACCAAAATATGGAAATGCCACCATCTTTGTATCACACAATTCCAAGTTCAGAAACCGTCGCACACCCCCCCCCCCCACTTCAGTCCCAAAAACACGTACGGAACCAAACCCCTGGGTGCATAGATCGACAAATCACCAATTTCATCCGTTTTTGAATCCAGTAACCCCCCCCCCCCCCGAATGCCAGTTTCAACGAGAATTACCAAACCACTAAAAGTGAGTGCATAATCAACTCCAGTAATCAACATGCATGACCACTAGTGACCGGATGATGGTCAAAAGCAGAACGAACCCCCTTGCCTAATACACAACGCATGCAGTGAGGGTGGGCTGAGTTCATCAGCTCCCCGTAGCCCCCCGACACTCTCCGTATCCCCCCACCCCAAGCAACAGAAATGGGGGGCTGAGTTCATCAGCTCTCTGTAGCCCCACCCAGCCCCCAAGAGAATCTCGCTTGAGCCCGGCCCCTCCCCAACACCAAGCGACATAAGGACGACAACAGAAACGACTCACGATGCATCAAACAACCACTTCGCTCAATCAACCACCTCGCACAATCAGCCATCAAACGCCATCGAATCCTCTCCCGCCTGCCCCACCCTCACCACGCCGATCTAATCGGTGGAAAACCCTAAAATCGAAGGGAATCGAATAGAAATCGAATCGAATCTGACTCCCAAAACGAAATCGATACTAGTCGCCGCTAGAATCTCGCGAGTCCACTCCCAAAATGTGCCAAAATCTGTTCAAAATCTCGCCCCCTGAAACGGTACCTGGTAACAGTGCCGCTTGATCGGTACAGAAACTCGATTCGCCGGCGGCGGACTGGCGGTTGACGAAGGAGGTGAACACCGGGAGGCGCGCGGAGAGGGATGGGTGCGGGCGAAGTGTACTTGGGTGGTTCCGGTAGATTAATGAGCGACGGGCGGGGGATTGGGGAGTTATGTCAGGCGAAGGGGAGCAGGCGCGGTTACCAATGTTCAAACAAGCAGTTGATGCCACGCTGGCGCTGACGTGGATGCACGGCATGGCCTTGCCACGCGACGAGATCGCGCGTCCCTCCTTCTCCGCATCGGACGAGCGAGCACGCGTCGTGCGAGAAGACGCCAGGGAGAACGTTCACGCAATATAATTTCCATTTATCATATACCAATATTGAACTGCGCAGACAAAGAGATGGGGTGGTTATCCAAGCAAGTTCATGTTCTGATGTGGGTCGGGGTGGCTCGATCTTTCGATGAGATTGATAACTCTTGATTTGGGTAGGAGGTGACGTTGACGATCCGACTACGGCCTAGAAGGCAGCGCCTTAGCAATCGAGACACCAACTCCAGAGGGTTATTGATCATGCGGGGGCACGATCAACCTGACCACGAAGGTCTTTGTTCTTGCAAGCAATCGAAGAGCAAGCAAGAACAAGATAAATAGCGGATGCAATCTGAAATTGCGAATATACTATATCAAACCAATGTCTCGACGAGAGGATAAGTTGGGTTTCCGAAAGCAGTAAACCAGGTGGTCTAACCGACACACGAGATTACACGAAATAGTAGCGATGGCTAACTTTTAACTAAACAAAATCCTAGACTCCTTAGGAGGGCTCATGGGGTATATAAAGGAGGAGGGAGAGATATTTTCGTCCACCTTGAGTAAGGAGGCCGAAATCCAACTCTATCTCTTACTTTCCTAACAAATTACAACTCTTTAGGAAACAGAAAAACAGATATGTCAGCTTGTTTTGTCCTCCACGGTCAGCACGAGTCGAATATCTTGATCGGGCCAGATCCGTTGGAAAGTTATTGTAATTACCTTTCCAACAAGTCCTTTTTTTGCTTGATTTGGACTCCGGATGCGTCCTGGGTGATTAAAACAAATTCGGGTCTCCTGACAGCTCGGACCCGAATCGGATTCAACTTTAATTCGTGATATCTTTCTCTAGCAAGCTCCGAATCATGTGCCGTTTGATTTGTTGGAAAGTAGACTTGATAGGCTTCACTTTGAATCTTCCTTTTCAGGCTATCACACTTCATCTTCACTTTGGACTTGTGAAGTTCAATAAGTTGCGTACATAATAAGATTACACAAGATAGTAGGTCCGCCTCTTTGCAAGTAACATATTGAAAACATTTTTTAATTGAATTCACCTGATTATAATTGTTATTAGATACATCAACAATTAGGGTTCTAATGGTCGTATTCATGGTTAGCATGTCCATATCATGTTCTCTGATGGTATGATCAATGATCCAATTCAGCATGAATCCAACACCTGCTCACAGATCTGAGCTTACCAGATACTGAACCATGGCCAATAAAAATAAGAATGAACAGTAAGCAAACCTCCAACCCTTGACTCATGCATCCACAACCATCACCTCCTGCATTTGAAACCGAAATCAAAGCTATGTAAAGCAGCTAAACAAAGTATAAACAGAACAAAATACTCGAAATTAGAGTGTAAGAGATAAGAATGGAGCCATGTTTTTCGGTCGTAGGATAGTAATCATTCATTAGAAGGTCCACCTTTGCAGATCAATCTGAATTTAAATTTTTTACTATATTATTGGTTATGTAATTTATGATGAAATAAGATAGTAGATTTAAGAGATCTGAAAATTTTTACTCAGCAAATCAACATTAGGTTCGACTTGAATTCGTCAAATATGACCTGCAATGAGGAAGACCTTTCTGTAGTAAAAAAAACTGGAGGGAAGTTGTGCTGCTTAAACAGCTAAAGAATGCATAAAAGTGATAGGGAAAAAGTTTGTCAGGGCTGGGAAGGTCTGATAATAACACCGGTTCCGAACTGCAATTATGTCTCTTCAAGCAAGTATCTGCAAGAAGCTGAGAATTACCGACTAAGGTAATATTTGGAAGTTCAATAATCGAAGAAGATGGGAATAGTTGAGTCACGAAAAGGAACCGCCGGGACCATGCTGAAGCGAGTCAAAGCTGTACAATTCAAACTTCCGGAGAACCACCAACTAATCCAAATCAGAACTGTTGGAGACTAAGTGAATGCCAGACGAAGAAATAAAATCCAGGGACTCAATTATCCAAACTGAGAAGGAAGTGCCAGCCCCATCTTGAAGCGAAATACGACCTTCCGTTGAGCTCTAGAATTCCAATTTTTGGAGAAGCACCAACAAAAATCTAAATCGAAAATATTGTTGTAGACTAAATTGAGGGGCTCATTATCCAAAGAAATTAAATTGAGGGGCTCATTATCCAAAGTTCGAAACACAGAAGGGAATGCCCTTGTGTCGTACCAGTGGCCCATGAGGTCCCACTGAAACAGGACGCGTGGGTCGCGAGTGACAAAGCCCCGTCAGGTTGGCCTCTCGGGGACGGTAGGCTCGGCAAGCCCACCCCAAGGAGACGGTCGTTGGCGAAGGTAGGGCCAAGGGCCGGAACAGGAGAAGCACCCGCTTCGGTGGGTATCCGGGAACTCTAATCCCGGGAAGTGGAAAGAACGCTGCACCAGCAACTGGCCGGGTGCGCTAGCTGGGAAGTGTCTCCCCAGCAACCCGCCCTCGGGCAAGTAGGCGGGGCCCGCAAAACAGTGAAGACAGGACGAGACGGCGGACGCAGTGCATTTAATGCACCGACATGAGTCACGTCGGCAAGGCTAGTCTTGCTCAGCAAGGTTAGAGCGTCTACCCTATGATAAACTTTTTCTACCGTGTACAGTGGCCTGGGCGCTGCATGGCGCCCAACGTGGATCAACAGTAATGTAATTCCTGTGGCAATGACACGCGTGTAGGAAACATGTTGCGCTACATGCATCGGCACCTGTGGTATCCCCTTGTGTATAAAAGAAGGACCAATGCCATCGGTCAACGGGTTCTAGTTCCAGTGGAAGTCATAGTCAGTAGTAGCAAGGAGTATTGCTCCTGTACATAGTCAGTAGTAGCCCGGCTTTCAGGAGCCCCACGACATCGCCTGCATTCACAGCATACGCTCTCACGTCTCACGCTGCCGTGAAGCGGCTTACGCGTGAGGTTTGCGCTCTCCTCCCTAGCGTGGAGGCGCAGCAGCCGTTGAGGTGGTCGCATGTGCCGATCACCTTCAACTCGGACAATCACCCGATTCGTCCCTTGGGGTCAGGGGTACTCCCCCTCGTGGTGTCACCGATCATAAACAATGTGACGGTGACCAAAGTTCTGGTGGACAATGGGGCGAGCCTTAACCTCCTGTCTGCCAAGCTGGTGGAGAAGCTTCAGCTGCCTCTGGAGCAAATGAAGCCCACCGACCCGTTCCGCGGAATCAACCCCGGAGTGGTGCAGCCCATGGGGCGAATCACACTCCCGGTGACCTTCGGGTCTCGGAGACATTTCGGACTGAGCACGTCGTTTTCGACGTAGCTCACACCCTGTTGACGTACAACGGGATTATTGGTCGGCCGGCGCTGATCAAGTTCATGGCAGCAACCCATGGCGCCTACGACGTGATGAAGATGCCGTCAACATACGGTGTACTCTCCATCAAGTGTGACCTGAAGGACACTGCTTGGTGCGTGGGAGAGGTCGTAAAGGCCTCCGCAGTGACGGATCCCGGCGACTATGACATTGCCGGGAACGAGGATCCACTTGCGGGTGAACAACCCTCACAGAAGAAGGCACGAGCCGCTCCCAGACAGGACACCGGGGGCAGCTCCAGCTCCAGCCCGCGCGTTAGCAAGGGTGCGAAGCTGAAGGAGGAGGGCACCAGGGTCAAGAAGGTGCCCCTACATGCCAGCAACGAGGCACGCACCGTCTCCATCGGTGCGAGCCTCGGCGACAAATAGGAAAGCGCCCTCGTCGCCTTCGTATGGGAGAATTCTGACGTGTGCGCTTGGGAGCCGTCAGATCTTCCCGGAGTCCCCAGGGAGGTGATCGAGCATCGGCTGGCGGTGCGGCCAAATGCGCGGCCCGTCAAGCAGAAGGTTCGCCGGCAAGCACAA
Source organism: Brachypodium distachyon (assembly GCF_000005505.3). Lineage (NCBI taxonomy): Eukaryota > Viridiplantae > Streptophyta > Magnoliopsida > Poales > Poaceae > Brachypodium > Brachypodium distachyon. The sequence goes on along the minus strand of NC_016134.3, from coordinate 18,768,061 downwards.
GAACGCAAAGATTTCATCCAACAAGAAGTGGAGAAGCTCAAGAACGCCGGGGCAATTAGGGAAGTGTTATAACCTACTTGGTTAGCAAATCCTATTGTAGTCCCTAAGGCCGAAAATAAATTGCGCATGTATGTAGATTTCACTGATCTCAATCGTGCATGTCCGAAGGACCCCTTTCCTGTACCCCTAATCGATCAAATACTAGATTCTACAGCAGGTTGTGAGACTTTCTGCTTCCTGTATGCCTTCTCCGGCTACCATCAGATTAAGATGGCGGTCGAAGATGAGGAAAAAACAGCGTTTATCACCCCGGTTGGCTGCTACTATTATACGTGCATGCCTTTTGGGCTGAAGAACGCGGGCCCGACATTTCAGCGCGCTTTGTGCGAGTGTCTGGGACCCCAGCTAGGCCAGAAATCGAGGCCTACATGGACGATATCGTCATCAAGTTGCGGCGTAGGGACTCGCTCGTCGGCGACCTGCAGGAGACGTTCAACAACCTCCGCAGGATCAAGCTCAAGTTTAACCCCGAGAAGTGCACATTCGGCGTGGACTCGGGGCACTTGCTGGGCTTCCTGGTGTCTCACCGGGGAATCAAAACCAACCCACAGAATATCGAGGCGATCGAGAAGATGGAGGCAGCCCACAAGGTTAGAGACGTCCAGCGCCTCAACGGGTGCGTTGCGCCGCTCGGGCGTTTCATCTCAAGGCTGGGCGAGCGAGCCCTGCCTTTCTTCAAGGTGATGAATAAGAAGGGCCCAATCAATTGCACTGAGGTGGAAGCGGCGTTCCAAGACTTGAAGCAGTACCTGAAGTCGCTGCCAGTCCTTGTCGCCCCCAAGCCGGGCGAGCCGTTGCTGCTATACTTGGCAGCGACGGATAAGGTAGTGAGCTCTGTGCTCGTTGTCGAGAGGGAAGAACAAGTCCCGGGGGTTGAGACAGGGGGGCCGGGGGCTCCCGGCGAACCGAAGGAACCCCCGGCTACCACCTCTGCCCCTGGATCCGAGGGACAGCCCACGCAGGCTGCCCCCCGCAAGCGGCTAGGGAAGCATCCCGTGTACTTCGTCAGCATGGTGTTGCGCGATGCCCGGGTACGGTACCCGCAGGTCCAGATGGTTCTGCTTGGGATCCTGCTCGCTTCACGGAAGCTGCACCATTACTTTCAGCCGCACAGCAGCACGGTGGTGTTGGAGTTCTGCCTGGAGCGGGCTCTCGTCAACCGTGAAGCCACCGGGAGGGTGGCCGAGTGGAGAATGGAGCTGGTGGAGTTTGGGCTGCGTTTCGCGAATACCAAAAGCATCAAGAGCGCCGCTCTCGCCGACTTTGTCGCGGAGTTGACATCGACAGGGATAGAGGAAGAAGAGCCAGAAGCAAGCCTTCCCGGCAGATTGGACGAAAGGTACTGGGTCATGTACTTCGACGGCGCCTTCTGCCTGCAGGGCGGCGGTGCCGGAGTGGTGATTGAGTCGCCCACTGAAGATCAACTCAAGTTCGTGATACAGCTCGACTTCGCCAACTCCAACAACACAGCAGAATATGAGGGGCTGCTGGCCGGGCTACGCGTGGTGATCGCCCTCGACATCAAGCGCCTGGTTGTTCGTGGGGACTCCCAACTTGTGATAAACCAGGTAAACAAAGACTACAACTGCCCCCAAATGGCAGCGTACGTGGAGGAAGTGTGAAAACTAGAGTCCAAGTTCAAGGGACTTCGGTGTGAAAACAAAGACTACGACTGCCCCCAAATGGCAGCGTACGTGAAGTGCAAGGACAACTTTGTTGCGGATGAACTGTCCAAGTGGGCAGCGGAACGCAGCAAGGTGCCTCCTGGGGTGTTCGTACAGAGGCAGTCAAAGCCCTCTGTTGATCAGACGGTTGCCGGGTAAGCCCCCCCGGCAACTCAAGGAGACCACGCAGCTGTGGGGCACCATGCCACCAAGCCTGTGGCATGCACGAGCCGGGAACCGCCACCCTGGGGGGCGGATATTATTCGCTACCTCAGGGACGGGACCCTCCCGGAGAAAGACGTTGCCGCGGAGCGAGTAGCCCGGCAAGCTAAAATGTACGCTCTGGTGGACGGGGAACTCTACCGGAGGCGTCCTAACGGAGTTATGCCCCTCTGCGTGCTCTAGGAAGAAGGGAGCACGCTGCTGGAGGATATACATCGACGCACATGCTCGCACCATGTGGCCTCCAGGGCGCTAACTGGGAAAGCATTCCGCCACGGCTTCTCCTGGCCAACAGCAGTAGCCGACGCCGAACAACTAGTCAAGACCTGTGAAGCGTGCCAGTTTCACGCCAAGAAGAGCAACTAGCCAGCGCAAGCCCTGCAAGTCATCCCGTCCTCGTGGCCGTTCGCGGTCTGGGGCTGGACATCGTCGGGAAATTGCCGAGAGCAGGATGCGGCGATGAGTACTTGCTCGTGGCCATCGACAAGTTCTCGAAGTGGATCGAGGTGGAGCCTGTCCGAGCCGTCACGGCGCAGGCGGCCATTAAGTTTTTCAAGGGCATTGTATCCCGGTTTGGTGTGCCTAACGACATCATCACCGATAATGGTACACAATTTGCTAGTACCGTGTTCCAAGCTTACTGATCGGTGCCCATTTTACACTTTAATTCAAACCCATTTGGTACTGATCATGTTTGAATATTGCCAGATTTGAATTTGAATTTGAAATATTTGAACCAAATATGCCCAAATCTGCCATTTTACAACACTTTGACATTTATATGCAGGTTTGGTGCACAGAGGCACCTTTCTTCATCCATCAGCATGTATCAAGGACCAAAAGAGAAGAAACTAAAAAGCAGAAGAAAAGAAGACCAAGTCATCAAGCTAAAAGTGGTGAAGTAGCTCCTTGTTGCTGTGTTTTTGTGCAAAGTTTGAACCTTCTCTCCAACAGCTAGGCAGCAAGGACTAAAAGTGAAGGATTAGAAGAAGAAGACTTGGTCAACAACCCAAAAAGTAGTGAAGAAGGCAGTAGAAGCTGCCCTCAAATGCAAAAAGGCAGAAAAAGTAGAGAAGAAGGCAGTAGAAGCTGCCCTCAAATGCAGCAAGGAAGAAAAACAAGGGGCCTTTATGCATAAGATAAAGCGCGATGTTGACATCTTCATGCATCCATGACACAGCTTAGTGGAGTATAAAAGCAGAGCCAAGGCCTCCCATTCGAAGCATCCACCCTTGCCTCCCAGCAGAAAAGCAGGCCAGCCCTGGGACCTGTGTTCATAGTTCTAGGCCACAAATCTCTCCCATACCCCTTATCTCTGCTGATTCTCCCTCTGCAAGGCACTGTAATCCATCTCAACTTCATCTCCTCTTTCCCTGTTTCTATTAAAAAGTAGCTGTGTTCCTTGCCTCAGATCTGAATTTCTGTCGTGTAAAACTTGTTTGTGTTCATGTTAAACTTGTTCCTTGTGATGTTTGTGATGTGTTACATGTACTATATCATCTCCTAGTAGTCCCAGTAACTTAATCCTTGTGCCTGTTGTTGTCTAAGTGTTGCTGTTTTTACTGTTCCTGTCAACTTTTGTAGTTCTTGTGTTTAATCTGTGTTTGTTCTTGCCAGATTCATGTTTCTGTCATGTTCCTATATGTTTTTGTGATGTATTAGAGTAAAAAAGTCCAAATCTTTCCTCCCCAATTCCTCAATCTTCTGTCAACTTCATCTCCTTTTCCTAAATTCTGAACTTTTCGGCCAAAACAATAAATTCTGAATTCTGAATCTCTTATGTCCAAATTCTGAACTTCCCTGTTTCTGCACTGAGTATCCACCTAAACCTGCTCCTAGCCCTCACCTCCTTTTTCTCCAATCCTGAAATCTTGCTGATATGTCTTCCCCAAGTCTTCCTCTTCCTTCTCCAAGTTGTCTCACTCTCCAAATCTTTCTAGGACTCCTCCAAATTTCCTATCCAAACTGCTAAGTTTTGCTGTTCACTGTCTGAAATTCAGACTTAAACAGTTAAAACATAGCTCTCTAGATCTGTTTTTAGCCCTTAACCCTTGCTTTTCCCAGCCTAAATTCTTGCTTCATCCTCTTTCCTACCTCTTAATCTTGCTTCCATGCCTTGTCTCAACCCCAAATTCATTCTAGATCATTCCCTACCTTAATTTCTTTAGTGTTAAGTTTTAATCTGTCCACTGTCTGTTTTCAGCTCCTGAGGAAAGCTGATTTCAGATTGTGAACAGTAAAACTAGAAAACCCAAAAACATAGTTGTAACTTGTTTTTACTTGCTTAGTTTAGTTGTTTGCCACCCAAATTTGCTTGTTTAGCTATAAGATCTTGACTAGATATCTCTCTTGCACACCAATCCCTGAGGAGAACTTCATATTTTTACTGCTCTCACTACAGGATTTGCTAAATTGCAATTCCCAGAGTTCATCAGTTGGCGCCGTTGCTGGGGATTGGTCAATGGTTTCAAGTTAAAATCTGTAGACTGAACTTTTTACCTGTTTTTAAGTTGTCTTACTTTCTATTGCTAAGTTTAAAACTTGTTCTAGTTAATTATTGTATTTCTTTTTGCTTCTTACTTTTGTGCAAATTAGTGTAGTGCTACTTTCACTTTGAGGTATGGCTTACAATTCAGATTTCCATGGATACATGAGCATGCCTAGATGCCATATTTGTGATACTGAGTATAATTTTCAGAATGGGCCAAATTCTTCCAATTTTTATTCCAGTGAGCATTCTTTTGTTGCTCCTATATGCCATATTTGTGGTGTTCAAGGCCATATTCCTACTGATTTTCAGCAAGGGGGTTCTTCTTACACTCCAAATTGTTTTGGTATGAACTTTGCTCAACAACATAGTCCATACCACAACAATTACTCCCCTGGATGGCCTGAAAACCCAAATATGACATATAGGGACAGCGGCCATGTTATTTCATCATTTTCTCCTAGTTATCCAATGCAGGGATTTAGGAATGAAGAAGACAGCAACTATAAGCCACACTATCAGCAGATACAAGTCCAGAGGTTTCTGGAGAATGTTAGGATGTTTAACCACTTGATAGCTCAATTCTTTACTATTCAAGGCTTGCTGCTGTTGTAGATAAAAAATCTTGAAAAGAAGTTCAATCTGTTGTTTGCTAGAGCTGAGCTTGTGCTCCAAACTCAAGAAACTGATCCAGTGGAGTTAAATGACCCACCACTTGGTCAACCTGCAGTTCCTGCATTTGATGAAGATGAAGGCAATTGTGATGTCAAGGATGAAGAAATTACTGTTGAACATCTCATGCCCTTATTGATATCATTCCTCAAGAGATTACTACTACCAAGCATTCCACTACACCACCAATTGAGGTAGAGTTGAGGTATACATTTCCTGCCCTTGAGAAGTTACACATTGCTAATACTATTGCTCATGATATCATGCCTAAAATCGGCCACTCCAAACATGTTCCTTATTGCTATTCACATATCATTGGACACTCTATTGATGACTTACAAGGCATTGATCCTATATCCTCTTCTAGTTCTCCACATGATAGAAGAATTATGCATGATACTTGTCTTGTTAGTGCTCAATTCTCTCCTGTGAAAACTTGCAATTACCATGATATGCTTTACAACTATAATTACATGATTGGGTACTCCATTGATGATCTGGAAGGGCTGCACCCTATCACTTGCATTTTGTGTCTCCTTGAGTGTACTTTCAGGTTTCTACATGAGCAATGTCAACTTCTAACACACCATGTTCGAGTTGATATTCCATGGGATCCTGGTGGACCCATCGCATGGTGATGAAGGGAGAACCAGAGGGATATGAGCTGAAGTTATGCTAGGAGGAGAGGAGTATGAGGCTATGGGATGGTCAAGCTACTACATTTGCTACTTATTGCCCGGTGAGCTGTTTCTTACCCCAGCTGATCCATACTTTATTCATTGCAAATTTCAAGTGGGGGGGAGATTCTTTGCTTATATATGATGTCCATGAATTGTTTAGTTGCATATGCTTTATTGGACTTATTCCTTGTTTTGACTCAATAAATCATTTGTGCTTGAAAGAATGTCATTGTTGATTGGATTGCACAGCTAGTCAGATTGCATGCTTTGGACCGTGTTCACAAACCTTATATGCCTGATAATCATAATTGCTAAGCTTCAGTAGTTTCCCATGTTTGAATGATGTGTGGCAACATTATATAGTTTAGCATATAAGGTGATGACTTGTATTCTTTGAAACTTAGCAAAGTGAAGCTATCTGTGTAGGCTGTAATCATTCATAGTATACTTGCAATGCTTTTGGGCTACATTTGCTCTTTCTTTGTGTGTTGTTTTTAAAGTTTGCATCATTTATGCACTTGCATTGCACTATTTCAGAGCACTACTTGTACTTGTTTGAGCATTTGATTGCGCATAAGAGCATCATTTCATTTGTCTCAAATTTCCAAGAGCAATCTTGTACATCAATTGGGCAAAAAAGTGAGAAAAGAAAAATTATGATCAAAGCTTCTCAAAGCAAAATTCTGTCAAACAAGCCCTGTTCTCAAAAGTTAAAAAAGAAGAGAAATTCAATTCTTATTCTGCTCATTTAAGCATGAAACACACACCATCTTCTCTTTCAGAGGTGGCTTTACGTGATTGTTTCAGGCATTTTGTCACACCAGTGGCTCCCAGGGTACCACCATTGCGCGACGCGTGGGCCCCGTCTCCGAGTTCTCGGGAGGATTCCGTCCCGGGCAGCAGCCACGAGCTGCCCGGCAAGCCACCAGCCCGGAAGGGCTAGCGGAACTTCGGGGAATATCCCCACCTGGACACCTCCCGGGAGGGGGGTTCCCGGGTGTGTTTGGCCTGCGCGCTTCCCGGGGTGCGACTTGCCGAGAGGGGGAGTTCCCGGGCGCAGGCGTCCGCCACAAGGGTGGGGCCCAGAGGACAGAGCAACAGCGCCACGAGGGCGCGTGGCGGGCGCCGGGTGCGCAGTCTCACTAGGGCGTGGAGTGAGGCGCACGGCGCATTAAATGAGCCGACAGGAGGGGCGTTACCCATCCAAATCAGGTGAACAGTGGCTGTCCAGTCCTACCTTTAGGGTTTTAGACCCCTAACAGCGGAGGTGGCGTCCATGCATGCCACCAGCTCACCAAGGGGGAGTGGCATGTCTCCCTGGTCGACACTTGTAGTGCATGCACCGCGGCACCTATGGTATCCCCTTCAGTATAAAAGGAGGATCCCTGCCGACGGTCAAAGGGTTAGATGTTTGAACGGTTCCACACTTGATCTACAGTTGGCGTTGAACTCACAGTTAGCCATTAGGAGTAGCCTAAAACGGCAAAGATCACTCAGCCAAAAAGAGAGAACACCCGGGGACCCTCCCCCTGCAACGTGTAAACACCTGATTTATAATCAATATCAGTTCAGACAGGCAGGACGTAGGGTTTTACACCTCCGGGTGGCCCGAACCTGGGTAAAAACGTGTGTGCATGTGTCCTTAGCTTGCATGCATCTGGGGTACGCTACTTTGCAGGTTACGAACGCCATCGGCCACGCCGGCGATCGCCGGAGCGATCCCCGACGCCCCTGCCGAACCTAAAAGGGGACGTGACCGCACGCCCCCGGTGTCAGAGCCCCGTGCGACGACATCTGGCGTGCCAGGTAGGGGGTGCGAGAGGAGAGCTCCCCAGTGACCGCCGGCAGCAACGTTTGCATCGGCGTCGGCCTCCTCTTCTTCGCCGACAGGACTGGCCACCATGCCCCCCAAGCGGGCTGGTGACCCTCGGATAGACTCGCGTAAGGCCCCAGCGGCACACACGCGGTCGCATGACGTGCGACCCGCATTGGGGGCTCAGGAGGATCCAGAGCCCTCGAGGTAGCGGCAGCGGCACCATGAGCATACCGCGTCGCAAGCGACACCCGGGGGCTCACACCCCGTGCACCCGGAGGCGTGCGGGGCCAGAGCGGACAGCAGCCGCTCGGGAAATCGGCTGCCTCCCGCACGAACCCCGGCGGAAGCCATCATCGCCACGCGTGTCATGGTGCGGTATGAACCGCAGCAAGGCACGCCGGCGCACGAGATGTGGGGCGAGGAGTTGGACGCGCTCCTTGCTCTGGCCGCCCAGCAGCCGCAACGCGAGGGCGCCCCGGTAGGCTCCGGCCACGGGCAGAACCCGGAGCGCGGAGACGCGCCCCGCGCCTCGCGACAGGGGGAGAACCCTCCTCCGCAGGGAGCCCAGGGAAACGGGGGCCCGGAGGGGTCCTCGGACTCGTCACCCACCGTCACGGGGTGACGCGCGCGGCATTTTGAATGCCCGCCAGCAAGAGGATCTACGCCAGCGCTTAGAGCGCCGGCGCCGGCGCGAGGTGGAGCGCCACCGCCCGCAGGAGCAGGAAGATGCTCGCATGGGCCTCGAGGACGGCTGCACCGCTTTCACGCGCGAGCTGCAGCGGGTGACCTGGCTCCGTAAGTTACGAGCGCCAGCGCTCGGTACGTACGACGGGACCGTGAATCCCAAGGATTTCCTCCTGACCTACACGTTGTGGATGCACGCCATCGGCGCCGACGACAAGGTCAGAGCCAAGTGGTTCCCAATGGTCTTGAAGGGATCAGCGAGAACCTGGCTGCTCAACCTGCCCGTTGGGTCCATCGCCACTTGGGCAGACCTGCGCGAGCAGTTTGTGAGCGCGTTCTAGGGCGACTACAAGTGCCCGGGGACCATGGCGGAACTGCACACCATCATGCAGAAGCCAGGAGAGACGTTGCGGAGTTTCGTTAACCGTTTCTCCAATCTCTCCTATTCTATCCCGGAGGCGGAGGCGGCTGCCATCGTCAACACCTTCACCATCAACGTCCGCGACCCCAAGATGCGCGAGAAGGTGAGCACGCATCCGATCCGGACGACGCAGGATCTATACGCCCTGGCGCACCCTGGCGCACAGGTGCGCCATGGCCGAGGAAGGGCGCTTAGCACCCAAGCTAGCGGCCAAGGCTGCCGCGAGCCCCGGTGAGGGTTCGCAGAAGAAGGGTTCCCGCAAGAGCAGCGGGAAGCAAGTTCTCGCTGCGGACTCGGGGGTTCCTGCCCTGAGGCCTGCGAAGAAGGCCTCGCCGGGTGGCGGGACTAGCGGCAAGCAGGGTGACGCGCCCCGCTGCCCCATCCACAACAACTCCACCCACGACGCGCCGGACTGCCGCATCCTGCAGGGGATCAAGCAGTGACGCAAGCAGCGCCATGAGGAGCGCCACGCAGCTGGCGCCTGCTTTAACTGCGGCGACATCGGGCATCTCTCCTGAGATTGCCCGAACGACCCCAAAGCGGGGCCAAGGCCTGCCGGCAGCGACGCCGGCAGGGACGAACCCTAAGGGGGAAGTGGCCAGCCGCGCGCGGGACGGGAGCGCCCTCCCCGGGGACGCGACAGGGCCCGCACGGAGGAGCAGCACGAGTCTGACTGCACTGGTGGCGACAAACCGGGCTTCCAGGAGCCTCGCGGCGTCGCCTGCATCCATGGGGGAGCCTATGCTCTCCCATCCCACACCGCGGTGAAGCGCCTCACCCGCGACGTGTGCGCGCTGTTGCCGGATGCGGAGCCGCAACAGCCGCTGATGTGGTCGCATGTGCCGATCACCTTCGGCGCTGACGATCACCCAGCGCGGCAGCTGGGTTCAGGGGTAATACCCTTCGTCGTCTCACCGATCATCAGCAATATGACGGTGACCAAGGTACTGGTGGACAACAGAGCGGGGCTTAACCCCCTGTCCGCCAGGCTGGTGGAGAAACTCCAGTTGCCGGTGGAGCAGCTGAAGTCCACCGACCCATTCCGGGGGGTGAACCCTGGGATCGTGCGCCCGCTGGGGCGCATCACGTTGCCGGTCACCTTCGGGTCCCAGGAAGCGTTCAGGACCGAACACATAGTGTTCGACGTGGCACACACCCCGTTGCCCTACAACGGGATCCTTGGTCGGCCAGTGCTGATCAAGTTCATGGCAGCTACGCATTGCGCTTATGGCATGATGAAGATGCCGTCCGTATATGGAGTTCTCTCCATCAGGTGCGACCTCAAGGACGCGGCCTGGTGTGTTGGTGAGGTTTTCAAGGCCGCCGCTGCGGCTGACGCTAGCGATGAAGGCGCTGCCGGAGACGACGGCTCGCCGGGCGATGCCCCGGCAACAAAGAAGGCCCACGCCGCGCCGCAAGAGCGTGCTGGGGGAAGCGCAGGCTCGAGCTCGCGCCCTGGCAAGGGACAGAAGCTCCGGGAGGAGGCCGCCAAGGTGAAGAAACTGCCCCTCCAAGCCGGCAACATGGAATGCACCGTCACCATCGGTGCGAACCTTACTGCCGAATAGGAAAGCGCCCTCGTCACTTTCCTCTGGGATAACACCGACGTGTTCGCCTGCGAACTGTCGGACCTTCCCGGAGTCCCCAGGGAGGTGATTGAGCAGCGGCTCGCGGTGCGCCCGGACGCGCGCCCCGTCAAGCAGAAGATCCGGCGGCAAGCACAGGAGCGTAAAGAGTTCATCAAGCAGGTGGTGGACAAGCTCAAGGCTGCCGGGGCTATCAGGGAAGTTCTGTACCCCACTTGGTTGGCTAACCCTGTAGTAGTACCTAAAGCAGGAAACAAGCTTCGCATGTGCGTAGATTTTACTGATCTCAATCGTGCATGCCCCAAGGATCCCTTCCCTGTACCCCGCATCGACCAAATAGTTGATTCTACCGCTGGTTGTGACTTGCTGAGTTTTCTGGATGCTTTTTCCGGCTACCATCAAATTAAGATGGCGGTCGAAGATGAGGAAAAAACAGCTTTCATTACCCCGGTTGGCTGCTATTGTTATACATGCATGCCATTTGGGTTGAAGAACGCGGGCTCCACATTTCAGCGCGCGCTGCGCCAATGTTTGGGGCCCCAGCTAGGCCGCAACGCGGAGGCCTACATGGACGACATCGTCATCAAATCGAAGCGCGGGGACTCGCTGATTGATGACCTGCGGGAGACTTTCGATAACCTCCGCAGGATCAAGCTTAAGCTGAACCCCAAATGCACCTTCGGTGTGAACTCCGGTCAACTTCTGGGTTTCTTGGTTTCGCACAGGGGGATACAAGCCAATCCGAGCAAGATAGAATCCATCGTGAAGATGGAGGCTCCCCGCAATGTGAAAGATGTCCAGCGCCTCAACGGCTGTGTTGAAGAACGCGCCCTGCCTTTCTTCAAGGTGATGAAGAAGAAGGGTCCGGTTGACTGGACTCCCGAGGCCGAGGCAGCGCTCCGGGAACTCAAGCAGTACCTGAGGTTGCCGCCCGTCCTCGTCGCCCCCAAGCTGGGCGAGCCACTGCTACTTTACCTAGCAGCGACTGACCAGGTGGTCAGCTCAGTGCTGGTTGCCGAGAGGGAGGAAGATGTCCCAGGGACTGAGGCAGCAGGGCAAGGGGCTGAGCGGCCCCTATCAACCGCCTCGGACCCGGGGACCACCCCCGAGCCGGCGGCTTCCGCACCGCGGAAGCGATTGGTGCAGCACCCGGTGTACTTCATCAGCACGGTGCTGCACGACGCGCGAACAAGGTACCCGCAAGTACAGAAGCTCCTTTTGGGGATTCTCCTTGCGTCCCGCAAGCTGCGCCACTACTTTCAGGCGCACCGCGTCACGGTGGTGTCAGGGTTCTGCCTTGAGCGAGCCCTCACCAACCGTGAAGCCACCGGGAGGGTGGTCGAATGGAGGATGGAGCTGTCGGAGTTCGACCTCCACTTCACCAACTCTAAGAGCATCAAGAGCACGGCCTTGGCGGCCTTCGTCGCGGAATGGACGTCAACAAGCGCGGAATGGACGTCAACAAGCGTGGAAGAGAATGAGCCGGAGACCAGCCTGCCCGGCAAGCTGGACGAGGACCACTGGGTACTCTACTTCGACGGCGCGTTCAGTCTCCAAGGAGCTGGCGCTGGGGTCGTCATCTAGTCACCGACAGGGGACCAGTTGAGGTTCATTGTCCACCTCGATTTCCCGAACTCCACCAATAACACAGCGGAATACGAGGGCTTGCTCGCCGGGTTACGGATGGCGATCGCCCTCGACATCAAGCGTCTAGTTGTTCGCGGGGACTCCCAGCTCGTGATCAACCAGGTGAACAAGGACTATGACTGCCCGCAGATGGCACCGTACGTGGAGGAAGTCTGCAAGCTAGAACGTAAGTTCAAAGGTTTGCGTTTCGAGCACGTCAAGCGGACGGATAATTTCGCTGCTGACGAGCTGGCCAAGATGGCAGCAGAGCGCCGGAAGCCTCCGGCGGGGGTGTTCTGCCAGAAGCAAGCGGCTCCTTCAGTCACCCCCGAGCCGACTGCCGGGGACGCCCCTCCAGCAACCGAAGGAACCCCCGCGACAGCAGGGGTCCATGCCGCTGATATAGCGGCATGCGTTGGAAGGGAGATCCCTCCCTGGGCGATGGAGATCGCCCGCTAGTTGCAAGGGGAGGCTCTCTCGGAAGATGACGTTGCCGCGGAACGAGTAGCGCGGCAAGCCAAAATGTACACTGTGGTGGATTGAAACCTCTGCCGCAGGCGTGCAAACGGTGTCAAGCTTATCTGCGTGCCGCAAGACGAAGGGCACGCACTGTTGGAAGAGATACATCGAGGCACATGTTCGCACCATGTGGCCTCCCGGGCCTTAGCCGGCAAGGTGTTTTGGCACGGCTTCTACTGGCCTACGGCCCTGGTCGACGCAGAGCGGCTGGTGAAGACGTGCGAAGCGTGCCAGTTCCACTCGAAGAAGAGCAACCAGCCGGCGCAGGCCCTGCACGTCATCCCTTCCTCGTGGCCGTTCGCGGTCTGGGGGCTTGATATCATCGGCAAGCTACCGAGAGCGGTTGGCGGTTACGAATACTTGTTCGTGGCCATCGACAAGTTCTCCAAGTGGGTAGAAGTGGAACCAGTGCGGAAGGTGACCGCCCAGGCGGCCATCAAGTTCTTCAAAAGCATTGTGTGCCGGTTTGGTGTGCCTAACAGCATTATCACCGACAACGGCACGCAGTTCACGAGTGCAGTGTTCCAGGCCTATTGTGAGGGCATGGGCATTAAGTTGCACTTCGCGTCCGTTGGTCATCCGAGGAATAACGGACAGGCAGAGTGAGCCAACGCAGAAGTGCTGCGGGGGCTCAAGACGAGAACCTTTGACAAGCTCAAGGGCCACGGGAAACACTGGGTTGAAGAACTCCAGCCCGTGCTTTGGTCAATCAGGACCACACCTAGTCGGGCAACGGGCGAAACTCCTTTCACCCTTGTCTACGGGGCAGAAGCGGTGCTGCCCCTCGAGCTCAAGCACGGATCTCCCCGGGTACGCGCGTACGGAAACACCAGCCAACACGAGCAAAGGGTGGACGATCTAAACTTCATCGAAGAGCTTCGATGCCGGGCTGCTGTGCAAGCCGCGCGCTACCAGCAGGGACTCCGTCGTTATCACGACAGGCGAGTCCATCCCCGGGGGCTCGAGAACGAAGACCTTGTCCTGCGCCAAATACAAGGAACGAAGGCCGGGAACAAGTTGACTCCGAAATGGGAGGGGCCCTTTCAGGTAGTGCAGGTGACCAGACCGGGGGCTGTCCGGCTGGAAACCGAAGACAGCTTGCCAGTGCCAAATAGTTGGAATATTGAGCATTTGCACAAGTTCTACCCGTGTAGCGGCGGAGCCCGACCCTCAGGTGATGCTGCCGATGCATACCTCTCGAACTAGTGTAGCCAGGCAGCCCCCGTGTGTAAACCACTAGTTATTGTGAATAAACATAGGTGTTTCTTTTCAGAACTTCAAAGTTGCCTTGCTTATTTGTGCGTTCCCCCCCTTCTTCTGTCTCCTGCTTTTGGTGCACGAAAGTGTCTTCCCAAACTTGGTTGTGAGCAAGGGGCTGCTGGAGCCTCGAAAGCAAAAACCCCATTACCGGGTCACTCCGCCACGGGGCATGCAGTCGTCGGGTTAACCGCGACGTGCATCGTGGGACATGCAGTTGCCAGGCTCCCCGCAATGTGCATCACGGGACACGCAGTTGCTGGGCTCCCCGCAATGTGCACCCCGGCTGGGAAATAGAATGCTCACATCCAAGTTTGGTTTCAACCCTTTCGTGCCCGGGGGCTGGGAGGCAGGAGAGTTCTCGTGTTGCTTTATGTATTTTCGTGAATTTCAAAAAAAAATTCAGCACCTCGGGCCTGGTAAGAATCTAATCTGCAGGAAAAGGTGGAATCTCACGCACTGTAATACCCGTGGGCTGCCCACGGGTCGCGGCATGTAGCAGCGCCTTGTGGTGCAGAGCGACCGCAACACAAGGGACTCACCGCACTCCGTGGCTCTTGACTCGGGAGGGCGCCGCCACGTGTGCCACAGCAACTTGGCATGCGGGGTGGCAAAGACTATACTACATGTCGAAGGGGGGGATGCCACGGGTGCTGCGCTGATCCATCGCGCGCGGTGGCGAGCCACTCCCCCGCACCTATAAAAGGCACGCCCCAGCCATGGAACGGCTCAGAGCAAAGCCGAGAAAGGGGCTGTTAAGGTGGGCGGTGCCGTGGAGGCGCGATGGTAGTGCATTCCATCAGCGCTTAGCGCCAACGGGTGCACTGCCATCGCACCCTTGCCGCATCGCCCCATCGAGCCCGCTCCGCATTGCCAAGCTGGATCTCATGCCGAGCCGCTGCTCCCACCGCGTCCTCAGTGGCCTTGACCTGCGCCTCCAACTTGAAGCGAAGCCCCTGAATCTCGCCGCGGTAGTTGGCAATCAGGTCGCTCTTCTCGTCCAGCCGGGCCTGGGCCGCCGCGAGCACCTCGGCGTGCTCCTTCTTGGTCGCCTCGAGGGTTGCCACCATCAAGTCCAGCTCCCCCTGAAGCTTCGTGCGCTGGGCCTCCAGCTGCCGGTGGAGTTCGGCCTCCGGGACGACCGGTTCCTCGGCGTCCTCCCAGGCTTGTCGGGCAAGACGCGCCTCCTCCCTCGCGAGGCGCGTCTCCTCGCGCGGCCGGGAGAGTTCTTGCCGTTCCCTCTCCACAGCTTCCCGCACCTCGCCAAGTTGGTTCTTGGCAACGGCGTGGTGCTCCCTCACCTCGTTGAAAGAGGTGATGAAGGCTTGCTGTTGGTCCCTGACGGCGTCCAGGAACCGGTGCCCCCGCTCGAAGATGCTCGGATCCCAGGTGATAGGATTCCAAGCTAGCCCGGCTAGGGTGCCGAGGTCGGTGTTGGGGAGGGCAGCTGAGGACGACGAAGCTCCCGTTGCCGTTGTAGGGCTGTGCGGGGGGTCGCCTGCCTGCTCCGTGGGATCCTGTCGTCCTTCCCCGGCAACTTCCCCTTCACTCGCGCCAGGGGACCCCGGGGCTGGAGAAGCCTCCCTGCTCCTGGTAGGATCCATTCCTTGTTGGGCAACGGGCGAGTCACCAAGCGCCGTCTCGGTGGTGACAGTGGCCGCTGCTGCCGCTGCCGCTGGTGCGGCAGGGCTTGATGCGAGAGCCGGTTCCGGCTCCTCCGCCGCCCTCGCAATCTCGACGGCATGGTCGAGATCAACCACGGTCGCGCCCGCTCCCGATGCGGGTGTGCTCGTGCCTACAGCAATAAGAAGCATGAGGATCGACAAGTAAGAGAGCTATCGGAAGGGGACGAGGGTGGCCGGGGCGGTTACCCTGCACGGCAGATGGACTTGCGAGGGGGGCCTCCCCGCCTCACCTGTGCCGGCGGGAGCCTCCGAAAGGCTTGCCACGAGCGAGCTGCCACTTGCTGGAGAAGAAGGTATGTTTATATGATTAACTAACAACTGAAAAAATGCAGAAAGGAGAAGCAAAGGAGCCATACCAGTCGCCGGCCCCGCCCCCATAGGGGCTGGGTCGTCGGTGGGCGCGGTGATGGCGCCGCTAGCCCCTGTGACGGTCGGGTCAGCAGCACCGCCGATGTCTGTGTGTGCCCTCTTGCTCGGCGTAGCGGGCGGGGAGTCGCTCCTCCCCCTTTTGCTGGCACCCGCCGGCGAGTTGGACCTCGGAGGGTTGCGCCGGAGCGCGAAGCCCCGGAAGACCCCCCGAGCGGGCGGCACCGTAGGTGCCTGCTGGGTCGCCGTGTCCCGGGGCGTCGCGGGAGACAGTGGCGAAGCCGCTGCAGAATCAGGGCCCGACCCCGGGGAGGCTGCCAGCGCACCCCCGGCGGTTGCGGTTGCTGAGGCCGTTGCTGGGTCACTGGTGGCCCCCGCCGAGGCGCTGGCGGGTGCCACCGGAGCAGCCACCGTCGCGGTGCGGGCGACCGCTGCTAGGGCGGGTGTCGCCATTGTGACTCCAGCGCCCCCGCGGGCACGGGCGCCGCTGAAGTACCGACGGGCGCCCCTGAAGCGGCTGCCGCCACGGGGCTGGCAGCCGCTACTGGGGCGGATGTCGCCGTCGAGGGGGTAGCCACGGCCGCTGCGAACGTCCTTGATCTCCGCACGATCAGGGGCGCGTTGTCGCTGTCCTCATCGGCGTCGTCCACGGAGACGACTTCTGAGGACACTGCAGCCTGGCCCGCCTCGTCATCCAGCGACTGGAGGGAGGGCCAGCTAGTCTCCGACTCGCCCCCGCTCCCCTCGAGCACCTGCTTCCCGTGAAGTGCTAGCGGGGGAGCACGTGGGATCCGAGTGGGGGTGTCGTCCATCAACCCCCACTCGTTGCAGGGCGGGAAGGCGGCGACGATATCGTTGAGCGCCGCGACCCCGGCATGGAGGGAGAAGACCCCCGGCAGGAACTTCGTTGATTGGAAGGTTTCGCCGGAGATTCCCCTCACCCACGTCCTGAGGGCTTCCAAATCCATGCCGTCCTAGTGGAGGCGTGTTCTGCCCCAGGACCCGTGTACATCCACGCGGGCCGGGAGCGCAGTTGGAGCAGCGCGATACGCCGGTTGACGAAGGCGCGCGCCACGTCCACATCGGTGAGCCCCGCTAGCCGCAGCGCCTTGATCTTCTCCACGATGGGGAGGAGATCGGCATCGCGGTGGTACTTGTCCTGCCAGCCGCTGTGGGGTTGCGGCAGCTCCGTGGGCGAGAGGATGAACTCTTGGGGGTCTTCCACTCGGATCCAGCACCAGTCGCCCCGCCACTCCTTCTCAATCTTCTTCCCCGACCGGACGATGAACTCGGACTTCATCGGCTCGCGGGCGCGGAACACCACCCCCGACGACATCGCCTTCGCGTTGTCAATCCGGGGGTAGAAATAGTGGCGGAAGAGCACCACCGACGGCATCACCCCCACGAACGCTTCACAGAGGAACTGGAAGGTGGCGAGAAGAAACAGCGATGTGGGGTGGAGATGCGCCACCCGCAGCTGGTACGACTCCATCAGTGCGTGGAGGAGCAACGAGAACGGCGGCACCAGCCCGGTGAGGAGAAAGCGCGCGAACACCCGGAAGTCGTTGTCCTGGTGCTCGGCGCCCACCGGAAGATCAAGGTCTCCCCGTGCTCGTTGAACTTGGAGGCGACGGCATGCCGGACCTTGTCCAGCGCCTCGCCGTTGTAGCCAGGCCGGTAGAAGGCGAGCGTGGCTCGCATCTCCCGCTTCTTCTGGACTTTGGCGGCGGCTGCCTTGGTTGCCGCCTCGCTCTTGCTGGCCGCCGCTCTCTTCGAGACCTGCACCTCTTTTCCCTTCCTGGTGGTGGGGGGCGCCATGGGGGACGAGGAAGGAAGCTAGCAAGAACACTTGGGTACGAGATGCGAAGGAGGATGAAGGCGAAGGCTGTGGGGAATAGAATGCTTTCCCCTTTTTGGGCAGTGGAAAAAACTTTATAACACCCGGCCGTTTGGTAACGGCCGGTTCCGTACCCTACAGGTGCGCGGGGATAACTCTTAATCACAAGGAGTAATGCGCGGCGTGGCCTTAACTTCCCCGTTTAAAGGGGCAGTTAGGGCGGAAATCACGCGCCCAACACTCCGTCTGTAATGGCGTGGTACTAGGGGCAGCGAAGGGACGCGGGCCCGAGGCTAATCGGGGCCCACACGTTGGTTCTGGGCGTAGCCCGGCAACCGACCTGGGGAAGGCTCATCCGGGGACAGGTGATGCCGGCCCACGCCCGGGGGCTACTGTCGCACCAGTGGCTCCCGGGGTACCACCGTTGCGCGACACGTGGGCCCCGTCTCCGAATTCCCGGGAGGATTCCGTCCCGAGCAGCAGCCACGAGCTGCCCGGCAAGCCACCAGCCCGGAAGGGCTAGCGGGGCTTCGGGGAATATCCCCACCAGGACACCTCCCGGGAAGCCGCTTCCCGGGAGGGGGGTTCCCGGGTGTGTTTGGCCTGAGCGCTTCCCGAGGTGCGACTTGCCGGGAGGGGGAGTTCCCGGGCGCAGGCGTCCGCTACAAGGGTGGGGCCCAGCGGACAAAGCAACAGCGCCACGAGGGCGCGTGGCGGGCGCCGGGTGTGCAGTCTCACCAGGGCGTGGAGTGAGGCGCACGGCGCATTAAATGAGCCGACAGAAGGGGCGTTACCCATCCAAATCAGGTGACAGTGGCTGTCCAGTCCTACCTTTAGGGTTTTAGACCCCTAGCAGCGGAGGTGGCGTCCATGCATGCCACCAGCTCACCGAGGGGGAGTGGCATGTCTCCCTGGTCGACACTTGTAGTGCATGCACCGCAGCACCTGTGCTATCCCCTTCAATATAAAAGGAGGACCCCCGCCGACGGTCAAAGGGTTGGATGTTTGAACGGTTCCACATTTGTTCTACAGTTGGCGTCGAACTCATAGTTAGCCATTAGGAGTAGCCTAAAACGGCAAAGAGCACTCAGCCAAAAAGAGAGAACGCCCGGGGACCCTCCCCCCGGCAACGTGTAAAAACCTGATTTATAATCAATATCAGTTCAGACAGGCAGGACGTAGGGTTTTACACCTCCGGGTGGCCCGAACCTGGGTAAAAACGTGTGTGCATGTGTCCTTAGCTTGCATGCATCTGGGGTACGCTACTTTGCAGGTTACGAAGGCCATCGGCCACGCCGGCGATCGCCAGAGCGATCCCCGACGCCCCTGCTGAACCTAAAAGGGGATGTGACCGCACGCCCCCTGTGTCGGAGCCCCGTGCGACGACACATTTCATAAGGACGAAGCACACCCCATTTGCTCTTCTAGGAGATGGTTAAGTGATTGCTTCAGGCATCATACATCCACGCTAAGAACTAACTGATGTTGCCAGTTTCTCGGGAAGGAGTCAATATCATGTTTAGGCATTCTCACGCTCATATTAAGGACGAAACACACCCTGTCTACTCTTCTAGGGACAATTTTATGTGCTTGTTTCGAGGCATCCTAAGGATTATGGCTCATGATGTTTGCCTCTCGGGATGGAGGCATTGTGCATGCTTAGATGATTGTCCAGCATCATGCTGCCTGCATATGGTTTTTATCTAGCCTTGGTGCATTGGATGTATCATTTAGATGAGTACATTTTATACAGATAGCCTCTCTTTGGTAAATTTGTTTGAATACATGATTGTTCTTATATACCATCGTATATCTTGAGGCGATCATCATTGCTAATTCAGCTTGTTAATATCTTTGTTTCAAATTTGGCAAACCATTGATGCTGAAGCATGTCATTCTACTAAAACAAATCTCTAATCACAAGAACTTGCCCTATTGTGTGCAATTTGCAAAGCTGTTGCATTTCAGTTTTACCCTCATTCCTTATTGAGCTATATTTATCATTTTGCTTGAGGACAAGAAAATGTTTAAGTGTGGTGGTATGATCGGTGCCCATTTTACACTTTAATTCAAACTCATTTCGTACTGATCATGTTTGAATATTGGCATATTTGAATTTGAATTTAAAATATTTGAACCAAATATGCCCAAATCTGCCATTTTATAACACTTTGACATTTATATGCAGGTTTGGTGCGCAGAGGCACCTTCCTTCATCCATCAGCTTGTATCAAGGACCAAAAGAGAAGAAACTAAAAGGCAGAAGATAAGAAGGCCAAGTCATCAAGCTAAAAGTGGTGAAGTAGCTCCTTGTTGCTGTGTTTTTGTGCAAAGTTTGAACCTTCTCTCCATCAGCTAGGCAGCAAGGACTAAAAGTGAAGGATTAGAAGAAGAAGAATTGGTCAACAACCCAAAAATTAGAGAAGAAGGCAGTAGAAGCTGCCCTCAAATGCAAAAAGGCAGAAAAAGGTGGGATCTGCCCATGCAGCAAGGAAGAAAAGCAAGGGGGCTTTGTGCATAAGATAAAGCTCGATGTTGACATCTTCATGCATCCATGACACAACTTAGTGGAGTATAAAAACAGAGCCAAGGCCTCCCATTCGAAACATCCACCCTTGCCTCCCAGCAGAAAAGCAGGCCAGCCCTGGGAAGGGCTGGCAGAAACCCAAGCTCCAAGTTCATCCTTTTCATGGCATCCAAGATCCAATCCTGACCTGTGTTCATAGTTCTAGACCACAAATCTCTCCCATACCCCTTATCTCTGTTGATTCTCCCTCTGCAAGCACTGTAATCCATCTCAACTTCATCTCCTCTTTCCCCATTTCTGTTAAAAGGTAGTTGTGTTTCTTGCCTCAGATCTGAATTTCTGTCGTGTAAAACTTGTTTGTGTTCATGTTAAACTTGTTCCTTGTGATGTTGTGATGTGTTACATGTACTATATCATCTCCTAGTAGTCCTAGTAGCTTAATCCTTGTGCTTGTTGTTGTCTAAGTGTTCCTGTTTTTACTGTTCCTGTCAATTTTTGTAGTTCATGTGTTTAATCTGTCGATCTGTGTTTGTTCTTGCTAGATCCATGTTTCTGTCATGTTCCTATATATTTTTGTGATGTATTAGAGTAAAAAAAGTCCAAATCTTTCCTCCCCAATTCCTCAATCTTCTGTCAACTTCATCTCATTTTCCTAAATTCTGAACTTTTTCCTCTAAAACCTGCTGTTCCTCCCTCTTCTTCTCTAAATCTGCTCTTCTCCTCTTGTTTCCTTCTTTCCCCTATCTCTAATCATTCCCCTAAACCCATTCTTAACCCATGCCAGTCTATTTTCTCATCCAAATCCCAAATTCTAGCAATTTCTGTCCAAAGTCTGAATTTCTGTCCAAAACTCTGTTGTTCTTCCCCAAACCTTCTAATTCTCCCTAAACCTGACCTTTTCCAACCCCGATTCTTGTTTCTAAACCTTCCCCACATCTCCTTCCAGCTCTACACCTCTGTCCCAACTCCAAATTTCGGCCAAAACAACAAATTCTGAATTCTGAATCTCTTTGTCCAAATTCTGAACTTCCCTGTTTCTGCACTGAGTAGCCACCTAAACCTGCTCCTAGCCCTCACCTCCTTCTTCTCCAATCCTGAAATCTTGCTGATATCTCTTCCCCAAGTCTTCCTCTTCCTTCTCCAAGTTGTCTCACCCTCCAAATCTTTTTAGAACTCCTCCAAATTCCCTCTCCAAACTGCTAAGTTTTGCTGTTCACTGTCTGAAATTAAGACTTAAACAGTTAAAACATAGCTCTCTAGATCTGTTTTTAGCCCGCTTGCTTTTCCCAGCCTAAATTCCTCCTTCATCATCTTCCCTACCTCTTAATCTTGCTTCCATGCCTTGTCTCAACCCCAAATTCAATCTAGATCATTCCCTGCCTTAATTTCTTTAGTGTTAAATTTTAATCTGTCCACTGTCTGTTTTCAGCTCCTAAGAAAAGCAGATTTCAGATTGTGAACAGTAAAACTAGAAAACCCAAAAACATAGTTGTAACTTGTTTTTACTTGCTTAGTTTAGTTGTTTGCCACCCAAATTTGCTTGTTTAGCTATAAGATCTTGACTTGAAATCTCTCTTGCACACCAATCCCTGAGGAGAACTTCATATTTTTACTGCTATCACTACAGGATTTGCTAAATTGCAATTCCCAGAGTCGATCACTTACTGCGAGAACATGGGCACTAAGATTCACTTTGCCTCCGTCGCTCACCCGAGGAGCAACGGGCAAGAAGAGCGAACCAACGCGGAAGTGCTGCGGGGGCTCAAGATGAGAAACTTTGACAAGCTCAAAGGCCACGGGAAACACTGGGTTGAAGAACTCCAACCCGTGATGTGGTCGCTACGGACCACACCAAGTCGGGCGACGGGTCAAACTCCATTTGCCCTTGTCTACGGGGCAGAAGCTGTGCTGCCCCTCGAGCTCAAGCATGGGTCACCTTGGTTACGCGCGTACGGCGACAAGAGCCAACACGCACAGAGGAGATTCGATGCCGGGCTGCTGTGCGAGCTGCAGGCTACCAGCAGGGACTCCGTTGTTATCATGACAGAAGAGTCCGTCCCCGAGGGCTCGAGGTTGGAGACCTCGTCCTGCGCCGGATACAAGGAACGAAGGCCGGGAACAAGTTGACTCCAATCTGGGAAGGCCCTTTCCGGGTAGTGCAGGTGACCAGACCGGGGGCTGTTCGGCTGGAAACTGAAGAAGGCTTGCCGGTGCCCAATAGTTGGAACATTGCGCACCTGCGCAAGTTCTACCCATGAAACGATGGTGCCTTACCCATGGATGACGCTGCGGCAGCGTGCCTCTTTAAGCTAGTGTAGCCGGGCAAGGCCCGATTGTAATCCACTAGCACGAAGTTGAATAAAGATAAGTGTTGTTTTAATGAATATTATGTTTCCTGTTAATATTTGCGTCTGTCTCCTGCCCTAGGTGCACAGAATTGCCTCCTCATCCTTGGCCGTGAGCAGGGGGCTGCTGGAACCCTAAAAACCAAGCTCGTTGCCGGGACACCCCGGAACGACGCCTAGCAGCTGATGGACCCATCAGCAACGTGCTACGTGCCAGCAAGGCACCATGGAAATATGAAAATGCTCACACCCAAGTCCGAGGTCTACTCTTCTGTGCCCGGGGGCTGGGAGGCAGGAGGTTATCCAGTTTGTGCTGTTTTTCGTGCATTTCGATTTTTTTTTGCTATGCACCTTGGGAACTCCAAGAATCTGACATGCAGGGTAAAGATGGAGACAAAGGCACACGGTGATGCTCGTGGGGCGGTCACAGGTGTCGTCGTCTTGCGAGTAAGTTGTACATATATGGCAATTATTTCGAGGCTTGATGCAGGAAACTGAGACAGGGCCAGCGCCTCCACGTGTCCGCTGGTAGTACCACGTGCGTGGCGGCAATGGCAACGCTTCGGCTATTTAAAGACTGGAGCAAGCGCACCAGCAACGGGCAAGAAGGCAAGAGATGTCGCAGAGAGGCGATGGTGGTGCATCCCTCTGCGCTTGTCTCTGAGGGTGTTCCCACCATCGCGGCCCTGCCACACCTCTTATGAAAGGACACCAGAAATGGCGATGCAAGAAGCGAGAGGCGTCGCGAAGAGGCGGTGGCGGTGCATGCCTCCGCGTGTGCCGCTGGAGGGTGCACGGCCACCGCGTCCTTGCCACGACTCTCAACAAGGTGCTCCAAGAGCAAAGAGAACAACAAGCTAAGTACTTTGTTTTGAGTCCTTGGTTCTTCCTTTAGTAACACTGGTTTGCCGAGGTAAGCTCAGTCCCCGTGTAGCCGGAGTGTAGGAAGGACGCTTGCGGGGGGAGGACGCCCCCCACAGGTGGCTCGCGGGTCCGTCCCGGAGGCGTGCGCGCTGGGGTGTTAACCTGCGGGCGGAGTGGCTAGCCGCTGCTGTTTGGCCCTAGGTCGGCACTGCGGGTCCGTCCCGGGTCCCTAGTCTGGCTAAGCACGTAGCTGGTGAGCCCCCGGATACACAAGGTTAAAGCACGGGAAGGACAGAGCCTCTCCCCGACAAGCTGGTCATAAGCGGAAAAGCAAATAAAATGGCATTGGATAAAATAAAACTTGAACAAACGAGTTCACAAATAGCATTCGGAATGACAAGAAAAGGCTAATATAAAGAAGTTCTAAGGCGCCTTGCGCCACTTGCAGAAAAGTAAAAACAAAGAACGAGCAGATAACTACGCAGGAGGTGCTCCCGGGGAATCTGTGTCGGCGTCAGGTGCCTCCTCAATGCCGGGGGCTTCTCTAGCGGCCTCCTCGTCGACAACTTCAGCTTCATCGACCTTGCCCTGCATCCGCGCCACCCTCTCGTCGACGACGCCCTACACCGCTTCCCGGTGTGTCTTGGCCTCTTCCTCGTCTGACCAGGCGTCGAAGACCGACTCGAACGAGAAGTCGGGATGGGCGGAGTGGACCCGGGTAAGAATTTGCCCACCGACCTGCTCGGCTGCGAGGCCGACCTGCCGGTCCCTGAAATCCGTGACGAAGTTCTGCAGGCCGTGCAACCGGCCGACGAAGTCTGAAAAAAGGAGGTGAAGCTACCCATGTTCGCCCCGTCAAAGGAGGTCACCGGGATGTCGAACCCCTGCAGCGCCTCCACCGCCGAGTCCGCTAGCTTCTTCCGCCTGGCTACCTCCCCCATCCTACGGGCCCGCAGCTTGGTGCATGCACCGCGAGCCTCCTAGGCCTGCAGCTTGTGCTCACGGCATTCGGACTTCAGCTTGCCGATCTTGGACGCCTTCTTGGTCTTGTCCTCGTCGACAAGCCGGAGCTCCTGCCGCGCCAGGTCAAGCTCGCCCTGAAGGGACGAGCTGGCATCCTGGGTGGCCTTGAGCTGCCCAGCCTGGTCTTGCAGCTCCTTCCTCCGGCGCGCCGAGGCTTCGGCTGCCGTCGCAGCCGCCGTCTCCAGCTCTCCGACCTCGCGGCGGATGCGTTGGATCTCTAGGGAGTAGTTGGACAGTAAGTCCACCTGGTGCTCCTCCTCGCTCTTGGCGTGCGCGACGTTCACCAGTTCGAGCTCCCGCTGGTGCTCTTGCTGAAGGTCCCACAGTTGCCGGAGGACTTCGGCCTCCGGCAGTCCTTGCACGACGGGCGCCGCCCTAGCTTGCTGCGCCTGCTGGAGCTCCCCCCGGAGCCGTTGCAGCTCAGTGCGCTGCTCCTCCGCCTCCCGTCGCGCGGCGCCCAGTTCCGCCACCACGAGAGCATGGTGCTGATGTGCGTCATTGAAGAAATCGACGAACATCCGCTGTTGCTGTTAGATGTTGTCGATCACCTGGTGCCCCTGTTGGAACACGCTGGGGTCGAAAGTGATCCGACCCCATGACCGCCCGGCGAGCTCCCCTGCTCCCAGGCTGAAGACGGCTCTGGCGGAGGAGGAGGACCCCGCCGCACCCGTCTGCGACCCCGAGGCCGCGTCAGGTTTCGATGATGCGCCTCCGGCTTGGCCGAGCCCCCGCCGCTCCTTGCCCGTCCAAAGGGGCGGGCTAGGGGCTCTTGGGCTTCTCCAGGGCACCGCTGCTTGCCTCGGCTGGCAGAGGTTGCCCCATGTCACTTGCCGCAGGTGGCGCCATCTGCGTGGCGTTACCTGCAGCAGTAGTCGCGACCTCGGCAGGCGCCAGAGCAGGTTGTTGAAGGGCTCCGGCGGAGGCAACCTCCTCCGGAGCATCCTCGTCGACCTCACCGGTGAGGTCGATTACCCGCACCTCGGCGGGCACGGGCGCAGCTGGAGCGTCCCCAGCAACTGCAGGAAGAGCACCTGCGTCAGTCCAGGAGATGGCACAGATGAGTTAAAGAAGAGTTTGAGCTTGCACGTACCTGCTGCCGGGCCGGTGCGCTGCAAGCTCGAATCGGGGACCCTTGTGTCCCCAGCGGCAGCTGCCGCCGTAGTAACAGCCGCATTAGCGGCGTCCTGGTCACCGCCGCCCGACGCCGGGCGGGTTTCTTGGTCGGGGCCGCCGGCGAAGTTCTGGCTTGCCCCCTCTTCCTCGAAGACCTGGGAAATGTAAAAGTAAGCTAACAAGATATGTAAAATTCATGAAAACCAAAATGTTTAGAGCAACGTCAAACTCACCCCCGCGGGCTGAGCTTGAGCACCCTCTCCGCCAAGATGCTACTCGCCGAGGGGGGGGGGGGCGCTTCGTACGGGGGGAAATGGCGGGGCTGCCGGGGTAGCCGGGGCAGCTGCTACAGCCGCACCGCCGCCGGCGAAGGCCACAGTTCCCACATCGGCGTGAAGCTCCTGAGGCTGCGGGCTGGCCTCCTGCCTGCTCGCCCGCTCCGCTGCAGACCGCCTCACCAGGGGGATGTCGTCTTCATCGTCGTCCTCCTCCGGCGCGACCCCACTAGCTTCCGGGGGAGGAATCGTTGGAGTCCGAGTCCTCTGGCCTGGCGGAGCCCTGGTCCTGGCCCCCCTTCCCCGAATCGACAGCCGGCTCCTTGCCCTTGCGGGGCCTGGGTTGCGGGGGGGAGGGCTGCGCCGAGGGGTCTTCCACGATCCCCCACTCATCGCAGAGTGGGAGATCCTGGGCTCCCGGGTTCGGGATCCCGGCGTGGAGCGGGTGCGCTCCGAGCGGCGGCAACCAGAAGGCTTCGTCCTCGCCGGTGATGCCCTTCACCCAGAACTGCACCTTTTCCGGCAAGAGCTCTGTTCGCTGCAGCTGGGTTCGGTCCCTCGGCCCAGTGTACATCCATGCTGGATGTGAGTGCCGCTGCAGGGGAGCCACGCGCCTCCCGATGAAGTGGCACGCCACGTCCGTGTCCTTGAGACCAGCCTCGCGGAGCGCCCTTATCTTGGCGCAGATCGAGGCCAGCTCCTCGTCCTTCTGGTCGCGGAGTGTCCAGTCGTCAGAGCCCTTTCAGGGTCCAAGGGGCTCCTCGTGGAAATCTTGGAGCTCGTCGGTGCGCACCCAGCACCAGTCGCGGCGCCACTCGCTCTCAATCTTCCTCTTCCCCAGCCGGATGAACTCCGACTTGAGCTTGTCGCGGAACCGGAACACTACTCCCGAGGACAGGGGAGCCTTCGCCTCCACCCTCGGGTAGTAGTAGTGGCGAAACAGAGCCATCGACAGCATCACCCCCACGAATGCTTCACAGAGGTGTTGGAAGACAGCCAATGTGAAGAACGACGTGCGGTGAATTTGAGCCATGATGAGCCCGTAGGTCTCCATGATGGCAGAAAGGAAAAAAGAATGCGGCAGCACGAACCCGGCTAGGATGAACCTCCCGAAAATCCGGAAGTACTGCGGGTCGCGCTCTGCGCAAACGGGGAGAACCCGCGTCGGCCCGTGCTCGTTATGCTTGGTGGCGAGCACCAAGACCAGCTTCTCCACCCCCTCGCCGTTGTACTCAGGGGAGAAGAAGGCGAACTTGGCCCGCATCTCTTCATCCTTCCGAGCTCGGTCCAACAGCTCCTTCTTGCTGGCCTTCTCGCGCTTCTCTCCCTTGCTGGTGCTCCCCTTAGGTCGGTGTTGACCCTTGGAAGACATTGGCGGGAGTGTGGGAGTGATGTGGCTGGAGTTGGGGTGCGGAGAGCTTGGGAGGCAATGGCGGAAGCAGGAAGCAGTGGGGAGTGCCCGCCGCCAGCCTCCGGTATTTATCGGGGCTGGCGGGTTGCAACGAACACCCCCACAATCGGCAATAAAGTGCCCTAAAGAATCGGGAATTCAGATCGGGGTGCGCGACGTGGCCTTAACTCTGGTGATTATGGGGGATAAGGCACGAAATCATGCGCCCGGTCGTTTCGCTCAGGAGAGTGGAGCTGTAAATGCGGCCAACAAGGCCGGCTGCCGGGATACTCCCCTCGGAACCCACGCGTCGGATAGGGCGTAGCCCGGCAACTGACCAAGGATAGCACTCACCGAGGCCTCAAGGCTGCCGGCGCACACCCGGGGGCTACTGTCGTACTAGTGGCCCACGGGGTCCCACTGATACGGGACGCGTGGGTCGCGAGTGACAAAGCTCCGTCAGGTTGGCCTCCCGAGGACGGTAGGCCCGGGAAGCCCACCCCAAGGAGACGGTCAGTGGCGAAGGCGGAGTCAAGGGCCGGAACAGGAGAAGCACCCGCTTCGGTGGGTACCCGGGAACTCTGGTCCCGAAAAGTGGAAGGAACGCTGCACCGACAACTGGCCGGGTGCGCTAGCCGGGAAGGGGCTCCCCAGCAACCCGTGCTCGGGCATGCAGGCGGGGCCCGAAGAACGGTGAAGACAGGATGAGACAGCGGACCCAGTGCATTTAATGCACCGACAGGAGTCACGTCAGCATAGCTAGTCTTGCTCAGCAAGGTTAGGGCGTCTACCCTATGATACACTTTCTCTACCGTGTACAGTGGGAGCAATCGCCTCGCCCTCCACCGAACCAAGAAGGGGGTGCTCGGCATCCCGGTGCGGGAGCTCCTTGCTCCGACACCTTGCTGAAGCGAAATAAGATCTCCCCCGAAGCTGTATAATTCAAATTTCTGTAGAATCACCCGCAAATCCAAATAGAATAAGATGAAATTGTACTGTGCATACGAAAGAAAGTAAATCTAATGGAGGTTGAGATTTATTATCCAAATACAAATCAGAATCACCAGAGACGAAATTGTATGTGCATACGAAGAAAGTAAATCGAGTGAGATTGACATTGACTATCCAAACACAAGTAAGTTGCAGGTTGGAAAGGGAACCGAGTACCCGACTGAAGCAAAATAGGATCTCCCGCTAAGCTCTACAATTTCCCATTCTGTACAACCACCAACCAACAAATTGAAATCAGAAATCGCCGGACACAAAATTATGTTATGAAGGAAGTAAACCGAGGGGGATTGAGATTGATTATCCGAACACAGATCAAGTTGTAGGTCAAAAATCAATCCGATCTAGCTTCAATATAACACCAGAACTTCATTTCAGACGCTCTGATCAAACACAAACAAGTTGCAGGTTGGAAAGGGAACCGAGTATCCGACTGAAGCAAAATAGGTTCTCCCGCTAAGCTCTATAATTCCCCATTCGTAGGTCGAAAATCGATCCGATCCAGCTTCAATATAACACCAGAACTTCATTTCAGACGCTCTGATCAAAATAATCGTCGAACCCAACGAATCAAAATAACTACGAACGAAAACCTCCACCATTCGGCTCATCTCTGCAGAACTTCGTTCATCTGTGACTCCATCCAGCTCTAAAGGAGCGAAACAAATACAAAAGCCTGTGGTTGGCCTAAAAAAACACATACAAAAGCGAGATCAGCTGCTAATAAGAATCCACCATGGCTTCGAATCCACCTCATATTAACGGATGACGAAAACTCATACGAAGAGAGCGCCCTGTCAGGAACACAGATCCAGGAGACCACACGGGCGACTGGGCGAGCCATCAAAATCTGAAATGGACCGATCTGACCGGGCACCAGAAACTGACCTGCTTCGAATTCCCCTCACCACGAGACGATGACACTGGGAGCGGAGCTTCAATTCCAAATCTACCAGGTCCAATCCTGTAACCAACATGCGGAGGCAAACACGACAACCGGAAATAGATGCCACAAAATCAGACTCTCAAAGAGATAGAGAACGCAAACCAAAAACAAGTCGATCGACGACCTTGTAAAACATGGGCGTCGTTCTTTGTGAAAAGGAGGAAGTACAACAGAAAAAAAAAACGAGGACAGAAGCAAACGAAATCTTGATTCTAACGAAAGGGAAGAGCAGACATGCCGTTGTGTGGTATACTGATGTTGCCACTGACGTTCAGAGTCAAACGAAAAAACTACGCTTAACATGACGATTAGGATATCAGTCATGTTATCGATTGATCAGTCATGTTATCGATTGGTCAAATATCCGCACCGCCGGACAAGTCGACCTTGGGGTGCCCAGTGGGGGGGTGGCGGGGGTGGGGGGGGGGGGGGGGGGGGGCGTACATCTATATATAATAATGGAGCTGATCTTGTATCAGCACAGCAAACTCAAGGATGGTTAAAGACATAGTACCAAACATGAACAAAAAAAAGGGAGCAAATATATAGTTCTCCGCTAGCATGGCAACAAAAATGTTGTTGATAATATAGTCCTCGGCAAAAATAGCAAAACATTTTTTAATTACCATCATTATAGTTTTTCTTATCATTGAGCTTTTGGGAAAAAAGCCACCCTGCAGACAATACCGCCATGAACAGCTCCCCTGCAGCTTTGGGAGAAAGCTTCGTAGCCAAAGACTCAAGCCGTCAGATAAACTCATCAGAGGATAGCATTACTCCATGTCCATTGGCTTCAAAATAAATACCAATATCATATTCTACAGCTTTCTTGTGGAAATATTTCACTCCTACTGAAGTAAAGGCAACTCCAAGACAAAGGCATCTCCATGTCCTTTGCACGTGCAAAACCTGTTGTAAGAGTATTAATGTTCCATATAGATTGAAAGTCTCCTGCAGAAGAATGATATGGAATAAATTGCATAAATAAACAATCAAAGGTATATATGTTTATATTTTATGTAGATAAATTGCTTCGGATCATTAAAAGAAAATCAATAATGGGCTATCTGCTTTGAGAATACATTCAATGCCTGCATACCAGTGGATCTGTAAAAATCGTGAGCATACAGTTTACACAATGATTATTTTAAGTGTGCCGTTGTTCAAGGAAAAGATGTAAGAGGATTAGAAAAGCACAGCTCGTTGATTACCTCAAATCGGTTCGCCCACGCTGCAGATCACTTCACCAATTACTACTTTATCGAGGGTGTATTTGGACTCCTGTCTCAAGTTTTGCTAGGATTCACTTCCTAGTTCCTATCAAATAACTTCCCGAAGGCAACCTTATAAGATGCCACACGGTTAGAGAAAATGAATACATTTGCAACCCGCTATGAAAACACAACAATTGTATTCATACATCACAATTTGTCCAGCGCAATGCCCCGTAAAATAAAATCATCTAAACCCTCTGGTCATCACATAGATATTTGTGAACCAACACTTGTAACTGCAATTTCCTTGTCGAATCGTAGCAGTAGAAGGTGACAGGTGCTATTGTTCATTGGTGGCACATTTATATTTGCAAAAAAAAAAATCGAGTAACTCGAGGCGAAACATTTTGAAAGCTCAAAAAGCTGATTCTCTACTACTACCACGGACCAAGAAAGACAGAAGCATATTCTAGAATACCAAACATGTGCCTGCTGTCTATAAACTCTAATCTGCATAACCTAATTCGTAGCTGCCAACTAATGTGTACTAGATGCTGCGGCATGCCTTCGCGCGCCACCTGAGCGTAAATGGTGAGTCATCGCTAAACCAGGAGATTAACTGGTTATAATAAACTAAGAAATTAACTGATATAGTAGACATAAGCTGCTCTTGCAGGCCTAGCTGAAAGTGCAGCATAGTTGACTGGAAGCTAAATCTTCAGGCGTTTTCGAAACATCTAATCGGCAGGAGTCCTATATATGAAATGTAAAAGAAACATGAGAGGAGTGAGATAAAAATCTCAATGAAAATTATCACGAGCATAAGTTAGTAGACAGTCCCATCTAAGTTAGTAGATCTAGTACAACTTTGTACTAAGTTAGTACAAAATCTGAGACACTTATTATGGATCGGAGTAACTATGAATACTTTTATTGGGTCAGTGGTGACACTTTCACCATGTCCACATTCTCACCTATAGATGAGAAGTGATATCACATTATGAATCAATCTATAACATGACTGTTAGGATATCAAGTGAGAAAATGGTAAAGAAGATAATACCTTGAGTTGTAGCATATCCAAGACCAATGCTATCTCGCTCCAAAAGCTTACCAACGACAATTGCCCCATATATTTCAAGACAGGAACTTCAAATCTACAGTAGTAAATAAGATGCAAACCTTTTTCTTATTTAGTAGAAATTCGGGTGTTTTTGGTTCACTGCCAAGATGTGACATGCCAAATTTTTGGTCATTGACCAAAATTTGGTAGTTGTTTGGATGGTTGCCTTTGGCAAGCCAATTTCCTTTAGTCAACTCTAGTTCGTTTTTCTGGCCAAAGTTGACCAACTGAAGGGCAACCAAAACTACAAGCAGGACCTAAAGACTAAGTATAATATAATTGTATATCAAAAGCAAGTTTGGCTAATGCTGAATCCAGGACCTAAAGACTCGTTCTTTGACAAGATTACACGTCAAAAACACAGATGGAAAGGCACTTGACTGCTTATTAAGCAATGCTTAAGTTAAGAGTAACCCTACCAATGCAATATGCATTATCAAGTTTGGCATTGTGTTATTCATAATGCTATTTATGAAAAAACAAGGTGCTAACACTGACACTGACTAAAAAAACCTATCTTACAAGTGCAAAATTATCTCACAGTGCGTGCTTTCATTTGGGCAAACACTGACTTCCATTTTAAACTGAATACTTCCGCATAGAAAGGTACTGAATACTGAAGCAGGTAAAAATTGATCCAGACCCTCCTTCGTTAGTTCCGTGCAAATCAAATTAACCTCACCCTCCAAGCACATAATAGACATTTAATCTATTATTAGACATGGTGCATGCATGCACGCATTTGACATGTACTATCAGGAAAGAGTCTCAATAGATTGAAACAATGCAGTGCTCCTAGAGTGGCAAGCTTTATGAAATTTTTTAATTAGTATATTTGAATGCATAAGATACCGCCTAGAAAATTTGAAATTATGATTACTATACTAAGAGAGTATACCAATAAACCAAAACATAACTGAAATGAAGAGAACTAGCTTTGTACGCGCAGCTAAGCGGTTAGAAAAATCAAGGTGGCTATTTGGTTACCTGGACAATGACACCATGCTGTAGACATCATCATATTGATCACATGGGAATTGTAGTTCTAGCTGCAACCGGATTCATCCACTGAATTGCAAGGCCGGCCCCATATCGAGACGTGGCGTTTTCTCTTCGAAATGAAGGGTCTCGTGCCAGCTTGCATGCGTTGGTGGCGAGTCTAAATATATGTCTATTTAGTGAGTTCTCTTTATTTATTTGTAGGGAGGCAAATTGACCACCATTCCTTTGTGTTTATGAAAAAACAAGATGACTGGTCATATAAATAAAATAAACTTAATTTAACCGCACAGCAAAATGTGATTCGAAAGAAGTTCATGCAAGGCAGGCAGTTGGCGTCATGCTATGCCTTTTTCTTTGATGAAATAATAATGCCTGCATTTCATCGCCAAAGAAGTAAAGATCATGCAAGGACCAGTAGCTTCTGTTCAGGACTACTAAGTAACTACAAAGATACAGATCATAATAATGAATAGTTTCAATTGCGAAGTAGAAAATCCACATCTAATCATGCAAAGAACTAACTATAAAGAAAAATCTACATCAGACATTTACCACCAGGTGTTGCTGCTCCTGAATGGGCAAGGCCAAAGCTTAGAAGCCTTGGAAGAAACACAGCACAGGCAACCACCTGCCTTGTGATCTCCCTGCCAAGTTCGTCACTCCTTTTCGTTATTGCCTGCAATTTTGAAACATCAATAGTCGATCCATTTCCTGGGGAAAGGCCATACGGCATGATCAAAATGTATTTGTTTTCTCTTTTGGAGATGTATTATGCAATATAGAGTTTGCGTACTCACAATCCGACATGTCACAAGTGATCGGCTGCCCAGCAAGAAATTAAACCAGAGAGATAAAACCGAATCATATGAAAACTAGGATCTATCTAGCAATAGTAATTCCTATAACTTCATAAGGAGGATGAGCACGTGCCTTGCATTTCTAAACATACACATGAATCTCTGGACCATGAAACTAAATTGAGTCATGTCCAAAGATCTAGTTTCGAATTGTGCATCTAACTGAAAGTAATGGCGTTGACTTTATGAAAGGCGACCTATTTAGGACCACCATGCATTAAATCCAAAACATGCATTCACAATATGAGCAGCGAACTATATCACCCAAACATCACAAATATTCAGTCCTAGAGTGAGCATATTAAATTACACACCTAAGACTAAGAGGCAGTGCTCTTTCAGAACCCCAACTGAAGTCTATACTATGAGGTTCGCACCTATTGAGGGGGTTGCGCCCTTATTCGGTGAGGTGTCTGTGAGCACGTGTGCTACCTGCCGTCGAGGACTGAGCGTGTTCCAGCCCGTCTCTGTCGGACATCGAATGGCCTCCGGGCACTAGACTCTGCTCCGGAACATTACCTATCTCCAAGTGCATGGTTCTCCATCCCTGCAGTTTAACAAAGCTTATTTCAGTTATGACTCCTGCAATTAAGCTCCCATGGAAGCTTCCTTATAATAGGAGAGTGCACACGCATGTAATATCCTGCAAAGGTTTAGACAATTTATACATGCATCTATTTTAGCTTTGTCGAGCTGTGCATGCAGATTGATGGCATAAACTATTCCACTAATATATCATGAGAAGAAAATATGGTGAGAAGTTAGAAGTATGGCTAGTCAAGATTAAGCTCATGCATAATGATTTTTTTAAATAATACTCCCTCTGTTCCATAATTCTTGTCGAAATATTACATGTATCTAGACACTTTTTAGAAATAGATACATCTATTTTTTCGCAAATTTGAGACAAGGATTATGGAACGGAGGTAGTACATTTTTCATCAATATTAAAAATAATATGCAGTTTGAGAAATTTTAAAAAATAACACAGCCTCGGCTTGGGCCAAACCGACAGGCACTAGTCGGCCTGGCCCAAGCCGACAGGCCTCTCTCGGCCTAGGGCAGACCGATTAGTACTTATCAGCTTCGCCCAAGTCGGCCTGGCCCAAGCTGATTAGTACTTATTCAGATCAAATTAGATCACTTGCTTTAGGAGAGAAAAATATGTAGGTACATTTTCTTTTGCATTAATTCTGACACAAATTTCTTATTTGTGGAAGAGTAATAGTACCAACAAGCCAATGTTGAACAAAAGTATATGTCCAAAAATAATCCACGATATCTAGAAGCATCTCAAAGCCTATGCAAGAGAAAATAAGAGGGGAATGTCAGAATAAAGAACAAAGTCCTTAATTCTTAAGTTATATATGTGAGAAACACAAATATTTGACCGTGTACTACATGCTAAAGAAGGAAACACTTGCACATCTCTGTATGAAAAGAGAAGTACAGATACCCGTAAAAGAACCTAGGGTTGGTTCTCATTGTTTCTGTAATTCAAATATGGCATTCATTATAGGCCAGTGACTGAACAAAGAGTAAGACATTCAATCGTTTTTCATCCATATTAATATAATTTCTCACTGGTTCGTCGATTACATTTATTCATACATAAACTTTGAACTACTACACACTTAACAGATTTTTTTCTGGAACACATACAAGAGGTGTTGGAATACTTGAACACAAATCAATCCAGGCATTGAGCTCTGTAATGCTGGCCCGTTTGATCATACATCATAATTTACTTGATCTAGTGTTTCCACCAAGTGAATTAAGTATGTCTTCAATCCCCGCAACTACATGACATCTCCTTACATCCACAACTAATCATGTTGGCACGAGAAATGATCCCTAATATGGTTAACCTAGAGGCAAATCTACACATTCACCCGGATTAAAACAGAAGATACTAACACAGTATGCAATTGTGCAGACCAAAAGAAATAAACATCGAGGGGTACGATCTTCTCCTCTGAAACATCTATAGAACAAAACAAAAAGTTCCTTCTGTTATCTCTCTCTCTCCCCTCCTGTTCCTCTACATTGAAATGTTTTGAAGCTTCTGTACATAAGAAATGGATTTTCTGAAAAGGTTTTTAGCTGTAATAATTATTCAGAATCATTGAAACACAAAGAGGGGAAAGGAAGGATCTGACAGATCATGCATGTCCATCAATATGTGCTGCAAATGGAACGATCATGACACACAGGGTACTGCTCAAGAGTTGAAAAAAAAAAGCACACTTGGCTTTGTTGATTAACTGCAGATACCTGGGCAGAAGCCAGTTCGAAATCCAACTTAATATCTCCTTATGACGGCCATGGCTTCTAATCTGTCTGAACCTTGCGAGCTGAAAACTGCAACGGCTGCAAGTTCATGCCTACCCCTTTTTAAAAGCCAGGCAGCATGTTTTTCTTGAACTGTTGCCTCACCATGGAAACAAGAAGCCCAATATTGTGTTGCCGCTTCACAAAATACAGCAAGTCTAAGAGATATGTGGGTTAAAACAATTATTAGTTGTACTTGCCAAGCATTTTTATATCACACACCGGGGAACTAATTCTCTTTTATCTCAAAATTTTGTAAAGAAAATCACAATTTGATTTTCATAATTCGGATGCATCACATATTACAAAGATTAGTTTGAAGTAATGATACCAGAGAAACATTGATTCATTGGAACAGTTTCCATCAAAAGAAAATAAAGCAAAGTAACTCCAAAAAATATCTGCATGAGACATGATCTGATAATGGGGAAAATTGGTGCTTGGATCTCCTGGAACACTCTTAGAGGATTAAAAAAGAACTCAGCATGTACACGAAAATAAGATAGCTCAAAAAGATATGCATACCTAACTCCCGATAAACTTTGTCCTCCTTAAGCATTCATGGCATAACTACAACATGACAGAACCAATGATAAGCTGCAGGTAAAAGTTTTCAGCCGGTGCCATGGCCATCTCTTGCAGCTGCAGGGTGCAGCTTCTCGCCTGCTCGGTGGCTTCGTTTGGATCTGGACGCCACCAACGGGCCAACTGCCAGCGCTGGCTCGATTGGCACCTCCATAAGGAATGAGGAAGGGGAAGAGGCAAAAGTGGAGGAGAGATACGAAGCGACAAGAATTGAGGTCACAGTAAAGATCGACGTGGGCAAACCACCACCAAGCCCTCGTAAGATCGACGTGGGCAAACCATCACCAAGTCGCCCGCGCCCAACCCCCTGACGTGGCCACTCCCGTTGTCCGCCCCACATGCTCCCCTTTAATGTTTTAGATTGCTCATTATTATGTCCGCCGAATTTTTCTAGTAAGATCTGTTTATAAGTTATGTTAGCACTTTTGTCAAGTCAAAACTGCGAAAATTTAACCACACAAGTAGCATCCCGCATTGCAGCCCAACGCTGCCCGCTCTCTGAATATGCATGCCTGAGGAAAATACACACCCAGAAGGGTTACATACCACACTGAGAAGCTATGGCAAGGCGGCTGGGTGAGCATGACGACCACATGGCGATGAGTAGCACGGCCATGATTATCTTGCTTAGGTACCTCGACTTGCGCTTCGGGTCGGAGAAGTTCAACTCTGAGGAACAGCACCAACTGAGTTCAGCGAGATATAGATATCGAAATCTCTACCAAATCATATGGCTATGAGAAGGAAATAAGAGCACACACCGTCACATCACATATAAACTACCAATCCAAAAAATGCCCCAATTGCACACATGGACATCGGACGGGCAAGGAAGTGAGCATTTCTCGTGGTAGATTCATCAGCAAACTAATACCATGCTTAATCATCTTGTGATTACTATAGACGAACATCGTGGCGGAAGGGGACGGGTTAGTTATCTTTAGGGTTTTGGGACGGCGAGAAGAGCACATCGGCCGTGGAGGAGGAGGCCGCGGGGGCAGGAAAGGGGGGCGGCGGGGCAGGATCCAGTGGCGGCGAAGGGAGCGCGCTCGTATCAGCTCGTCCCCACCATGGTCATCCACGGCTCTCCATCTCATCTCACGCGAGGCCGAAAGGGGAAACGGCGGCGGGAGCGAGGTAGGGTGCATGCGTGGGGAGGAGAAGAGGAGGGTGACCTGCAGCGGGGACAAGAACAACGTGCCCCGTCGACGTAGCCTAAGAGCAGCCGCAACTTGCGGCAGAAGGATGTCGCCCCACAGTGCTCGTCGGCGTGGACAAACCAAACCACTGTTCTGGAACCACACAAGCATTTCGACAAATATAGATCAGTGTAATATAACATGTGACAGGAAAGGACAATTTCAGAGAAGAACTGAAAGACCTGTGAGAAGCACAATATAAGAATTAATATTGGGTCACAGTTGCATATATATGTAGTTAAGTATGAAATCATACATAACTAAAGAAATTGTATGTATAAGTAGTATGAATGCAGAGTATAAACGTTAATGAAGCGACCGCCCTCATGTACGGGTTCGATCTCTGTGCTTTAGTGCTAGTCTCTGGATCGACTCACTAGCGCACACAGATTCAAGATGTAATATCACAGAACAAAGGTCTCAATATTACAACGTATCATCCAGAAATTTAAAAGTACTTACAACTCGCATAACCCCATGAATTAG
Organism: Brachypodium distachyon; assembly: GCF_000005505.3. Taxonomy (NCBI): domain Eukaryota; kingdom Viridiplantae; phylum Streptophyta; class Magnoliopsida; order Poales; family Poaceae; genus Brachypodium; species Brachypodium distachyon. The sequence continues at coordinate 18,730,190 of NC_016134.3, read as the reverse complement.
CTGGAAATAAAACATCTATTTAGCAACGGAAAGCGAAAGATATAAGGGCTACATCAACACCACGGTGAGAGCGTGTTGGAATATAGGCCCGTAACCCAATGCAAGCAGAACGTAGATCTTACTCGTCGTCGGAGCTTCCTGCATCATTACACGATGCAGCCACTAGGATCAATACATTGAATGTATTGGCAAGATTCACCAGGAGTTATATCAGAACCTACCAAATATATGCATAATGTGGCAAAGTGGGGTTCAAGGCTATTTGCATAAAAGCTTAGTTGTTTAATCCTATCTTTTAATCAAATAGAGTTTTATCACTAATAGACATGGGATAGACACACCCATGCTCCTATTAAAGTAAGGACATTGAGTAGACACATCAATGCTCCTAAATCCAAGTTCAAACCATTCATTTTATTTGGAAATTAGAATGAGTGAGACTTTCCTTACAGCTCCACATCTAGTTGCTCAAATTGTCCATTGCCGGGGACACGGCTAAGTACTTAGTTTTGACGCTCTCGAGAGTTTGTACACATTCCCCACAAGAAACCGACGGGTTAATCCCTTGCTGTCCTCAGCGTAGAGTAGCAACGGCGTCGATTACGAGATTTTCAGAGCTAATTCCCTAAACCACGAGAGAATCACGCTCTCCCTACACATTCTACCTCAGTACAATTTCTCGGGCCTAGGTTCATACAACTTACTCTTGTCTCGCTAGAGCCCATGTAGTATTGTGGTTGTACTGGAAGCTGCTAAATAGGAAACTAGTCCAGTTTCGGTTACCCCAGGTGGCATTCCACAGTTGCAACGTAGACGCTTCCCGAATCCATGGGAGAGACGTCCATGGACGATCCCTTTCCGAATCCACGAGAAGTCGACTCAGAGGGACCCATAGAAATGGACCTGACGCCGCTAATCCTCAAAATCCTCAAAGCAGCCCACCCAGGACGATTCGTTGAATTAATTGTTTTGCCTTACATCTAATAAAACATTTCATATCGCCAAAAGCATAACAATAACATAATGTAGTAATTTCCCCCACGATACTACCACAGCCTAGCATTCAACTACAATCGATGGCAATTTGGTAGCAAGGTAATGGCAAGGGTAAACTATACTAGCATAGAGGTAAGAGTAATATTCCTAATGTATCTAATAAAACAACTAGTGCATAGTAAAATATTTAGGAGAATGATCGAAGTGAACTTGCCTTGTCCAAGGTTGTGGTAGTTCTCGCACTCTTCGCAAGAACAAGGTTCACAATCCACACAATCTAAAATAAAAGAAAGCATACACACAATAAACACGACATTTAATAAAAAACATGCTATGATGCGTATGTCATAATGATGCACACTTAGGTTGCTTCTAAAACTAACTTGTTTAATTTCGGTTTTGAAAGGCTTCTCAAAAAATTTGAACAGATTAATACAATAATAAGGAGGTAACGACTATGCATGAAACAAGCTTTAATTAAAAGCTTATATAGTTTTTGTAAAGCATAGAGTAAGATTAAATTTGTGTGGGCACCTCATTTACAAAATAATTTCTCCTCTGGTCCTAATGGACAGAGAGCATACTTAAATAATTTTACAGCAAGCTAACATGCTCAAAACTATTTTGAAATAATTCATTTGATATTTAAACCATATTCAAACATTCTGTAATTTGCTTCTGACAAAGTTGTTGGTCGGTACCGGTTCAATCTAGGGTTTCATTTGTGGCCGTCGGATTGAGTATCAACGGTGGAAAGAGGGGGGAGGGGCTCACCGGGCGGCGCGGCTGCCGGCGTTGGAGGACAAGACGGCGGCGGAGGCTGGCGACGGCGGAGTGGGGTCTTCGGGCGGCGGTTCGGCTCGGGGACGGGCGAGGCGGACGCGGCTCGGGGAGGCGGACGCGGCGGCGGCTTCGGGCTTCGCTTGTGGGAGCTCGGGCGGCTCGGGCGCGCGGAGACGGGCGACGGCGCGGCGGCGGACGGCGGCGAGCACGGGCGGCTTCGCTGCGGCAGCCAAAAATCAAAACGAACCGCGTCACGAGGTGCGCACGGAAGAGAGGAGTGAGGAGAGGAGGTCGGCCATGCGGGGACTTCACCGGAGTGACGGCGGCGGCGCGAAAACGGCAGCGACAGTGAAGAACTCCGGCGAGAAATCGTGGTGAAACTAGAGCGAAATCGAGCAGGGAAGTTGGGGGAAAAGAGAGAGGAACTCGGGGGCTTCGATATGATGCGCTCGGTTTTGGATTTGGGGTCGTGGACGTGAAGGATTCGGAGTGGAGGCGCGGGCGCGTGTGTGCAGATCGTGGCCGGATTCTTCGGGCTGGGCAGTTGGGGAAGAAGACCCTGACAATCGGGTCCCACCTGTCAGCGGCACGGGCGGCTCGGGCGCGCGACTGGGCTGGGTCGGTTCGGTTCGGCCGGTTCGGCCCATTAGGCCGGGTCGGCCTTGGTTTTTTCTTTTTTTTTCTTTTTTCTTCTTTTCTTTTTCCTTTTCTATTTTCTGTTTTTGAACTCCAAAATTGATTCAAAGCTCCAAATCACTCCAAATAAATTGCAACAAAATTTGTTAAATCATATCTTCATATGATCTAACTTTTGGGACAAGAATTCCCTCAAAATAAAATATTTAAAAATACTTTTGCCTATAAACTAGCCTTTAGGGCTTTCTAGCTATTAAAAATAATTAGTGTTTCAAATCAAATTCAAATGCCAAGATATGGGGTAGCTTTATAAATGCATTAAACCCCTTTTTATGCCAAAACCCTCATGGGTTAAAATGCAAATTATTCAAAAGCAAGATCAAAGCCTAAATTCGAACAAAAGCACCTTTGCAAGGGATTTTCTGGGTAAATTTTAGGGTTTTCAAATGTGATCAGATGCAAGGGTGACATGATGCTTATGAAATGCAATGCACATGAAGAGTTTTGAAATTGGGATGTTACAGACCTAACCCCCTTAAGATGAATCTCGTCCTCGAGATTCCCGTTGGTTAGCAAAAAGGTGTGGGTGGTCTTCTCGAAGATCATCCTCGCGTTCCCACGTAGCTTCCTCTTCGGTGTGGTGATTCCATTGGACCTTGCAAAATTTGATGGTCTTGGAACGGGTATGTCTTCCAGCTGTTTCCAAGATCCTGGTTGGTTTCTCTTCATACGTGAGATCGCTTTGAATCTCAACTTCATCAAGTGCAATTGTATCCCTTAGTGACGTATCGGCCATTTCCGGGTGGCATTTTTTTAACTGTGACACATGCAACACGTCGTGGACGCTTGTCAACACTTCAGGTAACTCCAACTTGTAAGCTACGTCTCTTTGGCGTGCTAAAACCTTGTAGGGTCCAATAAAGCGTGGTGCTAATTTTCCTTTAATCCCAAATCTCTTAACTCCGCGTATCGGGGACACTCTGAGATACGCTCTGTCACCAACCTCATAAGTGACCTCCCTTCGCTTGGAATCTGCATAACTCTTTTGCCTGGATTGAGCTATCTTAAGCCTGTCTCGAATCAGCCTGACCTTCTCTTCGGCATCCTTTATCATGTCGGGTCCGAATAGACTACGGTTTCCTACATTACCCCATAGCAAAGGTGTCCTGCATTTCTTGCCATACAAAGCTTCGAATGGTGCCATTCCGATACTCGCTTGAAAATTGTTGTTGTATGAGAACTCTGCATAAGGTAGACTCTCATCCCAGCTAGAACCATAGTCCAGAGCGCAAGCTCTTAACATATCTTCGAGGATTTGGTTCACTCTTTCTGTTTGTCCATCCGTTTGTGGATGAAACGTTGTGCTAACCTCTAGTCTCGTGACTAGAGATTCGTGCAATTGTCCCCAAAATCTTGAGGTAAATTGGGTACCTCTGTCTGAGACGATCTCTTTAGGAACTCCATGTAGGCATACAATCCTAGACATGTAGCGTTTGGCCAACAGTGCACTTGTATAGGTGGTTTTCACAGGTATGAAATGGGCAACCTTGGTCAAACGGTCAACTACTACCCATATTGAATCATAACCAGACCTTGTCCTTGGCAAGTCGGTGATGAAGTCCATGCCTACTTTATCCCATTTCCAGTCTGGCACTGGCAATGGTCGTAGTAATTCAGCTGGTTTCTAATGTTCAGCCTTCACTCTGCTACAAACATCACACAGAGCGATATACTCAGTGATATCTCGCTTCAATCCTGTCCACCAAAACTTTTCTTTCAAGTCCATGTACATCTTGGTATTCCCCGGGTGGATTGAGTATGGTGAATCGTGAGCTTCCTGTAATATTAGCTTTCTGATCTCGGGGTCCTGTGGTACACAAATACGTTTCTCAAACCATATGGCACCCTGGTCATCCTCAATGAATCCTTTTGCCTTTTCGATAACCATATTATACTTTATCACTCTAATTTCTGAGTCTTCTTTCTGGGCTTCTCTAATTCTGTCCAGCAAGGTGGGTTGTACTTCCATGTTGGCTAAGTAACCTTCCGGGACTATCTCTAACCTGAGGTCCTTGAATTGCTCACACAATTCAGCAGGTAACTCTCCAGCTGTAAGTCAATTGACATAGCTCTTGCGGAAGGTTACTTAGCCTATAAACTAGCCTTTAGGGTTTTCTAGCTATTAAAAATAATTAGTGTTTCAAATCAAATTCAAATGCCAAGATATGTGGTAGCTTTATAAATGCATTAAACCCCTTTTTATGCCAAAACCCTCGTGGATTAAAATGCAAATTATTCAAAAACAAGATCAAAGCCTAAATTCAAACAAAAGCACCTTTGCAAGGGGTTTTTTGGATAAATTTTAGGGTTTTAAAAATGTAAGGATGACATGATGCTTATGAAATACAATGCACATGAAGAGTTTTGAAAATTAGGATGTTACTGTTAATACTGAACTGGTGAAAAACTAAAGAAATTGTACATGTATCACGTGAGAATGGTAGAAATTGTAGAGACAAACGTGACTTCCTTAGAGAGAAGGGCGCAGGTGGATGAGAAACAATATCTTTTGAGAGCAACAGGTTGAGCAATTATACCGTCAGACGTAATATATCAGGGAGAAAAGTTTAGCGCATACTCTTGCTTTCTACTCCTGAATTTCTCCAGTCGCATAGGCTCAACTCTTTTCAGTTCCAAAAAATGAACAGTATGGTAGAAGAGGGGCAACATTACAGTTAACTCAAATTACAGCCGGATAATCTTAAGAAAAGCGATAGCAAGTAGAACGGCATGTAACTAGTTAGAGGGGACAATTTTAAAAAATGAAACAAGAACACACAGCTTTTTTCCATAATAACAAAGCTGGAAGAAGGTTCAGCCAGAGGGCAGGCCTACTCCACAATGATTTAGTTTTAGGAAGGACCTAATACAAAAGATGCACATAAGCTGTTTCAAACTTGCAGCCCTTCTAACAGGGAAGCTTTAGGCAGGTAGTGTATATCAGGAGAAGCTGGGCCGGTAGATTTGGATACTTGAAATTTAACTCATTTCTGTGGATTTGTTACTAATTTGAGCCAAGTATAAATCAAGCCTACTCCACAATGATTTCTTACTGATTTGGGCCAAGCATCATGCCGCCTCCTCTGCGGTATCACAACTCCTCCACCATGTTGGCTTCCCTTCCCTTGCGAATCAAATCCCACTGCACGTGCACTATCACATAAACCAAAATCAGAGTCAGTCTCAGGCAGCAAATTCTCTAACTGCAACCAGAAGCTACAAAAAGGAAATCTGACATAAATAAGTCAGAAACTAATCTACCCAAGAAGCATGTTGAAAGAACATATCTACCTGAGCATATGCCAATTGTTGTTGTACACCAGATTGCTTCAATCTAAGCTCTCGACCACAGTGATGATCTGAGCATGCGTAAAGTGTACACCTATATGTTTGCTTCGCATTTAACCTGAGTAGACATATCAAAATATGAGAAGAGTGAGAAAAATTAGAGCTACATACATTCAGACAGAAACTGCATTGTTGTATACAAATGAGTAGAAACAGTACTCCCTCCGTTCCATAATTCTTGTCTCGAATTTGCCCAAAAATGAATGTATCTATTCATAAAAAAATGTCTAGATACATGTAAGATTTCGACAAGAATTATGGAACGGAGGAAGTACGATATATGTTTATACAAATGAGCAGAACTATGAAAAACAGAGTGAAAATGATGACGTCTGTACTTTATTTTTACTTCCTGGAGATGTGTAGGACCAGTCATTGTAACACAAACCCAATAACAATCATTACCTCCCACTGAGGCTACTATGCAGAGCTCTTGACAGCCAAGATTGCTCCATGAACCATGCAGATAAACAACAATCTGAAAAGTTAGTCGCTGAAGTCTGTTCTGTTTCAAGAAATACAGATCATGATGGCGCACGTTGCTGTGCCATCCATTTGAACAATAAAATGATAGGAATTGACAAAAATTTAGAGACATGAAGCATGAAAGTTAAAACCATATGGAGTAAGGTATCCGTTTGTTTGTAATGTAACAGAGCAATGATTTATTAATAGGAAATTTTAATTGTTTCAAAGATACTTTGAGGGCTGATTGAGTAATGAATACGCAGCTTAGTCATGCGTTACAATGCCCATGAGCCCATCCATATTTACCTGGCTCTGGTTCAGGTTCTAGTTCTGAATGTGTCGATGGTGGAGGAGGTGAGGTTGATGCTTCCTCCTATTCTGGTTTTCTTATGTACTCTATTGCGAGTACAACAACCTGTCCTGAAAACGTTACCACGGAGGAAATAGAGGACTAAATAAAGCTCTAAAACTGAATAATGTAGAGCTTCATTTTGCAACACAATTGTTTTTTAATTAAGATATCTATATAAAACTGTGAGAAGCACCATCCATGAATGCCATTTTGTAGTTCCACACCTGAGTTCTTGGAGCAAGGGGAGCTTCTCTCACATACTCTCTTCCATAGCTTCCAGGAACGACGCAGGAGGAAGTATGTGTTACCAATAGACTATCAGCAAGCTTCTCATGTAAAAAGAATGGAGAACATAGAAATAATAGTGGGAATGCCACCAAACCTGTTTAATTCTTAACAAATTCTCGCCACTCCCAATATGTATGCTTATACATGTATCATAAAAATCTGAAAGTTTTCATGCCTGTAAAACCCAAAAATGATGATATGTACAGGAAGAACATCTGAGTAATTTAGCATCCACTTTTGCCTGAAACTTCAGGTGTAGTAGAACCCAATCAAATGTAGAGATAATTAGTTGTCCAATAGTAAAAATTGCGATTAACCTAATTGCTTGCCCTTTTATATATGACCAGGGCTCTAATAGCATCATCCCTTTGCATCTCAAAGAACTGTATTGTGCAGAAGATGTTAATGCACTAAGAGAGAGAAATTGTATGTAGCAACACATGTTAAACAACAAGCAAGTGATCTACACCTTGTCAACCAGATTGAGTATACCATCATTGATTGCTGTATGGATCCTAACACTTCACAGAGCGACCTATCATTTACACGCAATATACAAGGTCAAGGAATGCTGAAATACCAGTATCAAATAATATAATACTCACAGATATTCTAAATCCTCACCATTGAAAAAGCATAACTGATAATCTTGTTGCCGGGCTTGTTCTCCACGAGTTGTTCAATAGCTTGCACCAGGACTTGGAAACCTAGCAAATTGGCACAACGGAGGAATGAAAAAACAATCCCCAATAGCAACAATTATCGAACTCTTCAAAACATCTGGGGTTCACATCACACCTAGAGTGGCCATGATAGAGGCGAAGACGATGATGCCGACCGGTTGTACCCGTAACTTCCCGATGGGATACTTGTAAATGTTCACCTTCTTCATGGAAAGGTGCGTGAACCAGAGGATGCCGCCGGCCATCAAATCCAGCAACGAATCGAGCGTGGACACGGTAATCGACATGGATCCCGTCTTGATCGTGGCATACACCTGCCATCCAGAAAAGGCGGACGAGTCAGAGCTACTGTATTTGCTCTGCGGCGCGCTCGCAATTTGTTGTGCTCTACCTGCAGGAAAAGCCTTCAGAAAGAAGCAAGAGGTTGCAGCGGCGCAAGTGCAACGACTAACCTGGGGAGTCTCTTCACTGATAGGCATCTTCTTAGGTTCACCATAGGTGGCACAAGTGCTAGAGTAGATCAGAGTTCTCACATTGTGTGTCGCCATGGCATCGTTAGATCGTACCTGTTCAAAGCGTTTCAGTATCTCGTGTCGGTAGAGTAGGTATTTTGATGAATAATACAGACTGACAAGCAAATCTCTGGTACCTGAGAGGCTCAAGCATGCTCTCGCCCACATAAGCGACAACAGCCAAGTGCATGACAGCATCAAATGCATTTTCTGCAAATATTTTATTAACCTAAGGACATATGTCAAGGAACAAAATCTTAACCTTTAAGTGAGACATATATCTACAGAAATGACCAACTATTAAAAAAAATATACTCCCTCCGTCTCATAATTCTTGTCCCAAATTTGTCCAAATATGAATGTATATATTCCTAAAAAGCGTTTAGATACATATAATATTTCGACAAGAATTATGGGACGGAGGGAGTATCAGAATACAGCTTTTGGATCCCATAAATCAGCATATATAAATTGCAGTCGCCTGGACTCAGGAATTAAGCTCTGAAGAACCTTGACTGCCCCGATATTTCCTCTCGAAAGATTATCCTGGATAAGAGAAAAAAATTGAAAGCGTTTGCATAAACCTGCATTTCAATATTGCTGAATTTGAGCACGAAACAACAACGCAGAGTTGTGAACAAAGTACTAACCACAGTGGTGAGTGTCTGAAGGAGTCCTTCAGCAACCAAAGAGCGGGGTGCGAACCTATATAGCCAGCGCCACCCGTCGCCAACACATGCCTTACTCCAGGCTCATGGATGGAGAACTGTTGACAGCACACAAGTGAGGATTTAAATATGAACGACTTGAATCATCCATGACAAGATACTCTCAGCTGCACAAAAGCATCTAGACTAAGAATAATACACTATTAGTATTATGCATGTGCTGTTTCTACTGCACTAGATGCTGGGGGGCGCCTGGCGCGCCACCTGTGCGTAAATGAATCTATCCAGGTTTTATCAGTACATCAACCTGTGTGTAAATAACGCTATCTGGCTTGTATCAGTAGGTCGAGGTAAGCTGAAGTGTGGTGCTGTAAAGTAAAGTTGTACAGTGACCAATCTCTGCAACAACATAACAGCTGTCGTTTATATTACTTACGGAGTGAGCATGAACAGAAAACAGAGATATTTTATATAACCTGCACAGCGACGACAAATGAAACATATTTGGCTGACGATGCAGAACGAAAGCTATTATGGATAAGAAGAGCAAGGCTTGATTAGATGTTTCCCTATATATAGGCGCAGGGAACAGAAGCCTTTGGTGTGGCAGAAAAAGTGGCAGAACTACTGCACAATTTGTCCCGAAATACATGCTTATAGGGTAAGACGGTGATAGTTGGTTTCTGGCTTATATACATCTCCTTGGCATCTACCCAAAATAGTTTCACAACAACATACTAAGTATTTGCCTGTCTATGTTCGCAACCTGCAGCAGAGAAAGTTTTTGGTTGTAGCGAATTCTGACCTGATTGTTTCAACACCTGCGCACGGAAGATCAAATAAAAGAGCCGATAATTCTGTCAATTGAAATAATTGAATGCATGAAATGGAAGACAAGACATGTGTGCACTAACCGTTCATCCATGAAATGGAAGATAAAAGCACATATAATTGGGGTCTTGCAAACATAACAAATTCATAGTTAATATAAAATTTGCATACAGAAGCTGATGAAAAGTAGCTGGCAAGGGATCAACATGTCAACATACTCAGGACGAGAGGAAGGCGGAGCGGCATCTGCTCGATCTTCAATCGATCAGCGATACAACACATCAGTTGGGCCCGCTTCTGCCTTCGTCAGCCCATTTTGGTATTGGATTTTTCTTTTGGCCTTTTGTTTTTTGGACCGAAATTGCAGCAGTATATTGAGTTGTACCAAAATCCCAGGGTGGTCCATGGACCACCCTGGCACCCCTATGGCTATGCCAATGCAGACACATCTTGTGACACCGTGCAAAAATTTGGTAAACCCAAACAAGTTTAGATTGTCATCTGTTTTCCTGATCCAGTCTTGCACAATGGAATAACAAGTTGGAGCAAGATTTCGTTCCTGTACTTTTTCAGCTCTTATGAGTAAAATGATTTAAGTAAGAATCCCATGAGGGGCCAAGATTTAGCTAAGATAGCAGCACATACATAATCAACACGACCAAAGTTCATTTGTACATAGCATGTATAACTTGAAAGATGTCACGAAGAATATCATACGGTAATTTGTTTTATGTATTGTTAGCAACTTGAATTTGATTACACCATATATTCAGAACTACATATCTTGGAAGTTTTTGCTCAAATGAAGATGATTACAATTTGGCTGCATATATCATCTATTCACTACATAGGTAGGTGTATAAGAGGAGAACACTAAGAAACCTGCAGATTAATGGTTATACAACATCATGTAGTTAACATGAGAATTCGGAAAAGTAACTGTTATAAAATGACATATACTTACAAGAGAATCAGCATACCCGATTGTCCAGAAGTGCTCTAAGCTCACGACTATGTGTCTTACTTAGCCGCTTGCCCCACATGTGGACTGCACCATTAAGGCCAGATGCAAATAGCCTACATAAGGAAAGCCAATAGGTGCAAAGTTTATGCCGTATTTCCAGTAAGAGAAATCCTATTAAGAGTATTGATACTTCCTTTAAAAAAATATTGGTACTTGATACCTGTATGTGTGGCTTATGTCTCCTGCATGCTAGAATATCATTGAGATGGTAAGCTGGTAAAAGTATTGTAAGCAGGTGCACTTAGTAATTAACACTAATAAGTAATAACCTACCATCACCTGATGAACCAACATTTACCACAAGTAGAATCTGAATTTTACAATACAGATAAACACCTACCATAAGAGCTGCCGTTGTAGATTCAAAGAATTTCCAGGAGTTTCTACCATCATTCTGGTTGTATGACCGACAATCACTGTTGTTGTATAACAATTTTGACCCACGAAAAAAGCAGCTATGTTTTTCCAATAACAAGTTCAGATTGATAGTTCAAGATAAGCCACTCCAAGATGAACTTCTTAGGTCATGAACCAGAATTAGTATTTTAAATAATTTGCTTCCTGATGTCATAGGTAAAGAAATGCAGGGATAAAACTAATGGAAGCTAAGGTTCCACCATTGTATTAGCTGAAAACAAAACTTGAGATGACGTACATATTCCCTAGACAACAATGGCATCATCTCTATAGCACAAAAACATTAACTACCAATTCCTTCATAGAATGCACTACGTTGGCAGTCATTCAGGTACATGGTCACATACACCAGCGAAATGTCCGATATACACTCAGCTGTTAGAAGAGGGGCATGTCAAGGCTCATGCCGAAAAAATACATGGGTTAGCTTGGGATTACCGAGAGGCAGAAGAAGCATGACCAGAGCTTGGCCTTCCAGTCATTGAGGAACTGCGGCTGTGCCTTGAGCAGTGCGAAGAAATCCCTGTGCCGGTTCTTGTCCGGGCACCAGTTCCCGAAGTACTTGAAGATGGGGTACACCTGATACTCTGGGTTCGCCTTGAGGTGCCTGAAGATAGTGGTGTACCTCCAGTACCCGATCTTCTCTGACAGGTAGGTGGCGTAGAAGATGAACTTGGCCTTGTAGCCTTCGTGAAGTCTAGCTCTAATTTTGTTAACCGGAGAATTTGCGACTTGTCATCTTCTCGGACATAAATAATGTGATGAGAAGGCTCCTTGCCACACTGCACAGCAAAACAATTTCAGGATATATGTCGTGGTCAGAATAAAAAGGTTCAGCAAAGAAACTGAATGAAAAGGTAAGACGGCGAAAAAAGGAAGTTGTGCTCAGAGCAGTAACTTACTCATCCTTCATTTTCTGTATGTCATCTGGATCTGTTTCACTCAAGTTTTTCTTGAACTGTTGCCTCACCAATCGCCATGGAAACAAGAAGCCCAATATTGTGTTGCCGCTTCACAAAATACAGCAAGTCTAAGAGATATGTGGGTTAAAACAATTATTAGTTGTACTTGCCAAGCATTTTTATATCACACACCGGGGAACTAAGTCTCTTTTATCTCACAATTTTGTAAAGAAAATCACAATTTGATTTTCATAATTCGGATGCATCACATATTACAAAGATTAGTTTGAAGTAATGATACCAGAGAAACATTGATTCATTGGAACAGTTTCCATCAAAAGAAAATAAAGCAAAGTAACTCCAAAAAATATCTGCATGAGACATGATCTGATAATGGGGAAAATTGGTCCTTGGATCTCCTGGAACACTCTTAGAGGATTAAAAAAGAACTCAGCATGTACACCCAATTGACTTGTAAAAAACGTACCACGAAGATAAGATAGTTCAAAAAGATATGCATACCTGACTCCCGATAAACTTTGTCCTCCTTAAGCATTCACTGCAGAACTACAACATGACAGAACCAATGATAGGCAGCAGATAAAAGTTTTCATCCTAAGATGCTATGATTCATATATTTCTTCTTTGTGACAACTTATTATTATAAACATAATGAACTAATGAAGAGATGGGCTGCATAAGGATTACTAAATGTGATTTGCAAAAGCTGAAGCAAAATTTAGGGGGTAAGCTCACTGGAAGTAATAGTCTGATAGAGATACTCCAACTTCACAAGTGACATCCCAGGACTGATTACTAACTGCCATAGAGAAGATGTCCTTTATAGATTGCAGTACTGGAGAGGAGAAGATGGCGACTCCGGCGCGATCGCTCTCGTCACCGGCAAGGATCTCAGCGGTTTCGGCTCTTCACACGTCAGTACGTATCATTCCCGCACCCGTCCCTGTGCGTGGCTGTTCCATTCTCGGCGTGCCTCCTGTGGTGCGGTCAAACTAGGTAGCGTCTGGAGCTAGGGTTTCGCCACGTTCCACACACCATTCTCAGACGCGTGGCGATCGATCGACGGTTTCTCGGTGTGATATCCCCTCCACATCCTGCGGGTTGTCCAACTTCCCCTCTCCACTCCTCGCACTTTCCTTGGAGTCGCTCTTCGCTCACTTTTGGCGCCGCCCTTCCTCACCACCTGTGCGGGTGGGAGCGCCGACGGGAGCATGGCGGGGAACGGCTAGTGGTGACCGTCGGACATTTGCACAGGTGAAACCACCGTGTGTGCGTAACATCATGGTGGCGGCGCGGGGGGGTTATGGACAGTGGCGTGAGGGCTTTGGGGCAGGTCGCGGCCGCGGTCAAGGCCAGGGGTCGTGGCTTGGTTTGGAATCGTGATCAGGATCGGGCAGCTCAGATCCATGAGCAGGGCCAGGCCCGTGCCCTGGATCCCCAGATTTGTGGCCCGGATCAAGAGATCCGTGGTCAGGGTGCTCGGAATTCCAGATGGGATGACGCGGCCTTGGCTACTACTACCGAGGAGTCCTCGGGAACGAATCAGTGGCTGGCGCCGACGGGGGCGGCTACGACGGCGACCGAGACGGTTCCCGTGGGCCGCATCGAGGTGGTTGCTGCTGGTGTTGCTGGAGAACAGCAGCAACCAGCCCGACCGACGGCTTCTCCGCGCAAGCACCCTCGTGAGGACGCATCCCCTCCTTGTGGAGCTCAGGTACCGAATTTGAAGGGGCCTTGTGGCAAGTGTGGGCTTCTGGGACATGCTGTGCGTGAGTGTTCAATGAAGTTTTACGAGGATTATTCTGCTCCTATGTGTGGTTTTCAAGCCAAAGGGCAAGGTTTCTTCTTCATTCCGCCGATTCCTTCTGAGAAATCTCTTAAGGACAAGAACTCTTCAGTTGTGATTACTGTTGTTCAAGGTGTTGCCTCTGCTCGCCAGATTGAGGATGCTTTTAACCCTGTTTTTGCTGGTACTTGGCGATGTTCTGCTCGTCCTATTGGTCCTGGTAAATTTGTCATGCGCTTTCCTAATGCCAAGAAGGTTGCCGAACTATCTCTCTTCAAGGGCTTTGAGCTCAAAAATACTAGAGCAAAAATTGATGTTAATCCTTGGACTCCTTCGGTGGGTGCTAAAGGGGAGATGCACCAAGCCTGTTTGAAGGTTAGTAACATTCCTGGGGACATGCGCTCTGAGGCGGTGGTTGCTTATGTGGGCTCTCTATTTGGAGTTACTTTGGATATTGATGTTGCAACCTTATCTAAATCTGAGTATGTTCGCATCAAGTTGGGTTGTGTTGATGCTCATAGCATTCCAGCTTCTGTTGAGGGTTACTTGGGCACACTGTTGTATGATTTATTTTATGAATGTGAATCTATTGTGGTTGGCCCTAGTAAGAAAGAGACTGCTATTGAGATCCCTTCTGAAGAACATGACTCTGATCTTATGCATACACCCAAGAGACATCGTGGTAATGACATTTCATCTAAGTCTGCTCCTGCTAAGACATTGGGAGATGGTGGTGGCTATGGAGGTGGTAAGAAAGCTGTGCAGGAAGTCCCCCTTGCTGATGAGGAAGAAGAGGATAGTGATGATATGTATGGTGGCTTACTTGTTGAATCTATGTATGAGGAAGCTGAATCAGCTCTGGCCTTCACTGCACATATGTTGCCTATGATGAATGCTATCCCTGAAACTGTGTCTCTGGATGTTCTTGTGAATGTGGGATTGTCACCTTGGCTTAAACACTCTCAGCTTGAACTACCTGCCCAGTTGTTTCATGTCCCAAAGGATGTTGAAGGCATGATTAAAGCTCTGTGCCCTGGTGTGGATTGGAACTGTGCGTCTCCTTATCACCTGAAGAGATTGGGCCGTGGATCTGTTGATGCTTCTCCTGTTCTAGAGGACCCTGTGTGTTACTCTGATGATGGTGGTTCTTTAACTCAAGATTCTCAACCATCTCATGTGATCCCTATTCCTCTGACTAAGCCAAAGGCGAAGAAGGCAGCTGCTCCTGTGCGCTTCAGTGATAGGCTATCCAAGAAGGCACAGGCTCCTATCCTCCAGAAGGCTACTACACTGCTACAAAAGAAGAACCTTGAAGGTATGTGTGCCCCTACTAATTCCTTTTCTGTGTTGGAGGATGATGCTATTATTTCTCGGACACATGCGATGGGGGCTCTTATTTTAGATGACAATTTTGCTTGTGTTAATATCTTACGTGAACTTGAAACTGCGAGAGATTCTCTCAAAACACATATTCATGTTCCCTCTATTACTGTCCCTTCTGATGTCCCTCTTTCTCTTGTTCATTCTGGCTCTTCTATTTTGGAAGAGGTGGAAGATCCACCTGAGATTCCTGGTGATGACTTCATTTTGGTCCAATCTAGGAAGTCTAAAAAACATCAATCACGACTGAATTCAGTTGGTGCGATTGGGCCGCCCAGTGGGGGGCCTGTTGTTCCTAGGAATTCTTCTCAGCCTGGGTCTGGGAGAATTACTAGGAGGACGGGGGGTATTAAAATATCATGATTAGTGGTCTTTTCGGGAACTGTAGGGGGGGTGGGAAGAAAGGAATGGGAACCTGTGTTAGAGAGATAATTTGGGAGCATTCTCTTGATTTTATTTGCCTGCAAGAAACCAAAAAACCTGTTATTTCTGCTGCTTATTTGAGAAAGTTTGATCCCCTTGATGTCTTCTTTTGGACTTGGCTTCCTTCTGAAGGGAAATCTGGTGGTATCCTTGTGGGTGTTAAAAAAGATTCCTTTGAAGTTCATATGTCTAAGGTTGTCAAATATGTTGTGTTGGTTTGTTTATGGGACAAACAATTGAAGATTAAATGGAACCTCATGTCTCTGTATGGTTCTGCACATGATGAATTTAAAGATGATTTTCTTTTGGAGATGGTTGACTTCCTTTCTGGGCAAGATGTGCCTTTTATTATTGGGGGTGATTTCAATATTATTAGGGGCCCTGAGGAGAAAAATCAAAATTACTATCATTCACACTTTATTGATGACTTTAATGCTATAATTCATGCTTTTACTCTGAGGGAAATTGCCCTTTCTGGGGGAAAATTCACCTGGACCAATGGTCAAGACCCTCCTACCTTGGTCAAGCTTGATAGAGTTCTTATGTCTGATAATTGGGAAGACATTTTCCCTCTTGTTTCTGTTAGAAAGCTCCCTAGATCATTTTCTGACCATAATGTCCTTCTTCTCACTTCTGATGGGGCTTAGAGTAGGAAAAATCCTGGTTTTAAATTTAAATTATCTTGGCTCAAGCAAGCTGGTTTTGTTCCTAAGCTTAGAGAGATTTGGTGTGAACCTGTTAGAGCTAAATATATCCTGGATATTATTCAAATCAAAATTAAGAGATGTAAAAAATACTCCTTCTCCCAAGGAGATCTCATGCTGAAAAAGAATGTCGACCTAAAGTTCTAGCGCAAACTCGACCCTAAATGAGAAGAACCATACCGCATCGCCGCAGTATTGGAAAATGGCGCATACCACCTCGAGAATATGAAAGGGCAAAACCTTGTCTATGCCTGGAACGGCGACAAGCTCCGGCGTTTCTACGCCTGAGGAGGACCTTCAAGGGCAATCCTTGCCGCTCCCAAAAGGAGACTATCAGTGCCCAACCGGCCTTTTCCCTACGAAATTTCGAGAGATCGTAAGCGCCAACGAGGTCACGTCTACATAAGGCTTGTAAGTGCCCATCGGGCCATACCTCAAGACAAGGAAGCAATGATCAATAAAGCAAGTCTTTGAGGAAAAATTAAGAGTGGCACGAGACACTCACACGACTCATCGTCGTAAAAGAGCCGCTGCCCCTGTGCCGCTCACCGAGGAACGCGGAAAGGCCTCCGTTGGCCCGAGCATCCTCTAAATATGTCCACGGACATAGGTCGCTACTAGCGACTTGTTCCTTGGTGGATCCTAGCGTACCTCGAGGCCATCCACCAAGTAGAACCAAGTCCCTCGAGGACCGGAAGCTCCTTAAAACGCATTTAAGGGAAACCGTAAAATAGCGAGTTATGCATGAGCTTACTTATCTCGGAGAACCGTGCTCGCCGTATGCGAGACGTCGCGCACGGGCCTGCATGATAGTAACCGGTTTAAGGATCCATAATAATCGCGGGAAAGCATAGCTTCCTGAAGTCCGAAGAGGGAAAATTCCGCATGAAATTTCCCGAACGGCAGGTCGAAATGTCCGGATCACTACCGGCATATCGATAGCGACCCTCACAAGGGTACTAGGACCCATGGCTCGTAACCATGGCCTAAGGCGCCAAAGCCGAGTCGTATCCCAACGGCGACAGCAATTGATAACACA